>NW_025335468.1:6726125-6822251 GCF_004798865.1 Varanus komodoensis | reverse complement strand
TGTCCTCCAGCGGCACGGATCCTTTCGAAGTTCTCGACGTCCCCGTCATCCGGCGCGTTGGTTGGTTTCTTGGTATCGAACCACGGGGTCCACTGGCAGATGGGCTGGCAAACAGTAGAAGTTGATATTTCTAGTGTGCTCTTTCCAATCGTTGTGATTTCATTCGTTGTTGATTGCAGATGCCATGTTGTTGAAGGTGTTGAAGTCTGTGTTTCCTTTTCAGTTTCATATTTTGTTACACCTGTTGTTGTCATCGCTACTTGCCTTGATGTTTGCATCAATTTTGTCGTGGGTGTGTTTGTAGTTTCTGTGCATGGTGTATATTGACAACACAGGAATCTGATTTCATAATTATAGCAGATTGGTGGGTTCTGTTCTCTGTTATTACAGATCAAGCCACTTTCTTTGGTGCACTTTAATGTTTGATTAATGGATTCCAGCTTTTCCTCAAGAGACGTCTGAGGTCTGCATTCTACATTATCTGGCATTTTACAAAGATCATATCCATGGGCTCTTATGTTTTCTGGTGTTTCATAGTCCCCATCATTTGTTCCATAGTTTGGGTGACTGACATCATACCATTGTGTCCAAGAGCACACCCTATGGACACAGCCTGTTGATCTTGGTATAGTTGGTTCTAGTATAAAAAAAAGTGTTTTATTATTTTCAATGACTAATCTGTACAGTTTTCCCCTAAATTTTTCTTGCTGTTTTTAGTGCAATGTTCTTGTGTGTATTCTGAATTTTCAAATCAGTCTTTAAAAATGCTCTATCACATTTACTGAATTTGCACAAATTTGTAAATCATGATTTAGCTTGCTCTCTTAATTTAGATGGTTGTTGAGCTTGTCCTGATTTTGTATTCTTTCCCCAGGATGGCTTACAAACTATGCAAACTAGCCAAGTCTTGTCCCATTGTTTAATAAAGCCACTGTTGCTCATTGTATTGTATAAGCACAAAGAACAAAATAAGCCATGGCCTATCGAAAGAATTAGAAAGCCCCCTGGGAAGAGCAGCAGAAAGGCTACTACTCTAAGGGGCTAGTAGGCAACTGCCCTCCCACTGGCTTTACCACTTCCTGCAATGCTAGTCACTTGGCATATATTGTAAAACTCAGAAGACAGCTGGGGCTTCCTAGAAGCTTTCCTAGACATCCTGCTTCTAAGGAAGAAATCAAGGTGTTTTCCCTCTAAAGTATTCTCACGATGACATTGCATGTATGCCCTGCAATTCTTCCTTTTGCAGAGTACCCAAGGGGGCTTACGATGCTTCTTTCCGTTTCTTCTGCACAACAACCACCCTGTGAAGAAGTTTAGACTGAGAGATGGTGACTGTCACAAAATCACACAGTGAATTTTGTGGTTGAGTTTTCTATTTGGGCACTTTTAACCAATAGGTCAGATAAAAAGCTTTGAAAGAGAGAGAGAGAGAAAGAGAGAGACAGACAGACAGTCAATCAGTCAGTCAGTCTAGGATTTTTTTTTTTTTAACAAGTTCTTGGGTGGACCTTGTGACTCTGTGTTATGCAACCTTGGGAAATGAGGGCTGCCCAGGGCCACATGAGCATCCCTCAAAACCCTGAGGATTCTGCTACAAAAGAAGTCATCCACATAGTTCTACCATGAAAACAGGTAACTCTACCTTGAAAACGCAGGACTGCCTTCAGTCTCTTGAGTGTGGATAACACAGAAGTACCTTTTTCAAAAGTCAAGCCATGGCCAGTGCTAAATGGCTTCCCATGGCTCAGGGAAATCTTGGTGTTCCTCCATGACTCCTGGGAGGAAGGAGGGGGCCCACCAACCCTGCTGTACCTGATAATCTATCCGATAGAGAGAAATTTTAATCACAATGCATGGTTAAAATTCCCAGAGAGGTTAACCTGCTGTGGAACTCAGCTAGTGTGTGCAATTTTGTGGGAGAAAAATTTTTGAGGTTGCCATCTCCAGCCTGGCTCCTAACTGTGCAACTCAGACATAAACACATTACAGGAATACTTGTTCCTATTTGCCTGGCTGACTGAACCACCAGTGTACTTCCAGATCATCAGCCATGACAGGTAGCACAGAGAAGAATGTTTGTTTTCCTCAGTTTCATTGATTTGTTTTATTTGGTATGCAATTTGTTGTGGGACATTGTGCTGCCGGTTCTTTAGATTTCTTATTAATGTCCTTTTAAAGACAGAAACACTGGAAAGTGCCTTATACTGAGAACTCCACTTTATCAACACTGAATAGCTACAGAGGTGTGCAGAAGCAAATCTGAGTTTGCCAAAGTTCTCCAAATACCATCTGAAAGCTCATTGTATCTCACACCTAAATCAGAGTGCGGTTTTGCACAAAAAATCATGTGTATTTTGTGTGCCTTTCCCAGAATGCATGCCTCAGTGTGTGCATCACTGAAAGGTATGCATTCTTCTCCAATTGATCAAAGAACAACTGTGCACATTTTAAACAAGTACTCATTTTTCATGCATGTTTTTCAAATGTATGCATTTTGCTGAACGCATTTGGATTTTCTTTTGGTGGGCAGGATAGTCTAGGGTTGTAAACTCAGGGATGTAGATTGCAGTTAAATGTATGTTTGGCCCAGAAGGTGCAAAATGGGCAAATTCTGATGCTGCCCATCCCTAAAAAGCACCTGGAAGTGCTCCTACATTCCTAGCCACATTTCTCCTGCACTTGAGGCAAGAGATATTCCTCCTTGTTTGGAGATGCTGAGCTTTGAACCTCAGAGCTTCTGCACTCAGAGTGTGTGCTCTGCCACTGAGCTACAGCCCCACCTTTGGTTTGGTCAGTGAGATTACTGAGCCTCCCCTGCCCCCCTCCAGAAGTGGGGCTCAGCAGTAGCAGTAACAACAGTAGGCTACTTCATTTTTAAAAAATCCCTTTTACATTTTGGAAATGATGTGGCGTTTATTACTAGTTTTTGTATTTCATCTTATTTTCCTGTAATCAAAGAAAGGCTAAAACAATTAAGTTTTGATATTTTATTGCCTTGGGAGATCAAATCATATTGTTCCCTTTCTTGTAGAACTCTCTTTTGCAATGTGACTGCCACTCTGCATTATAATCGGTCAGAGATTTTTGGTTTTCAAAGTATCTGCTTGGCTACGGAGTATACAGAGAGTAGTGGTTAAGAGCATGGGACTGGGACTCAGGTGATCTGGGTTCTAGTCTCCGCTCAGCCATGGAGCCAACTGGGTGACTTTGGGCCAGTCACAGACTCTCAGCCCAACCTACCTCACAGGGTTGTTGTTGTGGGGATATGATGGAGGAGGAGATGTAAGCTGCCTTGATCCCTTTGTAGGAAAAAGGCAGGATATAAATCGATAAATAATAATAATAATAATGTGGATGGGCTCCGAAACATTCCCTGCTATATAGCTCCTCTTAAGAGGAAGTCATTTCCCACTCACTCAGTACTTGCAAATTTATTTAGGAGGAAGGCACACAACTAGTAAGTACTGTCTATTTAATGCTGACAACAATTTACAGATGGTTAGCTATGCAATCCTGTTCATGCTTACTCATAAGTAAGTCCTTCCAAGTTCAACGGTATACAGAATTGCAGTCCAAGCAGTTTACTGAATTACCTGCTGTACTTGGAGTAGTGGTAGAAAAGATAAATGGTGTTGTTGATACAATTCCAGCACATTTGTTGATATTCCTTTGGATGGTTCCATTAATACCACAGACTGCAATTATACACCAGCCCAAACCATCTGTGGTGTTGTAGATGACCTCATTGTAGCTATAGGTCTTTCCTTCATAATAACAGTAGCATGCTGAAATTTGGAATGGGAAAGAAGGGCTTCTGGTTAGGCAATATCATAGAAAGAGTTTTCTAAGGTGCCATTCATAAATTTCTACAACTTACCTTTAGGATCATAGCTACACTCGATGCCTTTACTGGTGCATTCACTGTAAAAAAATCACAGTGGAATGTGAGACTGTAGATTCATAAAATCACATATTGCTATTTATTTTCTCCTTCATTCCCCTGAAGGTTAATTTTATTTGTGTTTAAAAATTATATATTCAGCTGACATGACAAGGATAGGCTCTCTGGTTAAGCCCCCATTCTTACATTGAAGATCTCTTTCCAGGAATATTGCAGATTCCTGAAAGCAGTTTGAATACATTTATTTTGGGGGGGGGGGGCATTTTGGCCCTGTAAAGAAGTTCAGCAATGTTAACTGTGTTAACAGTTAAGAGGGACAGTTTTAGAGGGACAGAAAATCAAAACATGTGAAAAATAATGGCTGTCCCAGACAAATAAGCACAGTTGACGTATCTGTAAAATATTTCAGGAAATAGTTTGTCATTCAGTTCTCCTATAGGATTGTTGTAAATATATTCTCTGACCTTGATTATTGAAAAAAAGATTTGGCTCTCTTCTCATCATGGACCATTTGATCTCTTGCATCTTGTTCTAGATTATTATTTTTGTTCAATTTATAGTTTTGTTTGTCTGACTGTTTTTGTTCTCTTGCTGTTAAACCAACTTCTTCATCCCATCCTTTAGTGTCAATGTTGTCACTGCTGTGAGTTCCTCAACACTAACTGTCCCATACCTACACTGGAAAGAACCCCCAGCGCATGACTATCCAGAGGAAGTATTCATCGCTTTCTTTTGCATCCATAGGATAGAAGAGAGAGACAGCATCTGCTTGATCAAAACAAGAACTATCTCATCTAACAGTTTGATGGAGAATTGCAGATGAGATTAATTCAATACTTTTGGTTTTCTATGTAGATGTGAATTCAGACTGTAACTTCCACAATCAGATTCTTCCTTTCCCAACCCTAACACATTCTTTTAAGTAGCTAATAATGGACATGAAGGGTCATTTTGGAATCCAGAAGAAGGAATAAAGGTGGTTCTTATGCAATTTTAAATAGAATGAAACTAATTTAGACCTTATTTAGACCTTTAAAAGCCCTGCAAGTCTTGCAAAACTTTTAGAGGTTATGTTTCTATCTAAACATGGATAGGATTGTGCCCTTAATAATGCACACTGGAAACATATGGTTACTGAAAACAGATTATGTACCCTTACCATGACTGGCATGTCTCTCCTGAGTCAAAGGTTTTCCCTGGTGGATGGTAGTTACCCTGTGCATCGTAACAGCCACAAACATCAACACATTCCATCTCATCCTCATTAAAATAAGGCTTATTTGCTGGACAGTATGGATAGCAGCCTGAGAGAAAGGAAGGGTGAGTGGGAGAAGTAGAGCATATTAAATGCATTGGAGAAAAAGCAGTCCTATTTCATCTGTATTTCTTCTCCTTTTTTATCGTGCTAGCTGAGAAATGCTGGAAGTGGTTGCCTCATTCTTTTCAAGGATACTGGGTTGAGCCAGGCTGCTATAAGGCCTTCCACCAGGGGTGTCAAGGCATTGGGGTGGGTTGTCCCAAATGTGGCTTGTCCTTGTAGACTTCCTAAAAGGCCAGATGGTACAGGGCCATGTGCCTGATGACAGGGGCATGCCTTGCCTCCCAGAGTGAACCAGTGTCCAGCTACATTATGTGCATGACTGGTTTGGCAAAGATGACCCCCCTGAGGGGTGAGGGGAAGGAGTCCCCCTTGCGCCAGCGCCTTGGTCAGGGAACATGTAGCAAAGCCATACCTGACTGAGGCATGGGGTACAGGGCTCCCCTACCCCATACTTCAATCAGGGTGGCCTGTGCCTTTCCTCACTGGGAGAAAGCCAGGAAGCTGAAGCACTTAGTGAGCTGTTCCCCCTCCAGTTGGAATGGAGAGCTACGCTCAGGTTCGAGTCCCTTTTCGGTCATACCCACATAATAATGCCATGAGGAAAGTTAGGACAGTCTCTGGCTCTTGGTCTCGACTCCCACAAGGTTGCTATAAGGATACAGTGGTGAGGAGGCAGAGGGTTATCATGCAGCACCTTGGGTTCTTTCCAAGAGGAGAAAAGCCAGGATATAAGTGTAATAATAAGAACTAACAGTGGGGACTCCACTGCATGCAACTTTCCCTCCTGACTGGGGGGCCTAAGAGCACCTTAGAGGGAATATTATCACTAATTGCAAATAGGAAGTAACAGCAGGGATATCACTCCCATGGCCTTGGGAAGAAGTTGAGGCTTTGGGAGAAGTCCAGTTGGATGGAGAATCTTTGTGGGCTGCATTTAACTTGCAGTTTCCTTTCTCTGCCTTGCACAGTTTGGGATCTGGCTATCTGAAGGGTCAGCTGCACTCGTATGAATCTGCCTGAATGTTAAATAAAGGTTCCGCTCTGGGTGCCCCCACGTTCTGAAAGAAGGTTAATTTTACTGAGAGGAGCTTCTCTGTGATGGTATGCCATTTCTGAATTCCCATTCCATCTCCAGAATCTACATTTTTAATATAGTTGTGTCAAGGAACTCTCCAAGACTTGTTCCCATGCTGTTTGCCTGATAAGTAAAGTGCTCTCCTTCCTGAAGCTTCTAATGACCATCGTAAAGGAAAAAAGACCAGTATAATGCTGATGCTTGTCATTTTCTCTATAAAATCTCTTACATGAGGTCTTGTCTTGGTCTTAGATAAGCTAATGGAAACCAAATAAAAGGCATCTACTGGAACTGAAGAAGATAAACTAACATTTATTGCATGTTGTACAGTAATTGGCACAGTAAATACATACTGAGAGACAGTGTTGTATAGTGGGTAAAGTGTAGGACTGAGTTTCAAGTGATCCAGTTTATAGTCTCCACTCAGTGATGAAGCTTAGTGGGTGACTTTGGGCCAGTCACTGCCTCTCAGCTTAGCCTATATTACAAGGTGATTATGAGGATAAAATGGAGAGCCGAAGAATTACATGAGCTGCCTTGGAATTCTTGCAGGATGAAAGATGGGAAATAAATATAATGAAAATATAAATAAGATGGTAGAAGTCTTCTTACCTTCCAAGCCCGGTAAATGATAAAGGCATCTCCCACTGGGGTTCCTACACGTTTTCATGCATGGTGCTCCACAAGGCTTGTAGTGCCAATCACATTCACTTTCAGTATTGTAATAGTCACAGAACATTGCTAAAGGAAGCAAGAAAAATATGAAGAGCCCAGTATTCCAATAGGGATGCATCTTACTCCCTGTACTATTAAAAAAATTATGGATCCCACAACGAAATATTCTAAAAACAATCCATACGTTGATCAGAAGTCACACTGCACAGGTATAAATGCAATATTGAATACTAATGCAATTGAATGAACTATTTGTAATTATTGCGGCATGGCAATACCAGCCATCAATTTGCCATCATATATTGGGTGGTTGTCAATTTCTGGTAGATACATACTGCTGCACAATCCTGGTATTTTCTCCTGCACTGTACTCACTATTAAGTGTAATATTACATTCATTGCATTCTCACATCCAATGAGGAAAAATGCCTTGGAGCTAGTTTTAAACTTTCACTGTCTATTCAAGCATGAACTAGTACTCACGACAGACTGATGGTGATCTCCATGAGATGCACACTCCAGATTCACTGCATGCTTGGGCATAGGCAGCCACAGCTGTACAGAAACATTCACAGTCTCCTCCAGTGTCACAAGCACAGGCATCAATCACACATGCTTCATAATATTTAGTTGGCTCCACCTATTAAGAAATGGAAGCAGCATGTGTTGTCTTCACGAATGTGTCCACTAGTGACAACTGCTTCAAAACACCAGGTAAAAACATGTCTGTTTGGAGTTTACAGTTGTAGAATGTTAGTTTCCAGAAAAATAGGTATGTGGCCCAAACTAGACATGATATTAAATGTGTCCCACTAGAATGAATTTTAATCTTTGGGAAAATTCTGCCTTGATAATTTGGCATACCTGAGAATGGCAGGCAGCAAAGACCTTGCTGTTGATGATACTGCATTGCTTCTGTGACCAGGACTTTCTGTAAGGGTTCTTGGAGCAGGGGTCCTTTACACATTTGGCATCGGGGCATGTAGGAGATACCTTCCAACTGTTTCCAAATTCTAGCACATCACCTACTACAGACTTACTCCGGGTTGTAAAGTCATTAATTCCATTGCCATCATAGTTCCCACATAAGCCACAGACATGACCCTGCACAAAGGAGCAAATAAAATAATAGAGTTATAGGTAAGGTTCATGAACCTCTTAGACCCGCTTAAAGTTTGTCTTTCCATTTAGGTCACAATCCCCTGTATGTTTAGATAGGAAAAAGTCATATAATAGTGGCTGTGTGGGGAATGCTAGAAATTGCACGACTTTTTCTACCTGAACATGCACAGGATTGTGGTTTATGCATAGAATGGCCCCCTTACAATTGCAAAATGTATTCATTTCTTTTAGCTCCAAGGATATTAGTCTTGTGCACCTGAATGTAGATTATTTTTCCAATAAAGATCATTTGAAGTCTTAGAATAAAAGGATAAACACAGAATTTTGTCTCGACGTTTATGGAATACAGGAATTAGTACTTGTTCACACAACCTGTTCTATCTCCACTGTATATTCTGCTGAAAACCAACTACTGCATATATTTGTACTGAAGGAATATTGTTGGTATAACATTTGTTCACTTGGACACTTACCAGGTGCTTAAGTGATACTGGAAAAATTCTATGGATTGTGAATGGCAAGACTAATTTCCTTTATAGAGGGAAGCATAGGTCAGTAAAAGCTCCCAGGTATAGAAGGGGGCCAGAGCTAAGATCCAGTTTTTCTCCAGCAAATTGCTCCTGTATTGCCCCATTATGTGGTAATTGCATTGCACAAGCACTGATTTATGCTAGTGCAACATCATAAGCACTAGTGCTGGCATCAGTAATGATTTCCACTGATTCCCCCTGCAGTCCCCAGAGTTATTCATGCACTGTTCCAGAGGTTCCCCAAGCCTCCAGAGCAGCATTTTAGGGGAAAAAGGGAGAGGGCATGGGAAGAACCGATGAAATTGCCACTCTATACCTTTCTATACTCTGTTGAACACGTATCTAGATAAAACCCACCTTCATGTGCCATCTGGGTAAGTGGGTAACACCATCACTCTGTCATTCCTTCATGAGGAAAGGCATTTAGCTTCCCCACCACCTTGCTTTTAAATAAGCCTTAAAGACCTGGCTATTCCATTCTTTTAGTTGAATGAGGATGCCATGTGATACTTTGCAGTAGTTTGAATGGTCACTGCAATGGTTATGGGGTAGATCCAGAGTTTTGCTTGTGTCACAGGGCTGGTAGAAGCAGACTTCCCTACTCTTTATAGCAGACTCCCCAGTTCCTCTGCCCCCAAACTCTACACAGAGAGTCAGGGGCTGCTGCTGCGTGGGATGGGTGGGGTTGCATGGGTGGGGTGGGGGAGATTGAGGTCTGCTGTCTCTCTTTTCAGTTTCTTCACAGGATTGTGAAGCACTGCTTTTCTGCTGGACAACTTCTAGGTGGCACTGTAATATAGTGGAATGATGCAGTTCCACTAGAGGAAAAAGTGTGTTCTTTCAGTTTCTCAAATAATGCCATGTTTTATCTTCTGTAAGAGGCTCATAAAAACAGAAGTGAAACTGGAGGGTCGCAGCATCATCTAAAGAACCTGTGAGGGACTGTGAGTAGGGAATGATAGGTACACAATCAGTGCTTCATTGAGAAGCATTAATGCTCTTGAAAACTGCAGAGGCACCTCTTGCACATAGGAGGTCTGCTTGTGGAAAGTGCCTCTACTCATGTCTCAGGAAACGTCCCCGTTCCCCCTCAGTCTGCCTGTGCTCCAGTTTGAATCATTTAGCAGGCTCTCCGAACCCTCTGTGAGGCATATTCGAAGGGCTGGGGGAAAAGGCTGTTGGGGAGGGCCGGGTCACCAGCGTTCTCCAGCTCTGTTATGGACACAGAATGCCCCGAAAGGCAGCTTCAACCTTCTAAAAAATAAACTAACAACCAGCAGAAATGGTCGAAGTGGGATTGCAGACAGCTATTCATGCAAAGTGAAACTGCGTTCCTGTATCTCAAGCATACGTGTTACAATGACTGCAAGGTGGAAGCTACCTGCACGTGGGAGCAACGGTCACGTGGAGTGGGCCATACAGGATGAAACTCCTGCTATCTGCAAACATTCCTGTTGGTGGCCTGCAGTAGCAGAAGGCAAGCCCATACAGCAAGAACCAACAGAGGCTGAGGAGATGGTACAAAATGACCCCCATTGTGGAGCAGACCCCTTTTGAAGACAGTTTCAGTTGGCCTCCGCAGGATGTCTAAATGATGAAAAATAGCTTTTGGGCTGTGATCCTAAACATGCATAAATGAAAGCTATTTTCATTCATAACAATGGGTTTTACATCCAAGGACTGAGTTTTTAAACTCAAGATAGATAAGGAGCAGATGTATAGGTGTGATGCTATGCAAAGCATACTTGGATTGTAGAGAATGACCCACCTTGAAATGAGCGCTCAATTTGATAGATATGCTGGTCTTCTTGTCCCATAAGAGGATCAGCCCATCTCTGGTCTCAATAACCAAAAAGATGCCCATGTTGCGAATACTGAAGGGGAGGCTGGTCCCATTACTCCTTTGTACCACTTCATGGTGTTCCTCACTGAGTATCAGTTCATAGTTCTGGGTGAACAAAATAAATAATAGAATAAAGAGTCATAATATTTTAAAAGCCTGCAATTTTTCAACTAAAACAACTAAAGTTAAATAATATTCTTAATGTACAGTTATTTATTATACTAATCTGGTTTATTTATTTCTTTAGCTTGACAAAAATCTTGACATATTTAAGGAAAAATTAAAACTAGTATTGATTGCATACAACTAATCACTTATTCAGTAAAAGCAATATTGTCTACAGTAACTGAAATATCTAAGCTTTAAGCAATAAAATGTTTTAGTTCCTGGAAGACAAGCTTACCTATGGTGCAAAAATTTTAATGGCATAATTCTTCTTGCATGGAAGATCTGTTCTGCCCATGCAGGAATATCAACAGGGATTGACAGAGATGTGTTCCTCCCCATCCATAAGCACAACAACACATGGGCACATGTGCATAGATGCAATAATCAGAGACCGGGCAGTGTGCTGCTTCCATGTGTGCTCACATGCACTGAGATGCCTCCATATCTGTTCCCACCTAGGAAAACTAACAGCTCATCCCTCTGTGCATGGGTACCCACAACAGTGTGTGGGGAAATGCCCAGGATGTTACTTAAGTGAGTTTTAAATGGTTAGCTACAAGCTCCAAAATAAAAGGCTGGAACCCGGAGGGCAGCTTCAGGCAACCCCAAGGAAATGTAGGCTTCCAGTGGGACTTGGATGCATGAATGATGCTACTCACATCAAAGAACACTTTAATTGATTTTGAACAAGTGGTTCCAGTTGTGCCACAGGGAATGTTTTCAGTGATTATTCGGAATGTTCCTTGGGCAGAGCTGTTCTGTCCACAGTAATTCTAAGGAGGGAGAAGGTAGAAGGAAAAAGAGGTTATTTCCTTCCATGGTGGATACAGGTTATTTTTCCATTGATAATGCCTAGGGAGTTGCACGATACCTGCAGCAGTGTATATTCACACTTCCCATTGAAAATATAACGCTTGTCATCAAAGGTGATATAGTGTCCATCTCCATAAACAGCACAGGTACCTAGGCACTTGTCCTTCGTGCATTCCCACATCCTGTTCTTACATACACTAAAAAAAGAGCAAACATGTATCATTTCAAGGACCCTTCTGTTAACACGAATAGAAGCTGCCATGCATTCACTTCACATAAGACATTTTAGCCCTGCAGAGCACAGCTGAATGAAATATATCTTGAAGTACCTATAGATTATGATGATGGTTTTGTATAAGCTCTATGAAAAGTCAAAAAGGGAGAAATTGAAAGCAATTAATGCTCTATTTTCTTTCATACATACATAGTGTAAAGTTTAGACCATTCAAGTATATTGAAAGTTCAGTGTTCCATATCATGCAATATCGCAGGGCTGCTCTCATAAAACCTTCCTGATCTCTTCTGAAATGATAAAGCACTATTTCATTGGGACTGGGATTGGGATTGGGATTGGGAGAGGCACTCTAACAGGTATTCTGGTCCCAAGCCATGTAGGGCTTTATAGGTTAAGACCAGCACCTTGAATTGTGACTAGAAGCATACAGGCAGCTAATGCAAGTGTACCAGAATGAGTCTTATGGGTTTGGACTTCTGGATCCCAGTGATTCATCTGGTTGCCTTATTCTCCACCAGCTGCAGTTTCTGAACCATCTTCAAGGACAGCCCCATATAAGTGTGTGCAATAATCTAATGTCGAGATTAATCTAATCCACAGAGCATGGATTACTGAAGCCAGGCTATCCTTGTCCAGGTAGGGGCACACTGGGCCACCAGCCGAAGCTGGCAGAAAGCACTCTGAGCCACTAATGCCACCTGAATCTCAAGTGACAAAGATGGCTCAAGGAGCACCCCCAAGCTATGAACCTGCTTCTTCAGAGGGAGTGTGGCCCCGTCTTAAACAGATCGAACGCTCCCCAACTGGTCAAGGAAATCACCCACCAACAGCATCTCAGGCTCGTCTGGATTGAGTTTGAGTATGTTAGTCCTCATCCAGTCCCTTTTTTGCAGTCACCAGTTTAGCACATCCACAGCCTCATGCGTTGACAATGAAAAGGAGAAATAGAACTGTGTGTCATCATCATACTGATGGCAGCATATTCCAAAACACTGCATGACCCCATGCAGTAGTTTCATGTAGAGGTTAAATAGCATGGGGGACAGAACAGACTCCTGAGGAACTCCATGCTGGAGAATCCATGGGGTTGAACAATATTCCCCAGGCACCACCTTCTGGAGGTGACCCTCCAAACAGGAGCAGAACCACTGCAAGGCAGTGCCCCTCACCCTCACCTTGGCCAGCTGCTTGAGAAGGATACCACTTGCAATGGTACTGACAGCCAGCGAGAGGTCCAGCAGTACCAGCAGGGTCACACTCCCCGTCTTACTTCCAGCAGAGGTCATCATACATGGTGACCAAGGCTGTTTCTGTGCTAAAACCAGATCTCCATCCATTTTATTGTATGGATGACATGAGTCCAGATAATCAGTTTCATTGGCAACCACCTTCTCCAGAACCTTGCTCAGGAAAGTAATATTTGCTATCGGCCTGTAGTTGTTCAAATTTCCCAGGTTTTCTTGAGAAGGAGGTTTTCTTGAGAAGTGGTCTCACCACTGCCTCTTTAAGGCAGCATGGGACCACTCCCTCTTGCAAAGAGGCATTGATGACCTTCCTGGATGACCTTTTCCTGGAAATGCCCAGCACGTAGATTACAGTGGGCCAGAGATGGTTCCAAGGGGTCCCTGGGGCCAGAATGTAATAAGCTCCAGACAACCTTGAAAAGCTCCTCTGGGCAGCACAGAGAGGACTGAATAGAGGCTTTGCTGCCTTCTTTGCTGCCTTCACTGTCTGAAAATATACCCAACTGTAGGCCCATGGCAGGTTTCTGGCACATTCACTGGGAGTTCTCCTCCATTGGCACTCCAGCCATCTCCTAACTTGTTTCATCAGTCTCACCTCCTGAGTATACCATGGAGCTGTAAGAGCTCTACAATAAAGAGTAAGCTTAGGAGTGATATCAGGGTCATTTCTATGTACCACAGAACAACCAGGGCTTTAACAGGAGCAACAACCATGTCAGCTGGAAACCTCCCAAAGTGCTCTTGAAACCATCTGGATCCGTTAGCCTCCAAAGGAAGACCACCTTAAGGGTCTTCCACCCTGGTGGACGGGAAAAGCCACCATAAGTCTAAGTTTCAACAGGTGGTGATCCAACCATGACAAAGGAACTGAGCCAAAGTCCCTCACATTCAGAACACCATCCTCACATCCAGCCAAGAAGAACAAGTCTAGAATATGCCCCGCCACATGTGTTGGGCCATTCCCATGGTTGTCATGGTGACCATGAAATCCTAAACCACCCTGAATAGGGTGCCCTCAGCATGAATGTTGAAGTCCCCCAAGACCAACAGCCTCAGGAACTCTGAGACCACCTCCATCAGCTCAGGTAGGGAGACTGATGGATTGCAGGGTGGGTGGTACACCAGCAGAATCCCCAATTTGTGCCAGTGGCCCAGCACAAGGGACAAACACACCAGACTAGCCATCAGACAGAGGGCACCTGGAGAGAGATGGAATTCCTATAGACCAAGCTAACTCCCACCCTGGTGCTCATAGCTACCCTGATGCTGATCCAAGTACCCAGGTGGACACAACTGGAAGAGACTAACTCCTCCCTGCTCACCGACCGATATCTCCATTATACACGCCAGTTTAGATTGTAGATGAGGAAGGTTTTATTCTGCACCAATCTGGCATTTAGAAGTAGCATCCAGAGACCCAAGGGTTGGCTGACATGGCAACCATCAAACATACTGGTGCAGGAAGGTCTGGAACACAGCACAACCATTAGCTGTCTGGGCTGCATTCCCCTTACCTGGCCAGTCCTCCTTCCAGCACCATATCTCTCCCTACTTGTCACTATGCTAACTGGAACCTCCACCATCTCCCTTCTTGGCCCAGTAGATGCCCTCTCAGACCTCCCAAGCATAGGTCCACAAAGGCAGGGGGTGGTGAGGGACAACCAGAAAGGCACCACTTCTGTGTACAATCATGCCATTTAGTACATGGTGGTATGAAGAGAGATGTCTATTACCAAGTCATGACTCCAGTTTTGTGGATTGCTGCTCTGGCTCCACACATCAGCCTGCCTGTACATTGAGGTCATGGTCAGGATTCTTGTTTGTGTGCTTCTCCTGAATGAGGTGCTGTGGGTGCTATCTAGGGCCAAGATCAACTCAATGTTTATGACCACTTGTGGAATGCCCAGAGAGGCTCATCTGGAATCCATGATGCCATCTTTTCAGCACCAGATGAACTCTTTAGTATTCCAGCATTTTTCAAGAACTTTAACCATTGTTCTGCTACTGTATTTTCAATGTCTTTTGTTTGATGTGTATTTTGTCAAAGCGTCCCTAGAAGAATTTTCTTTTGATAGTGGCATATGCAATTATTAATACAAATACATAAATACTCTTTCCTAAAGTTGCATTAGAGGTGCCATAGGGATGGGGTCATCCATTTATTCAGGTGTGCATGAAAAAAGAGATATCTAAAATGGCCTCAGGTCAACCTGTTATTCAACTTGTACCTGAAATACCTGAAAGACTGTCACAAAGAGGGAGCACAGGATCTTTTCTTGCACATACCAGAGTGTAGGACATGGAGAAATTGGCTCAAGTTGTGACAATCCAGATTCAAGCTACGTACATATGAAAAGTTTCTTCACTGTCAGAGCAATACGACAGTGGAACCCATTTCCAAGAGGTTGTGGGCTCTCCCACACTAGAGACGTTCAAGGCAAAACTGGACAGTCATCTGAGTGGGATGGTGTAAATTGGTGTCCTACAACAGCAGGGGGTTGGACCAGATGGCCTTCTTGTCCCCTTCCAACTCTATTAGTCTACAATTCTATGAACTTGATCATATATTTTCATAAACTAGATCATTTTTGAAATGCACAAGAATGATGGCAGCAAGAGGAAAACTCTTCTTAAGCCAATACTTACCAGGTGTTACAGTCAACTTTGATCTTTTCTCCTGGCTTATAAGTGGCATCGTTGTGAATACATGGACACTCTTCCTTAGCAATGCAGCCACCTTTACCATCTGAAACCAACCCAGAGGGACACATGCAGCCAGAGATACACTGTGTGGTATACTGTAACAGCCAAGAAGAATGCATAATGTCAGAAAGGAGCAGATAATTACCGATAATCATAGAATTTACTTTGATCTCCCATTAAAGGTGGGGGTGATTACATGACTCATATTAAATTGAACATGTGCTGTGAGAATTCAACAAAGATTTCAGCAACTGATCCACTAACTTTGGTGCATGGGCAGTGTTCCCAGGCACTGAAGAGACAAAAACACCCTTTTTTATACAGAGCTTTATATGTACATTAGACATTTGTCAATGGAGTTGGGGCATGGGGAAGGCTAGGCTTGCCAAAACACAACTGATGCGTTTGTGGCAGAGGCAAGCAATTTTGTTTACAGCACAGTTTCTTAGACACTGCCTAAACCTGTGTCTGCACACTTACACAATGCATATCAAGAGTCTGACAGCTCTTCTGGCATTCGGCTCCAGTGCTGCCTGCGCTGGCGTTTCTGCAGTCAAAGTAGACCATGGGGGCAGCACACACTAGCAGGAAGAGAAAGAAAGCATAGCGTAGGTGATGAAGGTACAGACACTGGATGCCAATGTACTGAGGAAAATTAAGCAAACTACTCAAGAGAGTATGCTGTGACTTCAGCAACCATCTGCAGGGACACTTGTTCCAATATGCAACTTTTAACGAATGTGGTCTTCTGGCCAAAATGCAATAAGTGCATTCCCAGTTTATTGTTTTTTGTCTCTTGGTAGCCATCTACACAATAAAGGTGGTGGGTGCTAATGCAAACATTAAACTGCAGCCACTCCTGCACAATTTTATTCTACTTTGTTCGGCAGACCTTGGTTCCAAGGAACTCTGCAGAGAAGTGAAAAAACCAGTTTTTGTAGAACTGACTTTCTTGCATACTCAATGTTGACTGGACTGGTTTAAATCAGATAACACAATGATATTGTGCGTGTGTGTGTGTGTGTGAGAGAGAGAGAGAGAGGGAGACAGAGAGATAGCTAGAGAGAGAGGGCTTCCTTACCTGGCTTTGAGTCTCCACTACCAATGCAGTTCAACTTTCCTTGGCTACAAGTGCTGTGTGAAAGAACAGGAAATTATTCTTGATTATTTATATTATCTTAGAACGAACAAGCTTCACTTTGCTGCTGTGTTTCAAAACTCAGCACCTGGATTTTATAAATCTATCATTTCACCCTGAAAAAAATGCCCTACAAAGAGTGGAAGAATTAGTGGGATTTCGTGTAATCCAGATATACCAATAATACAGGGATAGTTGGAGTCGGAAAATCCAAGCATAACTGCCATTAAATTGTTCAAAAATCAGCTATTCTTTATGCATTCAGGGATTTTAGTCCATCTTTGTAGGATATGGAAAAAATAATCATTGCATTATAGAAGATTTTTGTGAAAAATGCAAACCCATTCTAGAGATCAGAATTACTTATGAGATGAATTCTGAGGATGATGATAACAATAATGATGATGATGTTAGACTGTCACTTGAATCCTCTTACCACATAGCACCGTGGTCATGGAGAACTTCACCAGAGAGTACAGGTGTTCCTTTGTAATAACAGGGGCATTTGTTAGCAGGCACACATTCCCCAGAATCATCCATGTAGGTTCCACTTTCACATGCACATCCATCAACTGGGACAAATTTGATACTGCAGGTGACATCAGGTTCACTCAGCGATCGGCAAGTGGTTTGACAGGAACTGATGGAATAACTGTAATTCAGGGATCTGGGGCACGAAGTGGTGTATTTTGCTTAACGGAGGGAATCAGGAAAAGAGAAGCATTATTTACATGCAAAGATTCTACACTCCCCCATCTAGATTCCATGCTCTGCCAGATACAGTGGTACCTCAGTTCATGAATGCCTCAGTTCACAATCGAATTGGCTCGTGAACAGAAATTTCAGAAAAATTTTGACTCAGGTTGTAAACTCCACATTGGGTGATGATCGTGATCTTCCCTGCATGGGCACAATCATGGTCGTGCTCGGGGGGCGGGGAGATGACCACAATCATGCTCGGGGGGGGGGAAGATGTCCACAATTGTGCCCGTCTACCCCCCAAGTGCACCTGCAATCACGCCTGTCTCCCCACCCCCCAGTGCACCCACGGTTGTGCCCGTCTTCCCTGTGATTTAAAACAATATTTACAGAATGGATTACACTTATTTACATTGAACCTTATGGGGGAATTTGACTTGGCTTGCGACCAGTTCAGGTAGCAACCAGAGTCGTGGATCAGATTAAGTTCGTGAGCCAAGGTAGCACTGTGTACTGTGTGTTTTTCTTTTGATCCAAGACAATAAGAAAAATGAAACAGCTAAAACATCAAAGCAACAAGACAACACAGATGGAGAGTATAGCCCATTGGCATTGTTGGGTGGGGTGAGGGTAGGATAATTTGTATTCCTGGCCCTGAAGTGGGAGCCAGCAGTCTATCCTTGGATTTGGGAATTAGAGCTCTGTTCCCCTCTCCCACCAGCTCCAGGTGCACTACAAGGTGGGGAAAACAACCTTGGGAAGGGAGTAAAGGGGATGTTTGGGGGTCAGGAAGGGGAGGAGGCTTGGGTGGCCTGAATACAAGGTATCCTGAGCTACTTGGCCTCCTCCCCTCTCCCTCTGAGGCACTGTTGCTAGACACCTGAAAACAGCTG
Source organism: Varanus komodoensis (assembly GCF_004798865.1). Classification (NCBI taxonomy): domain Eukaryota; kingdom Metazoa; phylum Chordata; class Lepidosauria; order Squamata; family Varanidae; genus Varanus; species Varanus komodoensis. Next base: position 6,803,891 of record NW_025335468.1, on the reverse strand, counting down.
CCTCGTGAAAAAGCAGAATGGGAGGAGCTGGGAGGTGAAGCCCTCTTGCTGTTCTACACTGGATGAGCAGGAGCCTCCGAGTTTGGAGGCTCATGCTCATATCCATTGGATTACACCTCATTACACTAAGACATTGAGGTAATCTCTGGAGCCAAATCCAAAGAGCATTTGACTTGTTAGGTGCCACAACTCAAAAGGCCCTTTCCTTGGTGCCAAACTGTCATGGAGCAGGGTCTCAGCTCTTATTCTGTATCAGGACTATGGAACCTCAGGTCCAGCAGGCCAATCCAGCCCCTACGGGTGGAGGCAGTTTAGCCCCCCATGTTCCTCAGAAAGCCATGCCACCCTCTCCTGGGTCTGCCCCTTTCCCCCTAGCCAGCAATGATTTGGTGGTTTTCTAGCTTTTGTGCCACCTACCCCCACACTTTAAAATGTTGAAATGCCTCTCATATGATTTTACTGCTGACAGCAAGAGCTCAAACTGGTAGGTATTGTATTGTATTGTATTGTATTGTATTGTATTGTATTGTATTGTACTGTATTTGCATGCCGCCCCATAGCCAGAGGCTCTTTAAACTGGTACTTTTAGTTTCAAGGTCCTACCCATTTTGCCTTCACCTCTGCCTACCACTGGAACCCATCCCCACCCCCAGAGCATCCCCAAAATAGAATTAGGCCCTTGAGCTGAAATAGGTTCTATGGCCCTGATCTAAATGCACAGGTAGAGGCAGTCCTTCAGATATTCAAGACCAGTACTTGGAGTTGTGTCCAGAAGAAAACAGCGGCCAATGTAGAGAAGAGAATCAGCAATGTTTCCGGTACATGGTACCCAGACAATAATGTGGCTGCCATAGTTTGAACCAGTTGTAGCTTCTGGATGTTTTTCAAAGACATTCCTGAATATAGTGCATTACAAAAAAAACACTTTAGCTGAAACTGTCTTTTTCTAGAAATGCGACTAGCTGAAGAATAGTTGCAAAAACGTGTGGCCAGAATTTAGTTCCGGCAAAGTGCCACTAGAAGAATCCAGGATGGCTTAGAAAGTGATGGAATTCATTGGCAGGGAGTTTCATCTGAAAATTGGGATGGCTGCTCTGAACTTACAACAGACGTTGGTCCTCCATCCTGGGAGTTCCACTCCTCTGGCTGCACAGGCTCTGACATATGCAGATAGGGCTGCGCACATGCAGTCCTCACTCCTCTCGCAGTTGCACGTGTCAAACATGCAATTCTAGGACAGGGGGAAATTATGTTATTAAAATGTACCTCCTCCAAATGATTTCCGTTTAAGCTTTTCCTTCTACCAAATTCTCTCTTGATATGTCCCATATTTGTTGCCCAACGCTCAGCTCCCTTATTCCCTTGCCAGTTTTATCCTGACTCACAACTGCCTCCCCAAATATTGATTTCTGCTTCCCCTTGTGTGGTCTCATACTGTGTTTCATCCCTAAACCCAATGACGTTCCCATTGACCCACAACGGATTATGGTATCTCAATGACACCATTTTGTTCCAGCCCTTTGAGTGTGTTACTTTCCTGATAGATAATCTTAATGTCCAACCAACATCGATGTTTAAATGAGACTTAATAGCTACCCTAGTACCTTATGATAAGAAGCTGGATTCACTGAAGGGTGGCATTTGGCGAAAGGTCCTTCAGAGGCAATCAGCAATCCACACCAGTGACGGGCATATTTTTCTAAAAAGAAAAGAAATTAATCCATATTACTTGCAGGTGTTTCTAGGTATAACTGGCAGCTTTTAGTGCAACTAAACTCTGATTGTAGTTTAAGGTATTAAAGCAATTCTTTTATTATTCACAGCAGTATTTACTAAAACCATGGCCTGAGATGGGAATCAATCAGTTACTTAATATATGCAGGCTATAGATACACAGACTGACATGCCTACACACAGACACAAAATAGAGTTGGCAGTTGATGGACTAACTGCAAAACTCAGAGGACACAATCCACTTACTTCAATGGGCTTAAGCAGACTTGCCTCTCTTTTAGACTATGGTCACAGAATCTTGATTTGCAAAGTCCTGTATTTATTTTCCCCAATTTCCCTTCCATTTCCCTTATTCTTTCTTTCTTTCTTTCTTTCTTTCTTTCTTTCTTTCTTTCTTTCTTTCTTTTTTGATTTTCAGTTGGTTGTGAAAAACAAGAACAAGAACATTATTTCGTTTCCTCCATTAGCTAGGCAAGAGAAAGGTAGAATTATATCTAGATCCGGACAATGTGAGAGCCCATCATAGTGGGTTGCTGTACCATGTGAACCCAGTCATAAAGTAAGACAATGTGTGCTTTTCTTGCCATCTTTAACACACGCCTACCATTTTCAATGCTCAGTGTGCACGGGTCCTCAAAATTTTGCTTGATGTTGGGACATGCAGCCTGAGTTTTCCAAGTGTTGGCAAATGCCGGTGCTGTTGCTTCTACCACTCCACTTACAGCTTTGAAGTCATTGCTCTGGCGGTTGTCAAAGTTTCCACAAAGGCCTTTCAAACAAATCCAAAGAGTTTGACTTTAGGAAATTACTTTGGATCCAGGGATATAACTTCAAAAAGAAATAAATAAGCAAGCAAGCAAGCTTACCACAGGTCTTCTGTTTGAAAGATGGATCCAGATGAATATACAATTGCATCAAGGGGATGAGCTGGATCACTAGTTGAAGTCCAAAGTTTGAGTCCACAATAAGGAAGAAATTTGATGGTTTGAAGATGGTTACATTAGCTGCAGATAAAAAAAATACATGAGGTTTGAAGCTGTTACTATGATCATTTCCTCAAGAAAGGAAAATTCTGGGAAGGTCAGGTGATGCAATCACATAGGTAGGGTTGAGAACATGGGTTACTGTGGAGATGTGCAGGGCTCAATATAACCTGGAGCAGCTGTGTGATCACTTTCAGCATGTTCCCAACCAACAACCCAATCAAACTCTGTTCTTGATACAGTGTGAACAAGGAAAAGACCTTATATGGGGCAGCTACTGATTTAGCCAAAGGGCATCATGGGAAGAGTTTCCCCAGAGGCCCTCAAGTGATGAGGAGGGTCATATGGGAGATGGCAATCTTCAGAAACCCTGGCTGTGGACATGTGGCACTTGTGGGCAATGCATCGCCACAGCCTGCATGTAGGCCTCAGGCATCCTCCACGATACCCTTGGAGCTGTCCCCAATGCATTCCTACATTACTCAGCTATCATTCACCAGGTTGGTGGCAGGAAACAGATTGCTGGGTTCAAGTAGTGCTTTTGATCAGGATCATTTGGGGGGGGGGGTTGATCACCCCCAGCTCAGTGATCCCACCACAGGAAGGTTTCACTTCTTCCAAGCAGCCAAATAATTATTTAGCATGCTGGGAGGACTTCTTCATCCTAGTATGGAGAGCCTTTGAAAACCGAGACCACATTTAAATCTCCCCATCCCAGCATGCTGAGTATATGGAAGAGTATCTGAATGTATGAATGCATGTGTGCACACATGAATATGACCCCCAACTCACCACCTGCCAGCACATGTGGCCTTGGCAGATGAAAATGTTGCCCACCCCGGATTTAGAGCCTTACAGTAAACTCCAGCAGTTTGATGTGTTACTGGAAGCAAACGGGGAGCTACTGACTATCAGGTGAAGTATAGGTGAAATAAGCTAATTATGGCAAATCCAGGTTAATATTTGGCCCTAGAATGAACAGCCAAAGTTTTAGATTACTTTTCAAAGGCAATCTTTCATATAATACATTATTGTAATTACAGTAATTACATAGCCATTACAGCATCCTTTCTTTTTAGGAAAAGAGTCTTCTACAACTTTCTTCTACAACAACTTTCTGTTCCCAGAAGAACTAGTTTAGTTGAATAAGGTAAACAGTAACTATTGGGTTTTGTGCTGCACTCATTTCTGATATCCCAAAATTTTAAGGTCACACTGGAAGCCAGATGTTTCTGGTGTGCAACATACCTGCTGAGATAGGCAGCTGAGTATAGAGCCAGTTAAAAAATACATCACCGTTAGGGCTGATCACAATGATCTAGTGAAAAAGAGTAATAATCAGTGCAATGATATTCTTTTCATAAAATGGTAAAGACAGAAAAATGAGATCCCCTTTAGGCCTTGAGCAATCCACGCTGACAATGCTTGGTTTTATGATGTATGCATCTCTGGTGGTAATTTCCCTTCTTCCCCACCCCTTCCCGTCCCTCATTTTGCAGACTTTCCCAACCACTGAAAATCTGTTTTGTGGTTATTCCCTAACCGAGCATTTGCAGAAACTAGGTTACTTTGCCTTTCATGGACACAGAGCCTCTTCTGAGATGGTTGCAGTCAGGTATTGCCACTGTAAATTTGCACAATGGCCAAGGAAAGGAATACTGCTAGATTACTTCTCCGACACATGACCTTTAATAAATGTACTATTTTAGACAATTTCTCATCAAGGTGCATAACAGAAAATTGCACATGACAAGTACAAACTGAGTATTATTAATCTAATTCACCTGGGGTAACCCAACATATGTGATTTACCCAACACATTAATAATAACTGATTAATAACAATAATTCTCACTGCAGAATAATGTATAGCAGTGTTTAATTATATGGATGACACCATCAAACTCTAGTGATCTCCCCAGAGTTTGTTATTGAAAGATAAAGGGGAAGAAAAGGTAGTAACATAAGTAATTGACTGAACCTTCCACTGCTTTTAACTGATCTCAAACAGGTAAAATATTTACAACTTTGTCTTCTACTCTGTGCTGAATCCTATCTCACGTATTGGCTTACGGTAAAGAGTTGCTTGCTTCCGGAAATTTCGACTCTTATCTTGTCATAATTTTATTATGTTGGTGAAAAAAAACTTGTATATACTTTATTTCTTTTAAATTCACTTTTACTGAGGGTTAACTGAGCCCTGTACTCTTTTAATAAAACTCTAAAAATTAGGAATTAAGTTGAATAAGTATTACCTTTCCGTGTTTTTGCTATTTTATAACTCTGTGAAATTTTGAGTTAGCGGAAATGATGCAGTATGAAAGTATCAGGAATCTATTGAACCCCATAAAAATTAACATTCTGTGGCATTACACCACTATTCAGTTTGGGTACTTACAGTCTGGCCTCCGTTGATATCAAGGGCTACCATCTTTAAGCATGTCTCAGTCTCTGTTAGGCCACATCTGTGGAGCTCTCCAAGAACAGTAAATGTGTCTTCTTCACAAAGCTAGGAAAAACAAGAACAGTTATCATCTACATGTAGATTTACTGCAAGGGAGCCTAGAATTTAAGACTGTGCTGAGACACTGTTACAGATGTACAGTATAACTTTCCTTAAATTCAGAAATATTTTGGACTTAGCATTTGTACAAACTGCTTATAGAGGCCGTTTTACCTATGAACACTGATTCCGAGGGCAGGGGCAGGAGACTAGCTATGAAGAAAAGGAGGATTTGAATCAACTTTGTCAGAAACAGGACATTCTTGTGTATCTTCACTTAGAAAATACTGAATGTGTCTAGCGTCTTTAAAATAAATAAGAGACCATTCTGGGTTCTTTCAAGGCATTCAAAAAGTATTATTTTGAGGTCTGGCTTTTCCCTAACACAACCTAACTGAGATTGAAATAATCTCAACTGACAGGAAATTCCCCATTCTCTTTTAAAAGTACTCAGTTGAGTGTTCAATTTAAAGCAGGGCCAAATGGGTGCCACACAATTCTCTTGGAAAGGAGAATTTCTGTGAATTTCCCCAGCAGGGAAATTTTTTTCTCCTTTCTTAAGAGGAGACTCAGAGGGGATGTCATAATGACATACAGGTATGTGAAGGGGTGTCACATGGTAGAAGGTCATGACCTTTTCTCCCCCTATGGTGGAGAAACAGGAACTAGATAAACCATGTGACATCATAGGGGTCCACTTCCTGTTTCTACATGTAGGATGTACTACTGGAGCAATGACTTTGGTTTTACAACTCTGAAAACAGAAGGTGAGTTGCCTCTGGTGGGGGAGGAGTATTTCTAACAAGTATAGTAATGCTAAATCTTAGGTGACCTGCCTTAGAGAGAACGTAAGTACAGTCTCCGAAGACATCATAACGTTTTCCATCATAAGTGGAGAGGTGTGATCCACCCTCTACTGAGCAAATGCCAGGACATGGGAACTCTGTGCAGTTCCACTGGCCTCCAGTGCAGGAACTAGAAGAAAAAGAATTCAGATGATGACATACATTTTAAAAGGTATCTCCACTACTGTGAGCTCCTTTTATTTTGCAACACCTCCATATTTGCACATTCTGTAGAAAAAGAGTTGTAGATGGAAGGCCTCAGAATTTTGTAATGTAAAAGCTAAAGAAGGGAGCATGATTCAGTGATATACTTTGCATGCAGAAGGTCCTGGTTCAGTTCTCAGAATCTCTGGTTTAAAGAAACAGGTATTGGGATGTAAAATTTCTGCGTGGGTCAAGCAACAGTGTGATGTAATGGTTTAGAGCATGGGCCTGGCGCTCAGGTGATCTGGATTCTTGCCCCACTGAGCCATGGAGCCAGTCACAGACTCGCAGCCCTACCCACCTCATAAGGTTGCTGTTGCAGGGATAAGACTGGGAGCAGCAGGAGGAGAATGATGTAAGCTGCTCTGAGTTCTTTAAAAAAAGGCAGGATAGAAATCTAATAAATGAGTAAAACAACAAGATATATTATGTTGTGCGTAGCTGGCCCTTCTATTTGTTTTTTACTTTAGTGTAAGTTAAGTATATGTTCTGCTGATTAAGACTGGGGCTACAATGCACCAGGAAAGAGGATTAAAGACCCCCCCCCCCACAATCCCATTTGCTTCTCCAAATTCCCATACACGAAAATGTGGTGCTTCCAAAAGGGCTTAGTCCTTCCTGCTATCTGTGCTCCCAGTCCAAATCAGAACAGCAGATACTTATAGGACAGTAAAAATCAAGGAGAGGAAAGAGATCAGCTATAAGCTGCATAATTAAAGTAACATGCAGTTTGTCTTTGAGTGTGACTCTAGAGAGTTTCTGCCAGTAAGAGCAAGCAATGTTGGGCTAGATGAACCACAAATCTGACAGCTTCTTACTCTCGTTGCCAAAGATGTTTTGTTGAAAAATGTGGAAGCCACACTGAACAGTCTTGGTGGTTATCCCAACATGTTTACATTATGCAACAGAATGGCTTCATTTGGTCATGGCCAAATAGCAGGCCAAATAGCAGACCAATTTCCTTTAGTGACTAGTAGGGGCTTAATGGTAAAGACCAAATGGTAGATGGACTCGTTTAGTGCTTTTTTCAATAAAAAGTTTTGGAATCATCATCTGGGAATTATATGTGGACTATTAAAGCATTGTTTAATGTTGAAAGCACAGATGAAGGGTTGATTTTTGCAGAAAGTATTGGTTGCTCCTATCAAATTACCAGGAAGTGCAGTGGTCTGAATAAGTTGCCCCTGGAGAGTAAGTTTTGCCATTGTGAATGCAGGAGCACTGCTCATGGGGGACGCAGCCCGAGCCACTGATGTCATCATACACAGTTTCTAAAGGAATAAAGAAATATTATAATGAATACTGAATCCATGCCAAAAGACAGGTGGTTACATGAAAACAGATCAGACAAGATTTGCAGATGATGGAAAACATACACAGCTTCCTAACACCTGGAGCGTATACCACTTTTTTTTCAAAGGATGGAAAACTGTTTTGCAGGAGAGTTTCTGGTCTGCATTGTCTATTATATGGCAAGTGTCCCATACAGAACAGTGGTACTCTAGGCTAAGTTTATGAAGGAATTTAGTCAGTTTCAGAGGAAGATGAAACCTTACCTGGTGGACAGAAGCAGCCATCTACACAGTGGTCTTCACAGAGCTGAGATCTTTCAGCATTGGTGCAAGTGTCCTCACAGGGTGATCCACATTCTTGATATTGCATGTTGAAAGGGCATGACATTGCTGAAAGTAAGGATATTCAGATTCAGTCCCCCTTTCAATCTACACGGGATAGTTTGCTGCTTTTAAAAAGAGGCTTACAGTGAATCCATGTTAGCAGGCTATTTTACCTGCCTCCTAGTACACATAATGCTTTTGGTAATGCAACCTGAAATAGAATCTGCCTTTTAAAGCATATGCCATTGTTGACTGGCATTTTCTCAAAACCTTTCTGTTATGCTAAAGTGAGTCTGCATGACTGGTAACCCATCAGGCATGTATTATGCATTGTCACATGTTTGCTGCTGCATACCAAGAATAGGTAATTTATTTGGTAGTTGCATTTCTATACAACCTAATAGCCAAAGCTCTGGACAGTTTACGAAGTAGAACTTAAACTCATAACATACAGGAGCAGGAATGATGGGATTTGGAGACTAATACATCTGGACGGCCACAAGTTGCCTGCACCTTTGGCAGATGCTTTATTTTTGGAGGCTGTATTGGATGGGCTCTACTGGAAGGATAGTGAGGAAGTTATTAAGGTTCAAGTAGTGTGTCATGCACGCGGACTCAGATGAGATTCCCAGGCGCACACGAGAGATGGCTGATTTTGGTGGGAATGATAGTTCAGGCTCTGAGGGGTGAGGGGATGGCTGAACCAGATGTGGCTCAGAGTTCACACTCTGATAACGGAGTTGTGGTTGCGACTGACAGGACCACATCTGGTCAAACCCTCCCGTTGTGCCAGCCTGAGCCAGCTCTGGATCAAAGGAGTCCAAGGACAACCTTGGGGCCCTGTCTCCCTCCCATCTGTGGGAACAAGGCAGATAAAAGATGGGAGGGGGAGAGTTCTCAGAGAGAGAACACGATTCCCCTCAAGATGTGGACATGAGGGCCTGTCGTCACAACTGCGGGCTGGACCAATTAGGGGCTCAGAGTGCAGAATGGAGTCGCACGTGCTTTCACAGTGCACCTCCTTCCAGAGTCCAGCCCTGAAGGGTTCATAAACAAAGCTTTGGGTAAAGGGGGGCATAGAGGGGTCAACACTTCTTGTGTTCTCGCTTTGAGGCTTGTGAATGCTCAGGCTCCAGTGTAGAATAAAAACTCTTCCAAGAATTGCTGAAGTGACTGTCTTGCTTTGGAGGGAACGCCTAGCTCACGACATAATGTAGCAAATATTCCCAATGTCCAAATGCTTCAGCTTGTTAGGAAGAACACCAAGGATCATTGCCCTGAAGCTGCTTTCTCTAAGCATATTCCTTAGATAAGAGCTGCCTTTGCTGGAGAACTGAAACTTTGCTTCATTAAAGCAGGTTCACCTGTCCCCTGTTCCCAGGAACAGAGGCTACAGCCTATGTCTACTGACAGCCTCTGAAACAAGCAGAGTAAGAACTCTGTAAAATTCATGGTAAAAGATGTTTGTTCTTGGCTTAGGGAGAGAAATTGGCACATTGCTTACCCAGACGACTCTGGAAGCCCACAGAGCATCTGCTGGCCCATTCAGAGAACCAATATGACCACAGATAAAGGGAATGTAAGCTTTCTTTTGCTTGTTTACAGTTTAGTCTAGTCTGGAACTTTTCCAGTTCCTCTCAAATGTGCATCATCTTAAAATCTGTGCCTTGTTATTTTTCTTGCTTGCTCATGCAAATTATTAATAACAGTAAACAAGCTAGACCCAGGAAAGGGATCTGTGAAATACAATGTCAGCTTTCCACAGCCATGTGCTGATCTATTCATTTATATCTTTACAACCTTGCAATTTTGTAACCCATCTGGTGTACTCTGCTCTTGGGAATGCCCTTTAATTGCTGTTTGACCAGAATGTGTACTAAATGTCCTGTCAAGTCAGTGCTGATTACAAACTACTAAATTCTCTTCTGCCACTGACTAGCAGTGATTCGCACTTACGGCACAGTGTCTCTGTTCTCCAGTTCTGAGGCTGCCCGCCAGCATGAGCACACTGCCGGGAGTATTCAGCAAGGGTGTTACAGGCACAGGATAATCTTTCAGGATTGTCACAGTGACACAAATCATGTTCACAGGTCTCAATGTAGTCATTCACCTCCACCACAGAATTGCATTGAGAGAACGCAGATCCAATCAGTATCTCTTGGCAGATACTCTAGAAGGAAAAGCAAACAATCTGATTAAGTCAATGCATCGTACAAGTCTCAGAAGACCTATTTTTTACTGCTGATAAACTGATTGTGCATTGCGACAGTGATGTCATTAGTGTACTTGGCACTTTATATTGCACAGGCGATGACAACAATAAAAATCAGATCCTTGTGACAAGGAACTTTTAAGATACATTTCAGCCTTGTGGACAGTGAGATTGTGGAGGGATAGTGACATTTTTTTCTTTGCCATGACATCTGGACACTCTTACAAGTCTAGCAACACTTTGGAAATAAAAAAGCAGAAAAATAAGCAAAAAAGTACTTACAGTTACAAAAGTACAGTTGTTCTGAGAGGGCACTACAGGATCCTCACAGTCTTCCGTGGGTCCATTTAGTTTCTGTGTATTCCCAAACTGCAAGGGAGTCATGCGGACATCTATAATACATAAAACCATGACATGGAGAGACTGATGTACAGTGTATCCCATAGAGGCCCCTTTCAGAAATTCCATTCCAATTTGGCAAAGGGAGTTGTAGGGAAGACCATGCAACGGCTTCCTCTATTCCCAGTAAAACATTCTAGTGGGAGGTTAAAATCATGTAGGAAATCAAGCACTTCTGCCCCTCAGAACAAATCCAGTACCACATCTCTATTAACCTGGAATATCATTGCATATCATGGACCCTAATATTGAACTCAGTGTATGAGTACTTACAGAGTCAAGCCCAAGTGAAGGCCCAAAGGATTCAAGAAACAAAAGGATTGTACCAGGGGAGTGCTAAGGTTTGTGTAAATATTAAAAATGAAGAAAACTCCAATATTACAGGAAAAAAATGTGAGTGTGGCAACTGTCCCTAAAGCCCAAGGAAGGCTATATGTCAAGGGGCCATAGAATGGAGAAGGTTTGCAAAGGAGACCTGTGGGAAAGGGCAGTGGAATGGAGTACCCCAGATGAATCTGTCTGGCAGCAACCCTGAGCAAGAGGACTCCAAATTGCATCAGGTTACTGCAGGTCCTATTGTGTCCCATCTGAGGTATCAGGATGAGGTCTTCTGAGATGAACTTCCAATATTAAAAGACCAGCAAATGGGTGAGCTCCATAGTCCTAATGTGAACTGTTACATTGCAGAGGAACTCTGCATGGGGTGTGGAGGGAGATACAGCCACTTCAGCCAAGGGGAGAGTTGTGTAACACTCTCTTATACTAGACATTACATTATGCAAGTATACAAGGCAAAACTCCAGTCACACACACTTCTGCTTGAGCAGCTTCTTGAAACATCTACTATTCTGTTCTGGGAAATGATGCATCATAATTGACATCAGAAAATAAACAATAACTTGTTTCTCCTCACAGTTTGGTGAGGTTATAATCAGAAAGGGCCAATATATAAGGAAGAGATTTCTGCTTGTCATGTAAAGCACATCCTCTTTTATCCCATGGAACTGAAGTATATTACAATCTGAAGCTTGAGAAAATGAAGTCAGTCCATGACTAAACCATCTCAGATCTCAAATGCATATGAGAAAGAGAGCCTTCCCTTTGATCTATTGACTTTTCATGTTGGGTGAGTTTGAGGGGATGAGGGGCGGGCATGGCTCAATGGCAGAGCAGCTGCTTTTCATGATGGTCCCAGGTCCAAGCTCTTGCATCTCCAATGAGGGCTGGAAACACTCCTGCCTAAACCTGGGAGAGCTGCACCCAGTCAGTACTGGCAGTACCAAACTAGACAGACCACTGGGTTGACCCAGCACATGGCAGTTTCCCGTGTTTCTCTGATGTGGAGATAGAAACGTAGAAACAGAGCAAGTCAGAAGGGGCCTCCCAGGCCATTTAGTCTGACCCCCGGCTCCAGCTGGCTCCGCTCACAACATGCCCACCATGTGCATGTCCAGCCTATCTTTGAACACCCGCACCAATGGGGCCTCAACGACCTCTTGTGGAAGCCCATTCCACACCCTCGGGGTCCTGACTGTCAGGAAGTGCTTCCTGGCATCCAAATGGAACCTTGGCTCCCTGAGCTTGGCTCCGTTGGAGTGCGTCCTGCCTTCCTCTGCAGGGGAGAACAGGTCTCTACCCACCTCCGTGTGACCCCCTCACATAAAATCTGAGCAGCTTTTGTATAAGCAACCTTCTTTTGTGAAATCTGAGGTACTTGGTCTGAATCCATAGAGTTACTATCAGCCATATTGAAAGGATCCCTGCCTTTTGGGCTGGTGAGCACATTAGGAATGTTGCATGAGTGTTGTCAGTTCTGTCACAAAATTGCTGGCGTGATGAGCACAACCAGTTTCAAAAACACCCACTTCCGAGAAAACAAGCTGCTGAAGCTAAAAGAAAACAAATTGCCCCAGAACCTCAAAACAAGACAGAGCTCCTAAAAGCAAAAACATTCTTTTGAAAGTAATTTTCTGTTCCAAAACCTATTTAATAGAAGGCAGACTCATGATACTCAAAAACTATCATACATCACACACTCCCCCCAAAACATTTAAAGCGAAAACTCACACAGCACAGGCAAAATACCTGCCTTACTCTTCACTACCCCTTCTAGCCCTTCCACAGAATGCTCTCTGCCACTGGTGAAGCATCAGCCTACCGTCAAAGCCCAACCTTCCCCTTTCTTTTGTTCCAGAGGGATGGGCTTGCTTCCAAACAAAGTGCTGGCCTGTGCTACCCACCATTTTATTTTCTAAGAATGCCTCTGGGGTCCATTCTTTTTGGAAATAAAAATTGAGCTAGAGGCTTCTACTTCACTATGCAGGGTGTCAACTACTCAGCGAAAGCTGTTTTCAATTTTTAAAAGCTGAACTATGTTTTAAAACTTGGGAGGAGGAAGGGAGCCTGGGAGGTACCCACATGCTTGCTGCACCAGACTGGGGACCCCACAGTACAGGGCAAGATGAACCTGAGATTTGGCACCATATACTGTGGTCATCATTGCTCAGATTTTGGAAGCTTACCTATTATCAGAAGCACAGGAAATGAAATTAATCTAACATCTAACAATTCAGAAGGTGAAGTTTTTAAAAAGTGAGGAAATGGAACTACTAGGGTTTTAATCCTAATATTTAAAATACTTGCTCAAATTTTTGTTTCATCTTTTAAGTTGGATGAAAAGTCAGAATGCTCAAGAATTTGTAGCTTCACAGGACCTAGTGTATGATGACCTATAGACCATGAATACCTAAATTTAATAAGCAATGGCTTTGATACTTACCGTTTGAAAAGAATTCATTGTAAGTGGGAATACCATTAAAATCACCACAAAGCCCACAGGTCATATTGCTATATTTTTTATCCAGTTCCAGCTGAAATTACATAGGAGAAAGTTGATAAAAGTTAATAGACTCTCCACGATATATATTGAAAATATAAGACAGTAGCTGCACTAGATATACTAGAATACTTTCAATCAGTGTTATGTTTCAGCAATCTAATTCAAACTTAGTGGATAGAAAATTGGGGTTTCATTTGTGAGTCGCAGGCTCTATGCTATTCATAACAATTTAGTTTTCATACCTCGTAATATTCATAACACAAGCAGCTCTTTCTCCTAGACTTAAGCTTTGGAAAGAGAAGAAAACAAAACAAAAAGAAACCCACATGTACAGGTAAGGTTAAGCCTATAAAAATGAGATTTTACTAGAAAATGAACAATTAAGATAACAGGAGGCACCTCTTGCCAAGATGTGAATATGTTAAATATGTAATCCAAATGCATTTTCATCTTTTAAAACAGAGATCAAATTGCCAAGTGTGGAAACACAGTTTGGTCGCTTTCTTCAATTATATACCCACTACAAATAAGATTTCTCTGGGAAGTAAGAACTTGATTAGGAATAAAGAAGCATGACAGATATATGTGATTGTACACATACACCAAGTAACACGCACGAACATTTCACATCTTCAAGCCCAGTCTGAGAATATTAAATTAGAAACAGTTACTTAGGCTCAGTGATTACCGAGTTTATACAGCATGAAATGGCATGCAGAACGTGCATTTGCGGAAGGGTACGCTGCAAATATTCCACTCCCATAAACAGACACACACACACGGGGTGGAGGAATGTCAGTGGGCACATTTGTAATGTTGAAAGTGCATTGTAGGTGCATACACAAAATGGCTGTCATGAGTTGGGCCATGTCCCATTCATAAAATGGCTACTGTAGTGGGCATGTCTTGTTATAAAATGTTCATTTCCCAGAAGGCAAACTGGTGAAATTCAAAGAAAAGTAACTTGTCCACAAATTGGAGCACAAGACAGAGGTGGATTCTGAGCTCTTATGAAGATGGTGCTAGAGGGCAGCACTTCACATTGCAACATAACTGTCTCCCAGTTTTTAAAAAATCTTATATTAAGTAATATTAGGAAGGGACACACAGCCTGGCAGGTGCCAAGAGAAATATCTGTGGACACATTGCTGCCTATAGGTATAGTGGTACCTCGGCTCACGAACGCCTTGGTTCATGACCAAATCCGGTCACAAACAAAAATTTCATGAACATTTTGACTTGGGTCACGAACTCTGCATTGGGTGGCAACCAAGATCGCAGCCATCACCCGCCCCGCCTCGAGTTGGGAGATGACCATGATCGCAGTCACGTTCGTGCAGGGAAGACATTTGTGATCGCGGCTGTGCTGCGCTGCGTCCGTCTTTCCTGCAGGAGCATGCCCGTGCCAGGATTTCTTTGAGAAGTACCACCCCAATATAACTGTAATGAACAGAGTGTTGAATCTGATGAACGATAACGTGGTCTCTCTGGAGGGTTATGCAGTGCAGGAAAAAAGTGACTATAGACAGATTTTTCACCAAAATTGACCCTGCAGCTAAGAGACAAAGAAGAGAGAAAACCCCTGAAAGAGATCTCCCCAATGTCCTTCTGGAGGGGGACTCTCCCTCCAAACAATAACTCCCCCCCCCACCTGGGTTAGTGTTCTCCACTGTACTGTCCAATACTTTGTTGTTCTTTGTCACTTTGTTTCAAATTTTTCTGATTAAAAAAATATAGTTACAGAACGGATTAACCTTATTTACATTGAACCTTATGGGGAAATTTGACTTGGCTCACAACCAAAACTGGCTCACAACCACATTCGGAGGGGCCAGAATGGATTAACTTTATTTACATTGAATCTTATGGGGAAATTTGACTTGGTTCACAACCAATTTGGGTCACAACCAGAGTCGTGGAACAGATTAAGTTCGTGAGCCAAGGTACCACTGTACCAGAGACTTAAATTTATCACTTAATTTGTGCTTTCTCCTTTGTGTGTTCTCTTATATGCAAATAGCAAATTCTAGTTTTGCATGATGATGCCTGCATACTGAAATGGGGCTATTGAGGAACAGGTTCATGCTTGGGGAACCACAAGATTTGGAGGAAAAAATGTCTAGGAAAAAACCCTAAGCCAGTAAACCCAGTGAGGACCGAGTATGTGCAACAAACACAGAATGGTGGAGTTGTATAGGAAGGGGCAGAGGAATTGGGGGACAGGAGGGAATGAAACAGAGTATACCAAAAAAGAACTTTCTGACTGGATTGCTGAACAGTGCAACATTTTGCTTTATGTTTCTCATATAGGTACTCTATATCATCTAGCACTTACCATGATGCTGTCATTTTCATTCCACCATAAGCTTAGGCTCAGCTTGACGGTCACTTCAATATACATGGTAGATTTCTCAATGCTAAATCCAGATCCACTGTAAGGCAGCTCAACCCTGATGAAAAAGCACCAGAAATATTGAATGTGCCAGTCATGTCACAGTAATGCCAGGGTTCTCTAAGCAGTGAGGCATCCCAGGAGCAGAGCAGTTAGCCAAATTTACTTTCCTTTGGAAAGGAGCCCCTGAAGGCTTATGGGCATTTTGTTAGATTTATATTTATTTAGTAACAGAGAGGCTTATAGGTAGAAGCCCAGATCAAGCATTCCAACAGCAGTCCCCACCCACCACCATGTTTTCTGCTCTCAGATATTTATGGCGGCCTTTCCCACTGTAGGTCAATCCAGATGTTTTAGACTATAATTCCCAATCAGCATGATGGTAAGATATCTACGGAGCCCAAACCTGGCTCCCTGGAAGCCAAAACAGACTTTGCTTCAAATGTGTATGTAGCATTTTTAAATGTTTATTAATGAATAGGCAAAGAGGAGCCAATCCTGACTGAGATCCTAGCATAGAGGGCAAGGAGGTTGTTAAGATCCAGACTGGGGCCCTGAACCTATCCTAGAATGAACTGTAAAAGCACAACAGCTATATCCTGATTTCAGGTAATGGCTGTATCGCCAAATGGTCAATTTCTTTTTTCCTCCTATTCAGATGAGGAGAAATAGAAATATGTCCTATTTCCTGATCATCAGCTAGCCTTGTTTGTACCTGGCCCCTTCTTTGGCCCTTTTCAACTCTTCTATTTTATGATTTTATGATTCTAAGTCAATTCACACTGAAAGCCCAACCATTGGACTAACTATTAGGAAGAAGGGATGTCATAAAGCACTGTGATTTCGTGTTTTATTTGCACCTCTCTTCTCTCTGTTTTTATATCTGTACAGTAAAGAATAGTTTCTTCTGTTGCTTTCTTCATCATGAAGTGTTCATGATAGTCCTCATGTCTGAAAAGGACTTTGAAATGGATATATGTTTGAAAAGGATTTACTTTAAGGACAGAGACTGGTTTGTGATATTATATTTTCTTATTCAAATAAAAAAGGAAAAGAAGTGTAGAATCAACCAGAAAATGCAAAAATGCAGTCCTGTCTCACAAACTTCCCAAGATCACCCTGTACTTCATATTTTACACTTGTATGCAGCCTTTTAAATGTATTAAAACCATGGGTCTCCAGCAATGGTGAGGAAGAGCCACTTCTTTGCAGGCAGAAAAGAAGGCTGAGGGGAGATAGCATAGTACTTAACGAATATTTGAAAGGCTGTCCACAGAGGACCAGGATTTCTTCTCAGTCATGCTGGAATGCAGGACATGAACTAGTGTGCTAAAGTTACAGGAAGCCATTTTCCAGCTGAACATAGGAAGAAATGTCTGGGTGTTAGAGCAGTACTGCAATGGAAGCAATGGCCTAGCGGGGACAGGGGCTCTCACACGTTGGAGGCATTCAAGATGCAGTTGGGTAGTCATCTGGCAGGGATGCTTTAACCTGGAGATCTGCTCTGAGCAGCGGGTTGGACTTGATAGCCTTATAGGCCACTTCCAGATCTACTATTCTATGATTCTATGACACAATGTAGGCTTTTACTTTTATTTTACTACTAGGGATGCTGATATTAGCTGCCACTCTGTCAGACTTCCCTATGCCTTCTGAGACTATCTGGAATTCTCACTGTAGCTGGTAAGGGATAAATGATTCCTTCCCCCATATAGAGTTACCCATTAAAATGCAAAGTATTTTGGTGTGGCTTGGTCTTGAATAGGCAATTAGATCCATTCACTTCGTTAAAAAAGCCACTGCGTGGAGGGAAAACTGCTTGAACTGGTCTGCCATATGGATCAACACAGCTGCCTGAATTTTGGGACTCTCCCTGGGGGTGTGCCTACAGGGACTCTCATACTGAGTGCCAACATATTTACAATAATATTACTGGTCTTTGGCCATTTGAACCACTTTTTTTCTTGAGTTAACACTTAACACATCTGCAGAACAAAATACAAAGAGTCTCATGTGAATTTGGGATTTGAACTTGCACAGCATTCAATGTTTAGCACACAGAACTATAATATTACCTTTCACTGTTCACCAAGATGAGATTCTTTTCCAGTTTAATGTCCACTCCATTTATCCGAATGGTGATATAGCTGATAGCAATAGCGCTTCCTACCCCGGAACGCCTGATCTGGATGTTAAAGTCCTCAAATGCAGCTTTGCAATGTGAGGCAAAGATATAGTTGCAGGTCCCAGGGAAATTATAGATGTCCCCATCAAATGTCTTGAAGTGAAAGTGGCCCCAGGTGCTACAGACCTGCCCATTGTGAGCCGGGTTGAAGGCTGTGAATTCACAAAAGTTTGTAAACCTATATTGTACATGTTCTAGATTGATGTCAAAAGTGTTTTTGCTGCTTATATTTTGATATGCTTTAAAAAAATTAATGCTCTTTAGGCTGTGTTTAAGGGTACAAGTCTCTCAAGCTGGGGTATAAGATATAAACAAAATATACAATGCATATTTAGTAAAATACTGTGCACACAGATTGCACCAGTAAAACATACAACCCACAGATTATGAAAAGAACAGTGAAAACAAGCAGGTCTTCAGGCTTGATTGAATGAGACCTAATTAATTAACCTGATTGAATGAGACCTAATTAATTTCTAATGGAATCAGATTCCAGAGGTGCAGAGCCACCACCAAAGGGCCCCCCTGACCTATTCTGTCTGCTCTTGGCAGCAATTAAGTGAGAAGAATCTTGGCCAATGCCAGCAGTTTCTGGGCATGCTAGTATGGGAGAAGGTAGTTATCCCTCCCCCCCACCCCCAACTTAAGGTGTTAAAGCTTAAAACAAGCACTTTAAATTGTACTCGGAAATGCATTTACAATCAGTGTTATTTCATTTTCCTGTTTCCAGAACAATATCTTTGCATATAGCCCATGTGGGCGACAATCTTATGGCAGCTAAATAGCATTTGAGGAACTATAGGACTCTGGGATTGGAATTCCATCCCTTCACTCATCCTTCACAGCAAGCAGTGGCTGGTCTCTGAGGTCAGAAAAATGACCTTGGAAGGTGGCAAAAAACAAAACAAACCCCAAAACCCACACCAGGGAGCAGAGGAGACTAGAAAGGCCAGTATGTAAGGTATACTGATAATACTGTAATACTAGAACCTGGCGTCATCCCATTACTCTGAACAGCAAGGGATTCAGGACAGATAAGACAAAGCACTTTTTCACACAGTTCATAGTTATATGGAATTCACTTCCACAGGTTAGAGAGATGGCCAGAAATTTGGATGGCTAGACTGGACAAATTCATGGAATAGAAGGAAATCAATGGCTACTAATTATGATGGCTATACATTACCTCCCATATTGAAGGCAGTATGCTTATGTATATTAATTGTTGGGGAACATAAGCAGGAAGGTGCTTTTGCATTCATGTCTGGCTGAACAATGGACTAGGAAGGATTTCGGTCGGTTTCAGCGTGGCACTTACATTACATTATTTGCTATATTTATATTCTGCCTTTTTTCCTTTCAAGGAACTCAAGGCAGCTTACATCAGTCTCCTCTTCCTGCTCTCAGTCTTACCCCACAAGAACCCTGTGAAGTCAGCTGGGCTGAGGGTCTGTGGCTGGCCCGAGTCACCTACTTGAGCTTCATGGCTGAGCAGGGACTAGAACCCAGATCACCTGAGTCCCAGTCCTACAGTCTTAACCACCACATCTCACCAGCTATTTATCTGTTTCTTAACTTTATTCATTCTGCTACTCTATGAGCATATCTGATAGATACAAGGGAATAATGGACAGGTCTTAACTTACATTTTATAACTGGTGCTGTTGGCAATGGTGGGATAATGGTCACCTTTCCAGATACTCCTTCTGTGCAAGAAACTGCAAACAAAGGGAGACAAAAAGCGTGCATGTTCATTTCTATGTTCAGGTTTGTGTATCGATTAATAGTTTTTAAAGCAGTGATGATCCCCATAGCCTATTACAGAAGCATCCTACTGAAAAGGTATAGGAAAATAGGAGAGAATGAGCAGGTTGACAGAAAATCTCACAACTCCCTTGCTATTGTTAATTTAATGAAATTATAAGTATCCTTTTTTCTGTCAATTTGTATCCTCAATGAACAGGCATTTTATATTTGCATAATCCAGGCAAATTTAAGTATTTATAATTCTGCTGATTCCAGTGGGAAAGTTAAGTGCATATTTAAGCTCTCCGACTGAGTCTAATGATATTTAAAAGTGCTTACATTGCAGGGCATATCTACAGTACAAAATATTGGTTTTTATATCAGTTTATGAGCTTCTCTACCTAAGTCATTTAACAGAGGCTTTACTGAAGCTGCTTCTTCCATTTTCTTTGTGTGACTGAGGATTATAGACTCCTTCATATGAGTGTATTCTTTTTCCTTCTGAGAGTTTGCCTCTCTGCCTTTCTATATGTTCCTTTATGCTTCATTATACAACACAAGCTGGCATCATATTATAGAGCAAAATGGCAAGAATATGCCAGGCTTGTGTAGAGAATAATGGTGCCATCCAGGAAAAAACTGGACTTCCCCTGCTTTAAAAAAAGCCATCAAATGGCTAGAAACATGGGACAATGATGATGTTGTAAAAAGCACTTGCAAACTTCCATGCATGAAGGATCACAAGCACACAATAAATGCTTCCTATAGAGAAGACCTAAATGTCTTGCTTTCCCCCTAAGTATCTTGGAAAGCATAGTTTAGTTACGTGCCAAGAAACCTGTGGTAGAGATTCTTTTCACTGCAGCCCTTTCTGAACTGCCCCTTGCATGACTCGAACTATACTGAGGATGCAGTGTAGCTATATTCCCAGGCAAGACTATGTTTATGCCAATGTGGGGAAAGCATATTTTCTCATCCAACTACAGCAAACACGAGTAAAAAAATAATCTAACTATGCTCAGTTGAAGACACTGTCAACAGACATTTTAAATGTGTGTCTTCCAAAATAATAAGGGTGTCTGACAAGTTTTGATTCCAGAGAGCTCTACCAGAACAAGAAATATTATATGGGAGGTAAAGTAAATATTAAACATAGCCTTTCTTCTAAAAATGAGTCATAACTTATGCTGATTACATTGTAAGTGACCTCAGTATCAAAAGATACTCCCCCGACATAACAACAATAACCACAACCCTGGATCTTATTCAGGCTATTGCAGAATTATATTGTTGGCGTCTTAGATCATAATAAAAAGAGACAACTTACCACCAGCCTTTGCAATAGCAAGCACTTCAGTCCTATTGTAAATTTTTGTAAACCACCCTGAGTTAAAGAAACACATATTGCTAGGAAGCCCTGCTGTTTTGAATAGAAGCTAATTCCAAGATAGTGGGGGGGGGGGGGGCAGGGTATTAGATTGCTAGTAAAAGTGGTAGTGTTTAATTATGAGGATTTGAGGTGATGAGACTTATCCCTGCCTGCAAATCTTACATCTGATAGTCTATATACTTCATAGAGGAGTTGGGTTGGTTGAGATGAATTACCATTTCTTCTTCCATATTTCTGACTACCTCACAAGTTCTAAGGCACCTGGGCACCAAAAAACACCATGCATTTAAATCTAGGTAAGGGCCCATGCCTATCAGGCACCCTTCAGAATGCAATTGATGCATCATTCATGGTTCCTAATCTGGCTCTAGTGCCCTTTGAAATGCAGTAGTATGGAGAATATTTGGGACCAAACAGGGGTTCTGATTTTTCTTCCAAAAATGCCCAGTATAGAGGAATTGCCTGAGTCTTTTCTGTACCATTGCTTAA
Organism: Varanus komodoensis; assembly: GCF_004798865.1. Classification (NCBI taxonomy): domain Eukaryota; kingdom Metazoa; phylum Chordata; class Lepidosauria; order Squamata; family Varanidae; genus Varanus; species Varanus komodoensis. The sequence goes on along the minus strand of NW_025335468.1, from coordinate 6,782,355 downwards.
GGCATAAACCTATGTATGTTTAGTCAGAAGTAACAGCAGCACTTGTTATGTGCAGTAATATTTCAATTTGGGGTGTGGGATCCTTTCACTTAAAAATAACACACATATATACACACACATCAGCATTTACACATCATATACATATGAACAAGACTGAAGAAGGGCAATAAAGAAAGATAGACAAGGAGAGACTGTTGTCTGCTTTAAATTTTATAGACTAGATGTATAATTAACTTTTAAAGTCTTGAGAAAATGTGGAATCATGTAGCTTGTCCAACAGACTTCTAAAGTATATAATGCAAACAAGTTATTTTGTTAAGAAGCTTATGTTTCTATAGAAATGAAAACCTTTCAAGGACAAGGACAATTATACTTTTGCATACAGTCCTCAAAGCTGTCATTCTCAAAATCTCACTAAATGATTTTGGCTTCAGGCATTATATAATTAAAATACCAATAAAATTCTGCAAGTCAATGCAAAAGCATTAAATATGTAACTGAAACAGTATTAAAATGGAGAAAAAAACTTACTGAAATTCAAACATTTGTATGGTTTGCACAACAGAATGAGTTATACTTTTGAAAGTGAATTAAGGATGCAGTCCTTTGGCTAGCAGGTGCTGTCTGGCTGGCCATAGGAAAAGTTGGAGTTCCTGCTGTGATCTTGCAAAAATCCCCTGAGGTCGCAGGGGAGACCTTTTCTTTGAGTGCCTTCTCTCTGCCCTTGCATCTGGCATGGTTCTTTCTGTGCTGTCTGCAGCTCTGAAGATGGAAAATGTCCTCATCCTCATAAACAGGAACAAAAGATGTAGATATCCAAAACCAGCCATTTATATCTTTTGTAAGACAGGGAAAGCCCGGTGAGATACCTGTAATCTTATCCGTGCCCAAAGCCTTCCAAGTACAGAGGGTTCTGGGCAGCTACATGGGATGGTACTTGAAGCTATCTAATTACATTGACTTTTTAAAAATCTGCAAAGCAAAGCAAAGGAGTTTTTACCTTTGTGTTGGATACAGCAGAACATTAGTAGAACAGCCCATAACAGCATCTTCAGCCCACCACCAAACCCCATCTTGAATGGGGTTTGGTACAGAGATAATCAGCCAAGTTCTGGCTGGAAGGACACGCTCACCTGTATTCTCAGAGTCTTATATAGCAGGAGATTTTGGCTATTTTCCCAGCTTGTTTGACAGGGTCTAACAAGGTGGGGCTGCAAGGATCTTAGTAGAAGGAGAGGTAAATAGAAGATGGTCTTCCAGTTCCTTGGTGACTGGCCAAACATGTTTATCTTTGGGGAGGTGTATTGTGTTTGCCAAGCTTCCATCTACTAAAGGAAATCAGAAATGAAAAGCAAAAAGGTAAGATTTCTTCTCCAGTAAAAGCCACTGAAGATCCTGGAAAAAAAGGGTCATGGATCTTTTGAGTCAGTATGTGGTTTTGTGAATGACAGGCAGGTCACTGTTCAGGATTCTGGTTACAGTTAAGTCATGCCCATCTCATCTGGCCACAGGCTCTTTCCTTGTTCTGAGAAGGATTGGAAGCTTTTCATGTATAAGAAACCACTATAATTTGAGAACTTCTATCGTGTTTCTGGGTAAATCCTCTGCAACAACAACCTTTTCATGTTGTGTTTTATTCCTTTTATTTTTGTTGTTTAGAGTTCTGAGATCTCTTTAGATGTGAAGTGAAATAGAAACATTTTAAATGAACAAAATAACTTACAGCCAAGGAAGATGTGAAAGGTTGATTTGGGCGGAAGAAACCCATCTCAGAAAACTGAAGTATAGGAAGAGATTTATTTTATTGGCAGAAATGTGAGAGAGAAGCAACTGTGCTCTGCAGCTCAAAAGGAAGGCACCCCAGGAGACAGAGAGATGCATACTATGGGATAGAAGAAGGGTGACAGAATGAACCGTGGGCCAAAGGGGAAAAGAGAATGCATGAGGCCTGGGTGTGAGGAAGAGATGGGTGGATGTGCTGTAGATAGAGGGAAGGGACTAATTACTTCTTGTACGTTTTACTGTATTTTATTGTGCTTTACTGTATTATTATTGTTGTTTGTAATAGATAAAATGCTATGGTTTTTATTATGTTTTATTGTGTTTTTATCAATGTGGTAAAAGGGCAGAGCGCAGTCTCTTGCTTCAAACATGAGCAGCATACAAACTTGGTAAGTGCACGTTTTTGACTCACACTAAGGCTAGTCCTGCCATTCTTTTATGCTTCCTCAGCCCAAAAATGGTTCCCAAAGTAGCTTACCATCCATCTGTGAAATAAGGCAATCCCTGCCCTCTGGGTTATATTTTGAAAAGATGTGACACACAAAGGGGATGGGGAGGGAAAAGGGGGGGGGGGAGGGATTTTCAGTATGGGACATGTTTCATTGATGATTTATTTATTTCATTCATTATTTATTTCCTGGGTTGGGCAGAGTGGTGTGGCCTAGAGCTCACTTCTGGAGCTTCCCCACAGGTGCATTTCGGTGGCCATGTTTTTGCATTTGGCGTAAAGCAGCGTGTACTGGAGCATGGCCCTGTGCCTATCTAGTCAAAGTGCAGCCCAACAGCGCTTGTCTAGTAGTACTATTCATTGTCATTCAAGTGGATAGAAATATTTGAAGCAAAACTTCATACTATCAGGTGCAAGTAACAGCTCCTGCTTATATTTAAAAAATGTACTTATATAAAGATCACATTAGTGCCAGAAAACCAATAAATACTGTTAGCAAAAAGGGGTATTTGTGAGTGAAGACATTTGAGCAAATATACCAACAAAGATTTTTTTTCGGCTCAGATGTTTTGGAGAGCCTCTATTTGCTTTTATTATTTATTGACTTTTGTAAAAATTGGTGGTTTTCATCTGGATATGGGACATTCTTTTCTTTCTAGGAATTTTGAGAAGTTTCACCCTGCCCCTTCTTTTTATGTTCTTTTTTTTTTCTTGGGGGAACATCTTTTCAGCGCTCACATGCATCAATGCTTTATAGTTTTAAGTGTGGATTAAGGAGAGGTCTTCCTGAGTATGTTAAGCGATAAAGAGCTGACAATCACAGCATGGTAGAAGAGATTCTCTCATAGTCTTAGGGTGCTTCAAGATACGGCTTTTACAATTGCCCAAATTCACTTTACACGGGGATTCAGACATCACCCACTTGCAGACCTTCTCTATTTCCCCACCCTTTTTTTTCTTTTTACACTAAGTTACTGCTAAGGTGGGAAAGATAGAATAGTTGCTGGCTGGAAATTGATGGGAGTGCCAGAATGTGTGTGTGTGTGTGTGTGTGTGTGTGTGTAAGATTGTGGCCCAAGTCAGGGCAGGGAGATGTCTGTGTAGCAACTTATTCTTCAAAATCTTGACTTCAGGCCATCAGCCATCATGAACAGGTTGTATTGTTCACTTTGTGGTTATGGTCTGAAAAGGTATAATTGCATGTGAAATAACTCAATTGTTTTCCCATAAAGTGTTTGTGATCTTGCAACTGTGCATTTTTTCATTTTGTATCCATTGTGCTCATTGTGTTTCGATGTCATTTTCTGATATCTAATGTCACTTAATCATATATAACTGTGAAACATATCGATGGCATCTTTTAAGAATTGCCTTTTGCTGGTAGGTGCTTACGCAGTCTGTTCAGGTGGGTGCAATATCGGTGTCCACTGCAGTGTGGTTTATGCCTCCTTTGGCTTCTCTGTTGCGTCACCAATGTACCAAACAGGTTCCTTTCCACTCTCTCAGCCCTGTCTGTGGGCATGGAGGAGATACACGGCATCCCATGGTGCTCCAGGTGATGCCTAGGGGAAATAAAATTACTCTGTAAATGTGTTTGAGTGTAAGTCCCACTGTATTCATTGGAATCCATTTATGAATAAACATGCATAGGATGCCATTACATTAAATGTTTTAAATGTGAAGCATTTGACTGTATTATAATATTTTACTATATGTAATTTACTATCTCTGTTTTGACAAACTTCGCAAAGTTTATATGTACTTGGGATCTTCATTTTATGCATGCAATTTTCTTAAAAGAGTCATGCACAAAGAGTAAAATTTCTGCCATTCTGCAAGAATTAGAATTGTAGTGTCATTGACACTTGCTGTTGTGAGTTAAATTATATTTTCTTGAAAAAAGCTCACTGTTAATATCTTGGAAACCATTGTATGCATAATATGCAGGTACAAACTGATGCTTAAAATTTTAAATATAGTTCAGATGCTGTTGTACTGACTAACATGAAAGTAGGAGGTAGGGCAAATGAAAATCTGTAATATTTGAAAACTAGACTTTTTTTTAAAAAAAAAAGGAAGTTTGGGATCTGCATCACTGAATTAATACAGAAGTAAGTCAACTTTGTTTTGGGGAGGGGAACAACAGATCTGCTTCTAAAAAGAAAGGAAGCAACAAGAAAAACAGGCAGAGACCCCCATGAATTGGGCAAAAACAACATCACCCCCCCCCCCAATAATTTCTGGATCTCACTGACTTCTGAATCACAAGTGATCACAGCATGTGTCAAGGTCAATAGTACCATCCATACTGTTCTTGTTTACCTGTCAGTAGCACAATGCACTAATACTTACAGTCTCTGCATAGTATTTGTATCCTCTTGTAAGCCAGCTGTGAACTGTTTTTGCAATATCCTTCCTCTGACAATGTAGATGCTTATCACTTGCTACAAAGAATGCTGTTGGCAGGAAGAGCTGGGAAACTCCTCTGTACGCAAGTAATAGTTCTAGTGACGAATGTGCATGTTTCTCTGGCCAGTTCAATATTTGGGAGTAACACTTGAACCATAGTTTGGTTCTGACCTCTGTGGGGTTACTAGAGGGTTGGATGAATGGCAAAGTGACCTACTGGGATAAGGAAGTGGCACCTTAGTCCCAAGAGTAATATGAAGAGATTGAGTAATATGGGGTGAACAAAAAGTTGCCTTAAGAGGTGTCTTTTCCTCACTGTTATGCTGAGGGCATGAGAAAACGTTAAAGTATGCAAAGTAAAGCATGCTTTAGGTTAAGCAGTAAACCTGATCTACAGGAGGAGGACCCAGCAAGGGCACAGGACGCACCAAACAAAACCCACTAAAACCTATGCCAGTGGCTGTTCAAACTCACCTTTGCTACAAGCCTGCTGGGAAGAGAAGAAGAATATTACTTGTGCTGTTTATTAATCTCTAAATTTTATTTCAAGCATATGTATTCCAGGTTCTAGGCACATAATCTTTCAAAGTGGGGTATGGAATTTGAAATCATACAATCTGAATACATTTGTATGTTGGACAATCAAAAAACAAAAGAACACACAAACAAAACCCATATATCCGAAAAGCCCGTGTGAGGCAAATAAAAAAGCCTTAAAGTTGCAATGAAAAGATAACCGAGATGGCACCAGCTGTACTTCCCTACAAAATGAGTTCAAAGTCAAGGACCCACAACCGAAAAGTACCAATCCTGGGTCACCCCCTAAGTTGTCTCAGATGGTTCTGGAACGCTCAGTAGGACCTCTAAATACCCAGTATCTTATTACCCAGGCAAATTCATTTGGAAAAAGATTATCCTTAAGTATCTTGATTCTTGTTTAGAGTTTTGATAGTTAAAAGTGGCAGCATGAATAAAACTGAGAAACAGAATGGAAGGCCCTGAAGCTGTTTCAGAACTGGTGAACAGTAGGCCTTATGTACCAACTCATGCCAGATGAGTGAGGACCTTTTCTCCTCTTCCTGCTTCCTCTTCCTCCTCCACAATGGACTTATAGCAACAAAACCAAGCCAAAAAAGCCTCACTTGGTTTTCAAGCACAGAGTGGCTTGCAAAACCCCATGGGAGAAAGCTCTGGTTAAGTCCTTTAGGGGACTTTTCAGAAAGCTCCCATAGCTGAAAAGCCTACAAGGTTAGAATGGAATAAAATAATATAATCAGGAGAACATATGCCACCCTCAGCCACCTTCGTACAAAAGGGTAAGCACTGAAGCCCTGCATGCTGAGAGATTTCTCCCAAATTCTTAACATTCCCGTGAAAGATGCAGAAAAATGACGGTTTCCTTCACAGAGAAATGAGGAGGTTGTGAAAGAGCAGCTGGGGTTTCAGTGCAGCTAATTAGGATCCCTAAAGCACAAACCTGATTCTTCAGAGGGAGTGCAACCCCATCCGTAATAAGACACACACTGTCATCCCAAACAGACCAACCACTTGTCAACAGCATGCGCATGCATGTGTGTCTCTGTGTGTACATTTCTGCATGTACAGACATTCAAGTGTGATGATGCTGAATACATTTATCAACTGGTATTTCTGCTGCTTCCAATTGAATACAGAAAAGTAAAATTACCACCTTTTGCAGTGCAGATGACCAGCTTATTCATCAGTCCCTGGCATACCATGGTAAATTATCACTTGGTCAGTGGTTGCCCATATTCAGCCATTTTGGCTATCAATGAGCTTATCTAGGTAATAGGACAACTACATTGTAAGAAGCCCAGTGCCTCAGCAAGAAAAGAAAGTGGACTAAGAAAATCAGAAAATGATGGACAGTTTACTATGTCATGTGCTGCATCAGTTCCAAAGGCCTTCTTATATACTTTTAGCAGAATCAAGTTCTAAAGATTTTTCTTCGACATCAATTGAGGATCTTGGTAGAGGGCCACACGGTTGAAAGCCATCCATCCAAAAATACTTCCTGCACTTAAAGCACTAGTCTAGCATGTCAGAAACAAGGGCTTAATTTATCATTTTCCCTGTGTTATTTTCCTATTTGCAGGGAGTTGGATTTTTTAAAACAAGGAGCGTTTAAACATACATCACTCCTACGTATGCACAGTCCTAAGCATTACCAGGGGAAACTGGTGAAAGTCTGTCCTGTCCTAAAGTCTCACTGAAGTGAATGGGCCCTGCAGCCATGGTCTGATTTCTTCCCTGGATTTCAATTAAATTCCTCTGAAATCGCCCAGCCTGTGATGATAAATTGAAACACTTTCCCTGAGCTCATAATGCTTTCTGTTGTAGAACACCCCTTCTGACACAAGCTATTACGCTGCATCTTGTCTCCATTTTACACTCCATTAAATACCATTATTACCTTTCTTTTACAATACTACTGGTAACCCTATAAATGGATGGCTCCCTGTGGAAGTATTGGTACTCAACTTTATTATTGCTTTAAAATTGACCAAATCAAAATAGCCTTTTCCAATTTGTCTCAGATATGTTTTTGAGCTGAATCCTGCCTGACAGTTGAACCCTCCAGTTCATCTAAACCTTTTAGATTCAGGGCAGAGTACAAAGTCTTCCTTTATTCTTCTGCATGTTTGGAGCGAGGTTCCCTTCACATACGCGTCTAGCTTTTTATGCCAGCTGCCCACCTGTTTTTACTTTACTGCCCATTTATGCTGTGTGTCACACTGTTCTGTATTTTTAGTAGTATTTGACTTTCAGAACTAGATCTTGTAAAGCTGTTACAACAAAAATGAAAACAGTGCAGTATCACTCATGTGCTGAACTCAGAAGCTCCTGAGTATCCAACACAAGGCACAGTCTCTACCACGGCTGCACCTCATACCCTGCACTTCATCTGCAAGGCCATTCTAGACCATCTGGGGAGGTGGGGTGGGGGTGAGGTGCCGATCACAACGAGTGTAATTCCATGATCCCAACCTCCTCCCCTTTCTGCCCCAACCCTCACTCTTCCCCCTCTGAGGCCCACTTGTGACCCGGGGGCTGGTGGCACAGTTCTTTCCATGCCAGCTACAAGGGGGCGAGGAGGGGGGTTGGCCTTCAAAGTCAGAGGACCTTAATGCTAAGATGTTGAAAAGTCCTATGGTCTCCCAGATGATTCTGCGTGGCCACAGAATTTTGCCCATGGAACCAAATTATGCTTGGCATTGAACATGGTTTAATATTTTGCTTTAGCCAGAACTGCAGATAGCTGTCTCCTGAGGGACCAGTAAGGGTCTGAACTGTGATGGGCAGGAAGAAGGATTCACTTCTTTCCCATTGCAATCTTGATGTAAACTTTACCTCTCAATTGGACTTTTTTCCAGTGCAAATAGCAGCTTTGGAGGGGCCATTTTTGTTGGAACACAATGATTTTCTGGGGCCTCCTGGAAAGTCTTTTGTGCTGGGGTGATGCTGCTGGTTTGGCTACAAAGGAATGCCTTCTCAGAAATAGAGCCTGCAATTAATATATGCAATATGTAAATGTTAAGATTTTCTTGATGTCAGAGAATGCTAGTGTTCCTTCTATAATATTCCTTCCTTAGAGTGGAAAAAGCAATTAAGAATTAGGGTATCAAAAGTGTAATTTTTTTTTACAAGAAAGGTCTGTTTCACATTCTATATTCCTTGCAGACTTATTAAACATGTTTCAAAGCGAGAGAAATAAGTTTTAATGATTATTGTAACAAAAGTTAAAATGGCAGAACATGTCTAACAAGTTCATGTTGGCTATATATAGTTTTGATGAAGCCTGAAAGACAGTGGGCTTTTTTATTTCTCTCCTTTGAACTTGGAATAAATCTGTTCCTGCACTCCCTTACTCATGGTTCTTGAGTTGTTTTCATTTGGGGAGCTTGCTGGACCACTGATAGTTGATACCAAGAAGCTTAATCAGTAGGTCAACACATTTGTCTTCTTATTATACAATGTTATGTGATCCTTATCGAGCGGTCCAGGATGTTTGATGAATTAGTGGTTAGCTGTTTATACATCCCAAGTTTACATCTTCATGGTTCAAAAAATCTGAAAAACGTAATGAAGAAAAGAAAATGGTCAGGACTTCCTGCCTTTCCTGCTTGTAGAAATGTTTTTGTGTGCGCCAGGACATAAAAAGTAATTCAAATACCTCTGTACATGGAAAGGCACCTGGCACCTCAGTGGCAAGGGTTCTGAATGAGTGGATTTTTAAAAATAAATGAGTTTGATCTGTTTATTTGCATATGTGTTCTTCAAGTTAACTGTAGGATGGGAAAGTAGATAGGCAGCTGCTGTAGAACATACATCTGGAGCATGTAGCCAAGTATAGTATTTTATATGATGGAATACTGGTGAAGTTTAGATTGATAGTGGCCCTCTGCAAAGGTAGTGAGAGGAACCAAATGATTCCTGAACATCCTGGGATATTTTCTGGTTGACATGAGCACTGCTTTTGTGGAGGCTTTGGTCTCACTATGGAATGGTAGGATGAAGTCCAGCTTGCTCTTTGGTTGACGAGAGAGCAGGAGACAGTTACAACAGGACAACTAGAATGCAGATGACATAAATATCATAGCTCCTGTGACAGGAGACAAGTAAGAACACTCTATTGTATCTTCTTTGTGGCAGTGAGGGCACTGAAGCACTCTCACTTCTCTGCCTATGTTGCATCCTCAAGAAATTACCCAACAGAGCCTGCATGAGAGAAGAAAGAGTCTCAACCTTGAAGCAAGTGATTGTGAGAATGCCCCTGAGAAAGGCCACCATGGACCCAGAAGAATGGAACAATTTTGTCCTGGTACGCATAGTCTGGTTTTGGGCTAGGTGCTCCGAACTCCAGTTACTACTGGATAGTATGGTTTATCTAGACCCATTTCAGGTTTGGCACTGAAACAACTTTGCTTGCCATGACAGATGACCACGGTCAGGAGAGCGAGTATCAGAAGAAAAAGAGGAGGAGTTTATTGATTGTCCTTGACCCCCCTGCAGCTTTTGATCCCCTTGACTATGGTGATTTACTGGACCAGTTCTGTGTTTTGGAGTCCATAATGATATGGTAGTTCATTTCTTACCAAAACAATATTTTGGGACTGAAACTCTAGTTGTAATGTATTATTCTTAACCCAGTAATGCCCTGAATCCATCCATCCAGAACAGAATGGCCCAGAACACCAACTTCTGAGTGAACCAACCAAATGTAACAGTTCCATATGGCAAAATGGGAGTGATAAGCTATGAAACATGCACAGAAATCATGTTCTAGTACACATTCTGGGCAATAGTCCATATTGAAAATAGCCTGGAATGCCAGCTTCCAAAACAGCCAAATTCACTGGTGATACATGAATAGAAGGGAGTGATACAGTACACCATTAACCAACATTATACTCACTGTTACAATGAAACATCATCTTTAATGTCTATTACAATCACATAACAGAAGACACTGTAAAAAGATACAGAAATGTGCCTTTAAACGTTTAAACTTATCAAGCACTACTGACATAATGCAATGAAATATATCTTGTTAAACCAACTGAAATTATAGCTGTCACTACAGAAAACAATTCTAGCATGTAGCCTTAATTTTACCTGGCTGGGCTCACATGCCATGACAAGCAAGCCTAGGCAGTTTCCGTAGCACACAGATATTTGCTTGGATGTGCCTAATAGACATTCAGGTGGTTTCCACCCTCCTCACTCAGTCCGCCATCTGTTGGCATGAATCTTATCAGCCGCCATGTCTGAAATTCATTCCCATGCTGGATGGCTGGAATAGCTTTTGCAGCTGCTGCTTTTTCCAGGGGACTGTCCTAGCTGTATACCAGGACTGTGGACACCATGATGCCAGGTTTGAAAGACCAGATAAATCATGGTGAAGTCTGGAAGCCATTGAACAGACTGTTGTTTTTATCATGGTTTCCAAAAACCAAAGTGCCATGCTGAAGTACCATGACAGGGTTCAGGCAACGTGAAAGACCATCCTGCACAAGAAGCCAAATGGCTGGTTGTGCTGTGCAAATCCACCTACAATGTATGTTTGTGAAGTATTAAACCTGAACATTTCATTCTGCTTATTCCCATTTTATTGATGTCTCGTGTCAGTTTTCATGACAAGTATGCATAGGGAATAAGGCTTATGATCACTTTAAAGTTTTCATTGACCAGAACAACTGTATTTAAAAGCATAGATACTTTTCATTCTAGTCGATCATTTGAATGATTTTACCATCCATTAAATTGGCATTCGGGGCCATGTTTCCAGAATATGGATTTATTTTCTGCAACAGATACTAGAGGGAGGTTTTGGAAGATGTTCTGTGACTTATTGTTGCATGTGAATTTAGTTTAGCTAACTGGGAAACTGGCATTCTGGATTATTTTCCCAGAATGCTGTTTATCGCCCCGAACATTTGCCAAAACATGGTTATGTGTGCTTGGTGAATTAGACCGACTTAGCTTACTTGACAGGTTGTGTTCCAGGCCATTTCCCCTGGATAACATTTATTGCCTGGAACAGGCACCAGAATGTGGTTAATGTGGAAATGCCATGTCTTCTGGCATCTTTCCAATTAGGAAAATTGCTAGGCCTGGACCGATGTGGTTCTGTCCTTCAGTCTATTTCCTAGAGCCCTGGTCCTATTCCACAGAACCCTGATGCTAATGGAAGTTTTTCTCCCTCTGCTTGCAGGCGAAAGGAGATTGGAGCGTGATCTGACAGGTGACTAGAGTCAGGATGCCAGGACCAGGGAGCATAGGAAGGGTGGAGGTCTGCAGCAGGTTTAAAGGGCCAGAAACAAGAGCCATGCCTTTGGACAGTTCATGGTTCAAGAGCCGGCAAGACAATAAGGTTCAGCCAAACACGTACTCTGACAGCACAATCCAAGGGTCAAGTAGTGGGAAGAGAGTCATGTTCTGGCCTGCTGGTTCCCCTAAGTGAGCAGGTGAGGTCAGGGAGGAGGGGTGCAGGTTCCTGGGAAGGCAGGGCCAGGCTGGAGACAAGGATGGGAGCAGGAACAGGCAGGAGCCGGGCAGGAATCAGACAGGCAGGCCCCAGGTGGGTAGGCAGGCAGGAGCAAGGAGTCAGGCAAGGCGATGCAAGAGCCCAAGGCGGCCCCCAGGGCAGCTCGCGTCGCTGCAGCAAGGAGCAGCAGTGCAGTGTGGCCTTAGGTGCTTCCGGCTGCACGGCACCCTTGCCACACAGCTGCTCCCTGCAAGCTCCTGCAAGGGGGTTCCTGGTTCTGCAGCCACCTGCAGGGGGAATCAAGCTCTGACCCTGACACTGGAGGGTGAAGGGCTTTTTTTCCTATGGCAATTAAACTCAGAAAACAACAGCAGCAACAAAACCTTCTTCCGCTATTTTGGGATGATGAGGGGAATGATGAATGTTAATTGAATAATTCATTTTATTTAAAATTACCTGGATGAGAAATTAATTGGCTGGCTTTGCTTCCTGTGAAATTTAAATACATTCAAGTAATTATTCCTAAATTTGCATATATAGCTATAAATGAACATATACACATTTAATGCAGATTTGTATCCTGTGGATGTGGGCCTGATTCTTTTACGTGACTAAATATGTACTGTGTGATTTGAAGAACATGTACAGTATACCCCCGTGAAGTCGTGGTTCAGCATCCACAGCTTCAGTCTTTTGCGGGATTTTTCTCCGAGTGAGTCCAAGCCGAACTCCTTGAGAGTAAGCCAGCCCCTCGCTGGGCGGCAGCTTACTCACAAGGAGATCATTTCCTCCGAGTTTGGACTCGCTCAGAGAAAACGATCTCTGCACACATGTGCCCTTGCCTCACCACACACGTGCCCACCCCCCAGCCCAGCCCAGCCCATGCCTCCTGCCCACGCCTCCTGCCCGCATTGCCTTGGCAGCCAGCGCCTATCGCCAGCACCAAATTCGCGGTTTTTCACAATTCACAACTGCTTTAGGAACGTACCCCCCACGAATTTCGGGGGACTACTGTAATTTGGTCAAATGCTTAATGAAAGAAAAAGCAATGTGCTTATTCTGAAATTTATACATAAATGTATTTATTTATTTATACATAAAGGTAAAGGTTTCCCCTTGACATTAAAGTCCAGTCATGCCTGACTCTTGACATTAAAGTCCAGTCATGCCTGACTCTTGGGGGTAGTGCTCATCTCCGTTTCCTAGCCGAGGGAGCCAGCGTTTGTCTGCAGACAGTTTCCGTGGTCATGTGGCCAGCATGGCTAAACACCGAAGTGCATGGAATGCTGTTACCTGCCCAACGAAGTGGTACCTTTTTATCTACTTGCGTCTGTATGCTTTTGAACTGCAAGGTTGGCAGGAGCTGGGACAGAGTACAGGAACTCACCCCGCCTGCGGATTCTAACTGACCTTTCAATCAATCAGCCCAGCAGCTCAGTGGTTTAACCCACTGCACCACCGCATCCCTTATTTATACATACATACATAGACTACCTATAAGTACCGGGGCCTTCCTAGGTGGAAATGTTCTCCATGCTCCCAAGGAGATCCCAAAAGTTTAGGCAGCTGTACTTATCCACCTCCCAACCCTCTCTCTCCCACATACTCTCACATATAATATTCAATTTCTTAGGGTGTGTGGACTATGGCCATAGAACAGCAAGTTGCCAAAGGGCAGTGCAGTGGTGACTGACTGGGAGACCTGAGATGCATGAGAAAAGGAAAGGGAAAGTCACCACATTTATCCAAGTAGCTTAAGACCACCAGCTCAAGATTTTCCAGGATATTGTTTTTCTTAGCACCAGGGAGAAAATATTTTATCCTCAGGTCAGCAAACTGGTTCTAGCAGTTTTCGTGTCCATCGGAACAGGTCTTTGGTAGAGCTAATGGGTTTTAATTGCCCGTTCAAGATCAAGGCAATATACTGCGGTTGGGAAAATTCCTCTCTCTCCACCCCTCCCTGCCCGCCTCTTGCTTGGAGGACTGTAACTATGAACCAAGGAAAGCAGGGAGCCTGAAGAGAGTGGCAGACAGCGGTGGTGGGAGATGTTCCACTGCCTGTTGCAGCCCCAGCATCCTGGTCCCGATCAAAAGGCCAAGCGGACAGTCTTTCTGGGGCAGTGGCCAGGCTTAACTGTATGCTTTGAGGGCTTCAAACTGTGTCCTTCCCAGAATGAGGCAGTGTGAGGCGCTTGCCCTTACTGCCTGAACAGGCAATATCCAGGGCCACCTCCCATTGCCTCATGTTGATGAAGGCCCTCTCACAGCATGGCATTTGGGCCTGGATCCTTCTTGCAAGAAGGATCACCTCTCGTCCAGGGCCCTCTCCCTGAGAGAGGCTTCATGCAGAGAGGCTCACGGAAGAGGCTCCTGTCCCACCCAATCGCCTGCCTTCAGAGTTCTTAGGGCACGTAAGGCATGGCTGGGCTCTCCAGAAGGCCCACATACCTGCCTGATCTCTCACTCGCCAAAGGCAAGAGATGGAGCAGGTGTTGGCTCTGAAGACTCTGTCTCCCAGATCTCTCACTCCGGGGGAAGGCTTAGAGCACGGGGTGGGGTGGGGCCTCCTCTCCAGAGAGCTGTGTGTGCTGGCCGCTCTCCTGCTCTGGCACTGCTGGCGTGGCAGTGGTGCCAGTGAAGGGGCGGGCCTGCCACCAGCTGCACTCTGCCTCTTGGGAGGGCCAGCCATGCTGGCAGATCTTCTCATCCCTTCAGGAAAAAAATCCCAGCATTTCGACCCTGTGAACCCTTGCTCTGTTACATGACTGGATTCCAAAAACACAAAAATGATGTTTAAACTATCTGGGGAAAGGGGAAGGTTGTCTCTAGGGCTCAGCATAATGTGTTCATCTTAGTCATCTGGGGAACAGAAACGGAAGCACTGTGCTTCCTTCTTGCACAACCAAGGATTTCCTTTTTCAGATGAAAGTAGGGATATTTTTCACCAACTTCCATGTTCCCGATTTGAGAGGCTGAGCCCACTGAAATTTTTCTCCCACTGAAACATCCCTAAGGGGGCAATCCTATGCTAATTAAGACAGAAAAATGCCAATATCTTCTTGCTATGCTTCCTGGGGCAAGTTGGGAATTGTAGGCCTTCATTCTGCTTAAAGTTGCATAGAACCACACCTTAGGTGCTTTTAAGGGAATAGGATGCTACTAGTCACATAGATAGGAGAAAGTGAAAGTGCTCTCTTAGGGAAACCAGCAGGCCAGAACATGAGTACTCGGTCTTTTTGCTTCTAAGAGTGGCGCTATGGGTTGATTTGGGGCCAGGGACCACGTGGGTGGCTGAGCATGCGTCCTCATGTGAACACACACAGGGATATGGGGAGGCTTGCAATCATGCAATGATAGCTTGCAGACGTTCCTGCATCCCAACAAACCAACTGAGGCAGGAGGAGGAGGAGATGGGAAGGAGGTTGCCTTGGGGTTGCTGAGGCAGGGCAAGAATGCCTCATTCTCTGGTTCCCTTGACCAGGAATGCTGCTATCCTGTTTTCATTAGTAACACAGAAACAGAGCAAGTCAGAAGGGGTCTCCCAGGCCAACTAGTCTGACCCCCAGCTCCAGCCAGCTCCGCTCACGACATGCCCACCATGTGCATGTCTAGCCTATCTTTGAACACTCTCACTGATGGGGCCTCAGCCACCTCCTGTGGAAGCCCATTCCATACCCTCGAGGTCCTAACTGTCAGGAAGTAGTATGGAAGCAGCAACTAACTACATCTGGTTTAAGCTCCTTGGGGGAATGGGAGGTAGTGGCAACAGCTGGTAGGTCACAAGGACTGCACAGCAGGCCTTGGAGGCCAGGGGATGGTCTATATACCGCTGGCATAGGGGATCTCAACAATTGAGAATCAAACATGCTCCAAACCACACAGAGTCATTGTGGGTTATGTTTTCCAGTCACACTGGAGTATGAGCAAATGTTGGGACAGAGTGCTGGGAACTGGTTCTACATGAGTTGACTCATGAGTGAAAACATTGTCCTGCTGATATCTTCATCTTTCTCTGTATCTCCAGAAACTCAGCTTGCAAGATTAGTTATTGGCTGGACTGCCAGGATGAGGGACAGCCAGTGGAAGCAACATTTCCATTTCCTGCAAGTGGCATGTATGTGACAACGTATTCAGTATTAACTTAGGAGAGTATCCGGCACACCCTTGTTTTCTTGCTCCCTGCACTTGTCCTCAACTGCTGTTGCTCACATTCATCTACATTCCCAGTCTTGCATTCTCCCGAATAAAACACCCCCAGTGCAATCTCTAACTCTTCATATCTATCTGTGGAACTGGAGAGCATTAAGACTCACAGATTCAATCTTAAATAGTCAAAGGAAAGTCATCAGTCTCTTGAAAGTGTTCCTACCGACCTGGCTCCCATGACATGACGAACAACCTTGAGTGGCTTTTTATGAGACCCCAGCCTAGTACAGTTTCCACATGATGGCTTATTTTTTTCTTGAACAAGCTACCCTGAGAACCCATGGCTTGTGGCTGAGCTGTTCACGGTGGCTTGCTGTGATGTCCTGCTTGCTCTTGGCAACTTAAACATGGGTTGCTGGGACTGGCTAGAGGGTTGCTTGGCAAGAGTGGTGAATTCCCTGCTGTTCCTTGTGGTCTTGCGAATGCCATTACGATCCTCCCTTATTCCTTCTCAGTGCCCTCTATGTATTTGCAGCCTTTACTTCCCTGCTGCCCCAGTCTTGTACTATTGAACATATTAGAAAATCTGTAACTATGAATTGTACATAATTTCCCCCTCTACTCTGCCATGAAATTTGCATGTATTTACCAACATCCCTCATTCCTTTGCTTTGAAATCTGTGAACCTTTACCTTGAGATTTGAGTATTTTTACCAAGCCCCCTCACCTTGTGCTCTGCCTTGATATTTACATATTTTATGGATCCCCATCACTGCTGTATAATCCATATGCATATATAAGAGCTGACAAAGGGAACATGAAACTTTGGGGTTGGGTGTCGTGGGGAGCTGAAAGCATCTGGTGGCTGAAGGAGAAAGAGATTTTCAGGTAGGTGTAACTGATAATGCAGTACAGGAATCAGCCTTTTTTTTAAAAAAAGATGCTGTTAGCAAGGCAAGCTCCGAAGCAGAGGATGAAATTGACCGTTGTGAATCCCTTGGACTGCAAGATCAAACCAGTCAGTCTTAGAGGAGATCAACCCTGACTGCACCTTAGAAGGCCAGATACTGAAGATGAAACTCAAATACTGAGGGCCAATAAACTGAAACTCAACCCAGACAAGACGGAGGTCCTGTTGGTTGGCGGATCAGGTTTCGGAGAGGGTGGATTTGACCTGGTCCTGAATGGTGCAACACTCCCTCTTAGGGATAAGGTCCGCAGCTTAGGAGTACTCCTCGACCCGGAGCTCTCTTTGGAAGCTCAGGTGACAGCGGTAGCGAGGAACGCCTTCCTTCAGCTTCGGCTGATTAATCAGCTGCGCCCCTACCTGGAGTACGACTGCCTGGCGACGGTGACACACGCGCTGGTGACTTCCCGCCTAGACTTCTGTAACGCGCTTTACGTGGGGCTTCCCCTGAAGACAGTCCGAACACTTCAATTGGTGCAAAATAGAGCTGCCAGGTTGCTGACGGGGACGGGGCGTTATGCTCACATGACTCCAGTCCTCCATCAGCTTCACTGGCTTCCCATTGAAGCCCGGGCCCAATTCAAGGTGTTGATTATGACCTACAAAGCCCTAAACGGCTTGGGTCCTGGCTACCTGAACGAGCGCTTACGTCCGTATATGCCCGACCGCCCTTTGAGATCTGCGGGAGAGTCCCTTCTCCGGGAACCCTCCATGAAAGAAATTAGGAGAGTAAGTACCCGGAGGAGGGCTTTCTCTGCGGTGGCGCCCAACCTATGGAATTCACTCCCCAAAGAGGTCCGCCTGGCACCGTCGTTACTGGTTTTTCGGCGCCAGGTAAAGACCTTTTTATTTAAACATCATTTCAATTGTTAAAACATATGATCTGGCCTGGGCAACTGCTTCTTCCTTCTCTTTCTCCTCCTATATTTTTATTTTATACTGATAATTTTAATTTTGTATTTGTAAATCAATGTATTTTTTTTTGTATTTTTGTATTTAATGGTAATTTATTATGTACTATTGTATTTCAATGTATTTTATCATGTTGTAAGCCGCCCCGAGGTTTCGGCAAGGGGCAGCATAGAAATGTTATAATAATAATAATAATAATAATAATAATAATAATAATAATACTTTGGCCACCTAATGAGAAGAAAGGACTCCCTAGAGAAGAGCCTAATGCTGGGAACAATTGACGGCAAAAGAAGGGGACGACAGAGAATGAGGTGGCTAGATGGAGTCACTGGGGCAGCAGGTGTGAGCTTAAGTGGACTCTGGGGGATGGTGGAGGACAGGAAGGCCTGGAGGAATGTTGTCCATGGGGGTGCAATGGGTCGGACGCGACTTCATGACAAGCTACAACAGCAAGGCTAAATAGCAGGCAGGTGGTCTTGTGTGCTTGCTGCAAACCCCACTCTATTTTTTTTTAAAGTTTGTTAACACATTCGTAAGAGCAGATAAAATTAATTGCATTTGGAGGTCTGATCTGGTGGAAGACTTTTCCTCAGTAGCCAGCAACCTAAGTGAACAATAGTAGAAAGAGTGCTGACATAGGGAAAGAGAGACGAGAAGTTCTCACGCAAGGTGTTAGAATTGCAGGTGTGAGGAATTGGCCTGGGAGTAGGAATCCGCTGGATTCCCTGGGCTCAACTCCCCAGAATGTGGTTGTCATAGCCCCCAGTCCAAGTTTCTTGCAAAAGCACCCAGCATTCCTTCAGAGTTTGGTTGGGGGCAGTTGGCAAAGTCCCATTACGCCTGCAAAAGTGTGTCAGGAATGCTGTCACAGGGGGAAATAAAAAATGCATCTCCAAAAATTGCTGGGGGCAGGGAGTGGAAGCTCAGTCCCAGCAAGGAACCTTCTGTCCAAGAGTCCTTGTTGAAGCATGGCTTCACCCCTGTGCCAATTGCTTTTTTTACTTCCAGCCATGAATATTTCGGGACAGCACTGCCCTCTTAGACCTGATGGGGAAGATATTTGATTTATTAGATTTTTATACTGCCTATTAACCAAGACTATTCTCTGAGCAGTTAAGATAAAGGCTGCACCTCTAAAAAATGAGTGGTGGAGACCATCATCACCAAAGACCCTCAGGACTGTAAGGTCCATGCTGGGCTGGGCTTCTCACCAGGCATTGTAGGTGCTACAGCTTTTATTGTTCCCTTTCAGCAACTGCTCCAAAGTTTTGCAAAATTAACATAAGGCTCTGCCTTAGTAGCGATATGGCTCTGGTGCTTAATTGGTTTTAGATCCTCCAACAATGTTGTAGATAGTAACTGATCTGAACTACCAGATAATTGAGCTTCAGGCTGAGCAACGAACTATTGTTGACAAAAACAGCATCATTCTGTACATCGGGCCAATACCGCACAATGCTGTTGGAACATTCTTGGTCCATGTCTGCTGGTACCTACCTTTGCCTATCAGATGTAGTAATAACCTGTTAAACTTTTATCAACATCAGTGGTAGTTGGACAGACCTGTGTCATTTGTCTGACACAGGAAACCGCTGCTGTCATGCTGATGGCTGACATGTTTATTATATTTGGTTTTATAGCCCATTTAGAAGGTTCAGAGGAGGGAAAAAAGGAAACAATACTAAAGTATGACCTGAATGCTCAATTTGGATCACTTAAAGATAGTTTTAAAACAGGGGCACATATTACACAGTGCAGGGGCTTGCATATTTTGAGGACTTGGAATGCCAGATGTTTGCTTCTCTGGCATCCTTTGTTATTTAATCTCTGCAATCATAAAACTTAACATGAAACTTGAACTAATCGCTTTAGTAATGCAGCTATTAAAGAAACACTCCTTCTCTTCATCTATCCTTACTTTTTGACTTGCAAAATGACTTGCATTTTTCTATGAAAGGATCATATATGCAAAGGTCATTTTATTTTAAACATAATCAAAACAAAACATGTAATTTGGGCCAGAATTTACCAAGCCTGCAAAACTGTGCAATGTCAAAGATGCTGGTTATTCTGAAAATGTATATATTTTGTTTTTTAAATCTAGACTACCCTTCATCTTATGATTGAATCACCAGATTGTTTTATCCACGAAATGTTGGAGATACATTTTCCCAATGACTCAGCGCCACATCTTTTGTTATGAATTAATAATATGATACTGTTCCTGCGGTAACATCTATGAGATCTAATATGGGAAGTATTGCACATCTAGCCAGTAGAGAGGCATGGACATTGCTCCACTCTGTGACCCATTGTTCCCGGATCTAGGGCACATCAACATTCTTGGGGGACACGTTCCAAATGATGGGTGGGGCCAAAAGCAAAAGGAGGCCCCCAAAACACCAAAAATACAAGCCTGTTTCACTCTGAAGTTGTTTCTGCCAGAAACTAAGCCGTTGGAGACACATTTCAACCATTTAGACTAAAGGTGGAGACATGCAAAAGCTGGAAAACCACCAAATGATTGGTGGTCTGGGAAAAGGTGGGGGGTGGCAATCCGGAGGATTCTGGAGGACTGGTTTGGGATTCCAGAAAAGCCAGATTTGGCCCACGGGCCTGAGATTCCCCATGACTGATGCAGGGATCCTGCTTCGGACCTCCATGTTCAACCCACCAGTGTTTCTCCTCCTCCTGTGAGCCCCAGAATGTCTCAGAAACAAGCAACACTTTTAAGACATCAGATTATATTACCAGTGTGGTTTAGTCCAGTTATCCTTAGGAATTGAATTTTGAATCAAAATGCCTTTATTTCAGTGGGGAGAAAGTGCAGAGTGACCCCTGCATTCCATAACGAACATGATCCATGCTCTGATTTGAAGTTTGATCAAAGTCTAACAGAATGTCAACAGGATCTCACGCGAACAAGTTTTGCTTCTGGGTGGAACTATAAACTACCCTTTATATTATCTAATATTTGCTTATCCAATCCTTTCTTTACGTGCAGGCATATCAATGCTGTTCTATTAGTGTAACTAGAAAGGATTGCATTACAAACCACAGGAACAAACAGTCCTTGCAGTTGGGGAATTGCTATTTCACTTTGATTTCTAAATCCCCAGCAGCCAGCAGTAGTAAAACTCTTGTTTGTCCACAGAAAATTACAAAGTTAGAGCCAGTCATTAAAACAACATGCTGCTCAGTACTTCCGAGCAAGAACATTGCCCACAGATGGCTGCCCTGCCTCTGCTTGAAGACTTCTAGAAGGGGCAAGTCAGCCACCCAGGCTACACTGGTGCTTCTGGTATGGAAGGCAAATGCTAGGGTTCATGGATCCTGTCGCTGACACCAGTCTCCCTCGATTTGCTTGCTTGTCGATTTATTTTAAACTGAGCCTTGTTTAGGAGGCCTCGTGCTGGACAAAGAAGTGCCAGGTCAGGTGGCCAGTGGCACTGCCATCATCTTTCTTGTCTCTGCTGCTTCTGGGCCCCCATGCCCAAGGTGTGGGCCAGCCCCTCAGAAATACTGGAGACAAAGAAGATGATTTCACTGGCCACAGATGCCTCACTTGGCACTTTCCTTTGTAGCACCGGGCTGAGGGCGGATTGAGATGTTTTGCTTTTGCCTGCATCTTTTTCAGCCTGCTTCCTGGCCTCCTCTGGTAAGCTTTTGGGGAGAACAAAGAGGTGCAAGGGATTGCCAGAGGGCACCTTCAAACCTTCCTCTAGTTCTGCCGTCACTCCCCCAGGTAATTGATTCCATGGTTAAGCTTCTGTTTCCAATAAGAACTTTCTTCTAACCTTCAGTTGAGACTGACCTTCCCCAAACTGTCATCCCCTGGGCGAGCAGAGGACAAGTCTGTCTCCCTCTTCTATGTGGCAGCTGTTCAGGCATCTGAGGAATCCCATTATGCCCATCCCCAAGCTCCTCTTCTTCAGGGTAAACATACTTGGTTCCTTCGACACTTCCTCACACCTTTTCCCCCTATATCCCTGACCATCTTCACTGCCCTTCTCTGAACTGTTCTAGTTCACCTGCATCCTTAAAGAGTGATGCCCAAAACTGGACACAGTACTCCGTCTGGGAGTGGAATAAAGTGGAATTATTCATTCTCCAATGTAGAAACCATGGTTCTACCAATGCAGTAACAAGTACAACCACCAGATCATCTTGAATTTGATTCCTATTTTCTGAGGTGTTAGCTGTCCCTTTTAGTTTTGTGCCATCCACACACTTGATTAGAATTTGTTCCACTGTCTTACCAAAATCACTGATAAAAATGTCAACATTTACAAGGCTCAGGGCAGGGTATTGCTTGTACCCCACTTACAACTTCCCTCCAATTTGATGACAATGCATTAAGAAGTACTCTTTGATCTGGTTTGCCCATAATACTAACCTGTGATCTGTTTAACTCATGGATTGTCATATTTATTTATTTAAAACTTTTATATGCCGCCCTCTATGCATGGCATCTCAGGATGGCTTACAAACATTAAAATCAAAAACAAACAATTAATACAAATATAAAGCAATATACAGCCAATAAAACTAAATTAAATCAAGAGCAACTGATTAAAACTATTAAAATACTAATTTTTAAAATAACACTTAAATAAAAAAGTTTTGAGCTGACACTGGAAAGAATATAGGCTCAGCACCAGGTGAACCTCTCCGGGGAGAGCTCCAGGGAGTGTATTGTAGGATGTGATATGTGAACTCAGAAAGAGAACACATGGTTTGTTTTTGCCTGAGATTACTGGATTCTTTAAACCATGGGTTGTTGTTATGTATGAACCCAGAACTGTGGGCTGTTCATTGTTGTTTTGTGGGTTGTTTCTCAAGGTTACAGAGGCAAGGATTATCAAGGGGTACCAAGGCTGCAGAGGTAAGGGGTACCATTATGTGTGAACCAGATGTTTGAATATGATTTTCCAACCTTTTGTGAGTCCACCTGACCATATTGTCATCCATTCTACATTTGACTAGTACAGTATTACAAGTTATACCTGTGAAACAGTTGGGCTTACTTCCTGCCAGATGCCCCTGCGAACACTCAGCATGAGTCAATCTTAGGGGAAAGAGAAAGTAGGTGGAGTCCCAGGAGCTGAGCTGAGCTGAGAAAATGTGATGAATTCCCACCCTCAAGCTAGGCTCCTTACACACTGCTAGTTCTGATCATACCTCAGCAAGCTCCTTGATTTCTCTAGGATGCAATTCAACTGGGAGGCATTTAAGACAGCTTAGAATTACCTGAGCCACATCAGATGAGAAGAGAAAAAAACATCTCAGCATTTTTGTAGTATATATACTGGTTGCTATTTTGGAAAATGAAAGCTATCAAAGACTTTGCAAAATAAGCAGACACAAATGTGGTTTTCAGATTTACGGGTGAAACGCCATTAAAGCAATGAACCATGAATCCTGAGGATAAATTAAAATTTGTTATATAAAACCAGTGTTCTCATTCCCATTCAAGCCTGGGCCAACTACATCCTCCCCATATTTACCTTTTCCCTAGCATTTCTCAACTCTTTACAATGGTTTACTTAGTTTGCTTACAAAGCCAAATAGGACTTGGCTTTCTTCTGCCCTGCATAGATTGGCCACTTTCAGTTGAAATATTATCCAACTGCTCACTTTCTTCCCATCCAATTTGCCATGCACCCATCTTGATACCTCTGGCCTGTGGTGTAATCTATCGCTGTGTGCCAGTATTCTTGAAGTACCAGCCTCAGCAAGACTTTAAAGAAGCTATTTTAAATCATTTACTTTTATTATTTGTCCTCTGCATTTGAAAGGAATTCATTTTGAAATGGTTGTTGCAGGGCAGCGGGAAAGTAAACTAGCAATGCACGATCAACCCAACTCTACCTGCTCAGGGAGCCTTATTGGCTAATCTGGTGGAATAAAAATCCAATAAATGAATAAATATTTTACATCCTGCTGTCTACTGCATTGCATTTGTGTTTGCATTTTGTCATAATATCATCACAAATTGGAATATTGATCTGATAACATTTAGAAATGGAGATAAAACACACATTAGAATATCAAAGTATCTTGCCACCATGTGAATATTCTTTTGGGTGTAACTGTTAGGCTGACATTATTTTAGCCAATATTTGCACATTAAGGGGAATGAAAAGGGTGTGCATATGTATGTTGTTATGTTTGTGCTACCTTTTAGGATTCTGTGACTATTCAATAGTGTAGATAAATATCTGGGAGCACCCATCTGTGCAAGTAATGGCTAGACTCTTAGATTGATGAATGCTCCTTAGCTGAGATGTTATGTGAAATGCTGCCACAGTTGGATCCATTTTGTGGCAACAGTACATAACAGAAGCAGAACTTGTCTCTTCTAGCTATAAGCCAGAGTAATATATAAACTTGCACTTGGATGAGAACTTGAAACAACCTGGAATTCATGCCTAGATAAGATAACACAACTTCTCTCCCAGATGTATCAGGCAATTGACACCCAAAAGTATCATGGAATTTCATGAAATTGAAATAAATAGATATATACATAAATAATTATAAAAAATCCATCTAGAAGGAACTGTCTCAAGGATCCTAGATACAGATAGACTGTTACTGATGCAAGATGACAGTGATGATGTACTGGCATTGCATGTTTACTTGTCCAGCAACATATAAAATACATTTAAGTTGAGGATTTTGGAAAATAGGTATCCTAATGTCAGGAAGGAGACATACAGATTCTGTTAAATCTATTCTGTCTGTTCTTTGCAGATTGCCAGATGCCTTTCACCTCTTTGACAGAGGCCAATGTATAGGATGTACAGGACTGCAATTCCATTTGTGTAAATGCATTTTTGCACTAATGTGGACTTGTGCTAATAAGCATTGCTGGGAATGCAAATTTGGGCAAATCTCCTCCAATAAGGAAAGAAACAAACAGCAACTGGCAAATTCACAAAATCTGCATAACTTGGAAAAAGCCAATCTGTCACAGAATTCACAGATTAGATTCACAGAAATCCAAACTCATTTGAATCTATTGCACATTTCTCCAACATCCCTAATCTAGAAAAATTTACAAAACTATTTAACAGTTTTGGTAAATATTTTGCTAGATTGATAGTTTGTTTTGTTTTGGAGAAGTTATCCATCAATAAATATACACCTTTTGTTTTTAGAAATTGGCATGCCAGGTTTTAACAAGAATTTTGTAGTGAAATATAAAGGATTAAATCTCACTGCCTTTATTGGCAAGGAATTTTCCCTTTTTGTGAAACTCTTCTTGGTTTTTAGATCTTGGACTAAAGGCCCTTCTGAATGGTAATGGCTGGAGAAAGTTTCAAAGATAATTATTGCATAGTTTTCTGATGGGGAATGATTCGTGTGAAAGTCTGTTCAAAGAACTGGGAAACATGTCTGAACATGTTTTACAAACATTCTTCAAAGTCCTACTGCTCAGACAATATGAACTAGCACTTCATTTAATAGTAAAATAAACTGTGTTGTGTGTAGAAATGTCCCAGTGTGCTGATGTGTCTCTCCATCCACCCAGTCCACATACAAATATCATTGCCCAGGTTTGGCAGTTCAAGGTAGCCAACTGATCATGGGAGAAGGAACATACAAAAGCTTCTCCCAGCCTATTTGTGTGCTTCTAGCTGAGGCCTGGTTTGCAGTAATCAGCTGGTAGACCTGTTAATAGCATGAAGCAAAACACTAATCTCAAGCTAATGTCTGCAAATCAAACTTGTATTACAGGAAAAGTTAAAAGGGCTAGTTCAAAATTTGGCAAACTTCTTTTTTGGCCAGTGCTTCCTTCCTTCCTTCCTTCTTCCTTTCAATAATAGACATTTTTTAAGAATTCCAATGAATATACCGGAACATATTCCTCACCAAGTTGCAGGTTACTTTGGCAAAAGCAGGGCAGCAAAGGACAAAAAAAAAAAAGTTTTCTAGTAGTACCACAGGGCGAAGCAAGTGGGGACCAAGAAGTAATTGGCAGAGTTATATTGGGTACAAAAGTAAAGTTCTTTAACCATTGGAAGCCTTACTCTGTACAGATATAGTCAGTTCATTTTCAGATTTACCTGGCAGGAGCAATGGGATAGCGCTAAATTGCTGAAGTACAAGAGTAAAGACCCTGTTACCAGGTCCCCCAGGACAATCCCTAGTTACGCCCTCATGATTTCCCAGTTTACATTCACAAGAGCTCTGGATCAAAGCTCCATCATAACATACAGACTGTTGTACATGTGCGTCCTGTCAGAACACAGGTGCACGCATGAGAAGTTACCCGTTTTGCTGGGACTGACAGTTCAGATTCTGATAATGAGATACATGCCTGGGAGGCTACCTATCCTGGTGGGACTGACTATGACTATGATAACAAGATAGTGGTTGAAATGGTCCCAGCCCCAGCTGCAACTCAAGCGCTTGAAATTCTGCAGGTTTCAGTTACGGAAATAATTAACCCAAGGGCAGACAAGGGGACCAGTTGACTTGAGCATGGGAATAGGGAGCAGCTGCAGCATCTTGAAGGAGGAGATTTGGAAATGAGTATCATTTTGATGTGGACCTCCCACCCCATGATGAGGTAGACCCCATAGATAGATGTCACCATCTTAGGCTGGCCCAACTGGGGATGCAGAGGAAGGAGTGAAGACATGCCCGGGTTCACACTGCCTGTTCCCCCAGAGACAGACATAGAAGGGTTCATAAAGAAAGTTGTGGGTAAAGAATATCAGAAAGGTGTCATCATTCCGCTTTGTGTATGCTCAGGGACTTGCATGTAACAATAAAGACTTTGGACAAAGAAACACTGGTGAGACTGATACTGCTGGGAGGGAGAAGTGTGGCTTATGATCCAGGCATCCACAACAAAATTAACAATGCAAACCACTAATAACATCTGACAGTTAGGTTTATGGGGCATGGCTGCAAGGCTTTTAATTAGAAATACAATCATGCACAGAAATGTTACTCTTTAACCTGCTAGTGTGAAGAGGGTCTCCATCAAAGAAAAGAAAAGGAATATCCAGCCTCTTATTGATGAGTTTCCTCTCCTCTCCTCTCTTTGTGACTTCCCCTGGCGAGAAGCTGGCCATTTTGGCAGCTCCAGGGCTTGGTTTTGGCCCCCTCCCAGAACCCCTGAAGGCCATACTGAAGTGGTGCGCTTCCCAATTTGGGAAGTGATGGTGGCAAAACCATTGGTGTCGCCACAGCAATAAACTGGGGCTTGGTGGGGAGTCTCAAGGGCTGCGGCTAAGGAGAGTGCATTGCCACTACTGCTGTAAGCTAATCTGTCACAAAGAACAGTTGACATTCTTGTTATCTCCTTATTTAGTTCCCCTAGCAGGGAGGGTCTGCCAATTACCCCGGGGCTCCTGCTCGGAGCAAAGGCCTGGGTTTCTCACATGCAGGGCAATGCTCCTGGGCAGGAATGACTTTTCCAGATTGCCGCAGGGAGTGAGGATGGAGAGGTGCTGGGGAGGCTCACAATAAGATGCAGTCTCGAGAACTTGACAGTGCAATCCTATACAAGGGTAATCAGAAGTAAGTTGCAATGAGATCATAAGATTACAGTCTTCATTATCAACCCCCTAAACACACACACACAATTTTAATTGTTTTCATTGCAGCAACTTTTTGTTTTTAAATATTTCACAAGAACCTGACATCCAGATGTTCCAGAGGAATAATCCGCTATTGTCTAAGAGAGTACCTCCCATTCCTCTTGAGTCTTTGCAGGAAGGGTGAAAATTTGCTTACTTAGATAAATAATTGAAGCGGAGATACTGCATATTGAACAACCTCCCCATTGTTCGGCAACTGCCTGTGGATAAAGGGAAGAAGAAAAGTTGCTTCTGTCCAACATCAGTTAGGATTGCAAACTGTCAGCGAGTGTGACAGCCACGGTTCATGTGTTCATGATCAGCTTTCTTAGTTTTTTCTTCTATTTTTATGCTGTTCCTCAGTTTGGAAGAATTAGCAAAGCAGAACAATAACAGACTAAATTTGGGATTGAACAGAGACATTCCCCCAAAGAGCTCATTGCTACTAAAAACACTACAGAAGAAGTTGTAAACATAGGATGAGAAAGAGAAATTGAATTTGCAGTGTAGTACTGTGCATGCTTACTCCAAAGCAAGTCCACTGTGTTCAGTGGGGCTCACTCTCAGGCAAGTGCATATAGGACTGCAGGCTTAATAAGGCACAGAGGAGAATTTTACTTGGTCTGCATTTTTAAGGGAACCAACCTCAATTTACACTTCCCTGACTGACATGCAGTTTGGAATGCGGTTACCCTTCCAACTTCCCGTTGCATTTCTTAAAAACAGTGCACAGAAATGTGTTGTTGTGATATGCCACAAGTAATCTCTGACTTATGGTGACCCTGTGAATGAAAGCCTTACAGAAGGTTCTATCCATGACAGCCCTGCTCAGCTCTTGTAAATTCAAGGGCATGGCTTTCTTTATGCAGTCAATCCATCTCTTATTTGGTCTTCCTTTTCTATTTCTGCCTTCAAATTTCCCTAGCATCATTGTGTTTTGCAGGGAGTCTTGTCCTGTCGTGATTCGCTCAAAGTACGACAGTCCTGGTTTTGTCATTTTTGCTTCTAGGAAAAATTCAGGAAATGTGGTATACAACAATAGGTATATATGAGGAAATTGTGTAGAAAGAAATGTGTTTTTTAGTGAAAATTGCATACAGTGTGTGCTTACATTAGAGGAAACTGAGTAGGAAAAGAAATGTGATTTTTTAATGCATGCTTTAAAAAATGTGTGTGTAACAGAAAGTGTCCTGGGATCCTCCCAGCAGGGGAAGAGTTAACATCTAGCCCAGACCAGGTGGCAATTCAAGGAGAACTAGGTGCCAAGGCCACAGGAGGACCAGATGCAGCTTGAAAGCAACAAGCTACTGTAAATTATAACCAAGGACAAGAGAATTCACACTCCCCAAGAGGCTGGAGATTTGGGGGCTATAGGGCAAACAATTATCACCTGGAGTATGTCAGGAGATGTCACCCTAACAGTCATCTGCTTGACCAAGAGGGAATAAAAGAAGGGAACCCAGACTTTTCAGGGTTCCTCTTCGAGGAGAGGTTCCCTGTTGCTGCTGGAGGCTCTGTGGAAGGACACTGTGCTATCTTGCTGGGGAGAAAGCTATGCTGGGTATTGTATTCTGTTAGTGTTACGTGAGGCTAGCTTTGTCGCTTTGTGCCAGAGGTGGCCAATTGGCTCGGGGGTCTTGGGGGAGCAGGAATTGTTTGTAACTATTGTTGGTGCTGCTCTCCAATTCCTCTTTCTCTCCTCCTCCTTCCCTGTGTGTGTTTGTGGCTTTTGAGTGGCATTGTTTTAGACCCTCCACCCCTTTTAAAATAAATCAGTTTCCCCCAATGCTTGGGTGGTTGTGTGCTGAAACCAGTGTCTGGCCCCAGGATTTGGGGACCAGGGAAATCTGAGCAAAAGTTGATGCTCAGGAAGCCGCAGGGAGGTGGGGACTCTGGGGCGGCTGATTGCTACAGGATGAACTAATACAGAATGCTGGGAGTTGTAGGCTTCCCCCCACCCCACCCCCTGTCTAAACATGTGTGGGATTGTGCCCTGAGTCAGTTTGTATGCTTTTCTTTGAAGAGTTTATTCTGTATCAATGTTTTGGGAAGGCTGTAGAAAGTAAAATGTCATGCAGGTGGATTTTATTTATCTTGGAGGTTGTGTGCTGACATCCTTATATCTCAGACTTTCCTTTGAATTGACATTTCTGTATCATTGCTGGTGGCTGAAATAATGATTCTGTGTATAATTGGAATCCTTTTTCTTGATCCCACATAGCCTGGAGAAAGTTCTTTTTCCTGGAAATCATGGTAGACAGCTGCTCACTGAACTATTCAGCTACGAACAACACTTGAAAATAAGGGCACAAAGTGCACACTTCGGGTCACTTCACCCATGACATTTTTGCATACAGGTTTGCGTAGCACATGTGTGCGTGGAAAATTATACACTTGTGCTTGTGATGTTCCCGTGTGTCTATACTACCTTTGTGCCTTTCCCTTCTGCAGGAACACATGTATATATTCATTTATTTCAAATTTGATCTCCCCATTCTGCCTTGATATGAAGCACTCAGGATAGCTCACAAGTAATCCAGAACAAATTGTTTTTAAAAAGTAATGGATACAAATATGTAAATGAAAAATAAATATATGCCATGCAGCTGATAAGTAAACTGAATAATAAGGGAGCAAACAAAAATATCAGGAATAAAACCAGGTAGATCAGGGAGCAGCACATCTTGGAAGGGGTTGGACTGTAGTGCTGATGTGGCTTTTTGGTAACTGATAGCAGAGATGGGTGGTCTTCCTTCAATCCCATCTTCTTTTCTGCAGAGTTTTACAGTTTCTCCCTGTTCACTGCTTCTCTCTGCTCCAACAGGCTGTGGAATGGTGCTCTTATTTTGAAGGTCACTCAGGGGTCAATTTCTAAAATAGTACCATGCCTAATTGGTTTTTCCAGAAACTTTCCCCTTTATCTACCATGTTTGTAGGCTTGTGATAATTATTCAACAACAAGGAATATATATTCCTCATAATTCCCAGCGCTGCCTGAAGCAGTAATATGATTGCAAGGATGAGGGTGAGGTGGGAGATGGTCTGAATAATGGCTTCATTATCATGTTGTCACCATGACACAGAGAGAATTCTGGTTTCCTTTCATTGCCATAGTCAGATTCAGATCTTTTAAAAGGTGACTAGGATCCAGAACTTAAACATCAAAATGAGGCTTCTCATTCAATGGGCATGAAATGTGAGGAAGGAAGTTCAGCTCGCAGTGCATGGCTCCTCTTATCCCCTTGGTCTGTAGGAAGTCTCTATAACTCATCTCAGCACCTTTTCACCTAGCAGGTATATTTTGAGATGAACCTGCTGAAGATCCTGCTTGATGCACTCAGCCTTGCTAAGATGGGATGCTTGTGCATGGCGGTCACGCTGTGATAAAGCCAGTGCCGCACCACGGTCATGTTGGAAGGCACAGAGTTCAGTCCACAATAGCAAGGTCTGTCTGCTTCTTTTGTACAAAATCCTGTTTATGCAATGCTAGCTATGCTGGCACACTGAGCTGGATTAAAGAATGTCAAAATAAGGACAAGCAGGGTGTTTCTCTTGACTTTTTGTTAATGGAAGGAAGGAAAACATTTTTATTACAGTGGGATTTCACCTAATACAGTAGCAGAATGCTATGATTTTCAAAGGATTTTATTATAAACTGTGTTCTATCAGGTATCCAACCTCCCAATACCCATAGAATTTACATTTGGCCTTATTGCTTTGTGCTGACATCTCTGCTGGTTTTATGTTGCTTCAAACATAGAACATCACACTGCCTGAACATAATATGTCCAACCCATTTCATGGGGTTGTGCTCAATATTAGCCTTATGTAGAGTAAACCTACTGAAATGAATGGTTTCAGTAGGTTTACTCTACTAAAGAGAGAATCACCCATGATCAGCAGGCATAATTCTGAGGCAACTTGTACTTGACCTGGCCATGAGTGTGCTATGTTAGGTTAAACAATTAACTTATTATTATTTACATTTATAAACTGCCCTATTAGCCCATAGGGTTAATTATGCATTATTCAGATGTATACCCTGCTTTCTACAAAATATCAGAATGGTGGCATAAAAACAGCAATAAACATAACAATGAAAATAGCACAACACAGATTAATAAAAAATAAAGCTACAAACTCTGGGGAATTCTACAAGCCATAAGCTGGCTGGCCTCTACTTCAGAGAAAAAGTGTGTAAAAAGATGAATTTTAAGAAGCTGTCTGAAGATCAGAGTAGGGTTGGGACAAATCTTTTCAGAATCCATCCCTCCAGCGTCTGCAGATTGTCTCTTGTGCTCAGCCCGGTCCTGCAAAGCAAGCCGAGCCAAGAGGAAGTCCGTGGATGTTTGTGCCTGTCCCCCCCCCCCCACCCCCATTGTTCAACTGGCAACCTCCCTTGTCAGGAGTGGCTTCTGGATGTGGGAAATGGGTGCTGCAAAATGGCGCCCCAGCCGTCATTCACAGAAACCGCACTTCTTCCCTGCTGGCTGCTGTCAGCAGCAAAGGGCACACAAAAGAGGCACTGTGAGTGGTGCGTGAGCGTGAGCAGGCATTCCC
This sequence comes from Varanus komodoensis, assembly GCF_004798865.1. Taxonomy (NCBI): domain Eukaryota; kingdom Metazoa; phylum Chordata; class Lepidosauria; order Squamata; family Varanidae; genus Varanus; species Varanus komodoensis. The sequence continues at coordinate 6,750,523 of NW_025335468.1, read as the reverse complement.
AGCACCCAGCCTTCTTCCTGCTTGCTGCTGCTGCAGGTGGCAGTGTGTGGGGAAAAGGGGTGTTGCTTGCATAACGTGTGGAGTTCGATTCCTGGCAAATTCCCAGTGAACGTGGGGTGCACTCAGCAGGGACCCGGACTCTGGGCTGCTGCAAAGTGCTAGGCAGCCAGGCCCCAGGGAATCCACCTCCCTACTCCCCAGATGGATTCCTCTCACATCCCTACCCAAGAGTCCAAAGTGGGCCTCAGCAGGGCCAGTTTTGGTCCCTGGGCCAGAAGTTCGGAGCTCCTGAAGTATTGAAGGCTGCAATTACATGCATGTTTACCTAGAATTAAGTCTCACTGAATGTACTATCTCTTACTTCCGAGTAGGCACATCTACAAGTGTACCACCCTTAACAGTACTGTTTACATAAATCTACCAATTCTTTTATTTCCTGTGCAATAAAGTTTGTTACTAGCCACCTTGGGCACCATTGTGTGGGAGACAAATGTTGACCATGAAAAAGATCACATCGTAAGCCGTTCATCCTGAAATAGTTGCAAAGCAGCCTCTGAATGTGTTTTTCTTGATTATGCGTCATCTTTATAGGTATATCCAGTTTCTTCATAAAAAGTAATAATCCAAGGAGCTAATAAAATCAGACAGCAATCTTAGATCTTTCCCTGCAAGTGTATGCTTGTGTGTGAACTAGTTCACTTACACATGCTGATTCATGTAAACCCTTTCACATTCAAAGTCTCTTTCATGGTTTAGCATTAAAACTCAGTTTACATATAAAATGTGGATAGCAGATGAGCCAGCCCCACTCTTTTAAAATTCAGATAGATGCCAATCTACCGATTACAATAATTTTCTTGCTTTGAGCTAACACTGTTCTCCTGAGGCATGGGAGGGAGACCCCCTCCCTGAATCCTATTATAATAGATTAAATTAATTCTAAATCATTCTTTTTATTCTAAGCAACTGCAAAAACGTTGTGAATTTCAAAGATTGCCCCTGGGCTTCAAATGTGTCTTGTCTTTAACAGTTCTCATTATTTAATACAATCTAGTCAAATATATTTATACAACTGGGGTTGATTCCAGTTCCTTTTCTGCCAGTAGGAACTTTTCTGGAGCAGAACCCCTTCCGTTCAGAACTGGACTGTCAGCAGAACAGAGGATTCTGCAACACTCTGAAGCAGATTTTCAGGGGACAAAATTGGGGAGGGAGGAATTGGCGGAGATCCACTTCTTGCTTGTTCAGTCAGTGGCAAACTGTAACTTGCTCCATCCCCAAATGTATCAAGGCAGGAACCCATCAATTTATTTATTTATTTATTAAAACATTTCTATGCCGCCCCTTGCCGAAGCCTCGGGGCGGCTCACAACACAAAATAAAATACACAAAATTAATATGGCTCTTTTCGATGGACATGCTGAGGAACCCTGGAGTTCCATGCAACTTTTCTAGGTGATGTGATGAGACGGTTACCTTGTCTGCCATTACTCACCTTTCCCTGATATGCACAACCATGGGGGCATGCTTGGCTGACCAGGTGTCCTACCTTCAGTGGGCATCTTCTGCTTTGGAGAGGTGAGAGGAGACAGTTTCCCATTTGAAAGTGCCCTGTTTGTTGGGCTGCTCAGTTCAAGTCTAGCTTAAGGTCAAAGAACCCTTGGGAGGGAGAGCAAGAGCAGCCTTGAATGAGCATCAGCAGTTAGCACCTGGACAGCAAACTAAGCAGGTATACCAGACGACTGGACAGTCTTCTGCATGACTATGCAGCTCAGGTTTCTGAGAGTTCTCAGGTTTGATCTGGGATTTCAGATCCCTGCCTGAAACCTTGCAGAGCTATTGCTGCCAGTCAGTGTTGACTATACTGGGGTAGATGGACCAGTGGCCTGGCTCAATATAAGACAGCTCCTTACTTTCCTACATGAGATGTATCATATTTCTATTTTCCTTCTCCTCCTCCTCATATTAACAATAACAACAGTATTTTAGTTATACTTTCATTTCATTTCAATTTATCTTCCTCTGTGCCTGTATGTGTACATGTTGCATCTGCATTATATTGGTGTTCTTTTTTTTTTCTTTTTTTGGTAATGCATAAGTCCCAGGTGTAGGGGTGTTCGTGTGGATGTGCAGGACAGGAACCAATGTCTGGCATGAACTGAAAATACATCTCAGATTTCTCTGCTGTTGGTATCATTTCCATTGCAGATTGCTCTATGTGGAAAAAGCTCTGATCATAGGAATTTAGAAATCAGTTAATGGGAACGCACATATGCAACTCCAGTAAATTACCTTGCAAATGCAAAATAAAATGCAAAAGTTGAGAGGAAATGGCCATCGTCACCCATCACAGTGCCAGTTCAACCTCTCAGGTTTTCCGGCATGAGACTTCGGGTGATTTCCATAATGGCGGGGAGCATGCGTGATGGATGTCTCACCATGCAACCTTGTCGCCTCAAAGTCTGTACCATGGTTGGTATTGTCAGAGAGCTCTTTTTGAGCATGATGGCATACAGAGGAGGACGTGAGTTGTAAAGTACAAGAGGGACTTGTACTTTAGGGATAGGGATTTAGGAATCAGGGATTTAGGTAGGGATTTAGGAATCAGAGGGATTTAGGAATCAGAGCCAGATTTTGAAACTGTTGATAATGAGATGCAGGTGACTGGATCATGGGATCTCATCAGGCTTTAGGGGACTGCTTCTGAGTTGCTGGGCTGCCAGTCAGTGAAAGTACCGGATGCTCATAATGGCTCAAGAACCCATTGAGACCTACATGGTAGCTGTTTCTCCTGTACAAAGTCTCTGTGAGAATATCTGAATAATATCACACAGAAATTGTCAAGTCCTCCACCCAGATCTCTCCTTTGCTGCAAACCTAGCTCTCACCATCTTAGGCTGCTTGCTTTAGCTCTGGCCACAGCTGAGGAACCAGTATAAGCAAATCATGCAAAGGATCTGACGGGATCAAGGTAAATGTTGAAATAATTGACGGAACACAAAGTTGGAGTGTGCTTGTATTGTGTGTCTCCAGTGCGGCCCCTACAGAGAGATAATCTTGCAAACAATTTAAGTAGGATGGAACTGAAGGGAAGCCAAAATGAGGGAACAGACTGGTGCCAGAAGATGAAGCTGAGGGATTATTGCTCTCTATCGCAGCGTCCCTGCTTAGGGCTGCACAAGAATTTTATTTCAGTTTCCAAGTCACTTGGAAATGTCCCATTTGCGACCCAAAACACAGATTTGAACAGTACTGCCTTGTCTTCAAAAATGCTTGCAAACTCCCCAATTTGCATTTGTGTTTGAAAAAAGGACAATTTTAGCAATGCACACTAAGAACTCACACTTTAAAGTGTGCATTTTAAAAAGTCTGCACAGAAAAACATACTTTCCCCATTCAAATGACCCAAAAGGGGATCACAAATGAAAACACAAATGAACCTAACAGAAGCTGGAAGGTGTTTGGAAAATTCTAGAGAACCTGGCCACCTCTGCTTCTCTCATCCCTTCTTCATGGGGGTCTGTTTTGTCCCCATAGATACAAAGAGTAGATCTCCCAAAAACTGGAGTCTATGTCATCAAAAATATTCTGATAACACCCAGTTCAGCTTCTTTTCATCAGGCTCAAGTGAGTCTTTGGAAGGATTGCCTGTCTCCATATATCCCCACAGAAATGTAAAGATGCTTAATGTAAGGCCTTCCATTCCTGCAAGATGAAGCATGCATATGGCTACAAGCGAAGGGGCTTTTTTTTTTTTTTTAACACTGCCTCCCTGGTTGGGGAATGCCCTCCCTAAGGAATAGCCTGCCTTATCACCTTTTGGCATCAAGTAAAAACCTTATTTTCCCAGGCCCTTTAAACTCTATGCTTGTAATCTCCCGTATGCCTCTGATGAAGCAGACGGTGTCCATGAAAGCTTATATCAGAATGAATCTTAAAGGCTGCAAGTGTGCTATGCCGTTCCCCTCACGGCTGAGGCAGGTAAACCCTCAGACTTAAAGCTTAGAAGCTTACATGCCTCCAGTGCACAGAGCAAGGTGCAATGTTGGCAGTCTTTGCCATGCCTCATGCTTGTGCTTTTGGCTGTCTAGATTTCGCCCTGGGAGAGGCTGGGGCATCGGTGGGAATTAGCATGCCCCTTTTTGTTCTCTCAAAGATCGTTGGAGAGGCAGATGCTGCAGTTCTTTCTGTGCCAACTGCAAAGGGGATGGGGCAGGGGCTCTGAAAATCCTATCCCCCCCCCCATGATAACACTGCGAGGCCACATGGTTGCCCCCTAAATACTCTTTCTGCAAGACTCCTTGTTTGTCTTTCAATAGGGCCAAAATGACTACTCCTCTAGCAATTGTATTATGCTCTGTAATATCTTGTGTATTGTGCTTGCTTTAATTCTTTGGTTTTAGGTTTTTGTATTGACTGGTGCATGCTGGGATTTTTAGGCTATAGTCCTTTGGTTCCTGAGAGGATGTCCCAGGGATCATAGGGTGTTTTAGGTCTCTTTGGAGACAGAAGTCCACCTATGGAGAGGGAGATGAAACCTTGGGAACTGCATCATAGTTGGCATGGAAGTCTCCACAGCTCTTGATGTTGTGTGCTACACTGGTAGAGATAAAAAAGAAGATTTCCTGGATGTGTTGGGGGAAGATCAGAGGAAAGCTAGAACGCCAAGAACCCAAAGCCTTTCCATTAGCCCTCAAACTGGTAATCAATCTATGCCATCCCTGGAGCTTGTCGAAATTAATTCCTTCTTCATTGCAATCAGTGGGGGGAATTTAGAGTAGGAGAGAAAAGCATGCTCCAGAAGAACCACCAACCCAACACGCTGCTGCGCTTTCCTTCCGTCCAGCGGCAGCTGGTGCCCACTGTGGTGGGAGGGGAACTTTAAGTGCGCCAGCAGGCTGCTGTATGTGAGGCTAGCTGGATCTGGCTTGCCACCCATCCTTCATTCCTACAAAGACCAGAAGGACGCTTAAGGAACTGAGGCACCTGCTCTTTAAGATCATAAATACAACACCAAGTGTTAGGCTGGGTAGGGTGTGTGTGTGTGTGTGTGCGCGCGCCACACAAGAAGTAGTTTAGGTTCATAGCAGCCAGCAATGCATAGCAACCATGTGCCAAGACCTGAGGCAGCTTCAGGGCTCCTTCTGCTGGCCAAGGACCAGCAGAGCAGCTCTGGTAGTTGCAGAATTACTGCTCCAATCTACTGCAGTTGTCAGGGCTCTCATGAGCACTACTTCGGAGCCCTGGGGAAGAGCTGTACAAGAACTGGCAGATCCCTCCAGAAGCTGCCTTGACAATGAAGGACCTCTGACTTGCTGTAGGGCTCCTTATTTGTGGGACTCTTGGCTGTGTCCTGGTCCTGGCCCCAGTCCCGGCCCGGATCTCAGCCCTTCAACCCTGTCTGGCTTCCTGGTCCTTGCTTGCTCCTTCTCCTGCTCCAGCGCTCAGGTACCTGCTCCCCTCAGCATTGTTTCCTGGGTTTTCTGACTCTTGGCTTATTTGACCACATTTGCCTCTTGGACTGACTCTGCCTTTCTCTTCTGCTTGACTACGATTTAGATTGAACCCCTAACCCTAACCTGGTTATCTGGGTCCTGGCACCCCTGCCAGTTAGTCAGCCACCCACGCCCTGGATGCTGATGCCATGATGTTTGGTGCACACTGTGAATGTTAAAGCAATAGCAACTCGTGTGTGCAGGGGAGAGACAGGAGTGGTATCTCTTCACCAAAACAGTGTGGCGTAGTGGTCAAGAGCATGGGACTGGAACTCTGGAGATCTGCGTTGTAGTCCCCACTCAGCCATGGAGTTAACTGGGTAACCTTGGGGCAGTCTCAGCCCAACAGACCTCACAAGGTTGTTGTTGTGAGGAGAAGATTGAGTGGAGGAGGAAAATTGCATGAGCTGTCCTGAGTTGAAATGAAAAAGGTGGGATATAAATATAATAAATAAGTGTGTGTGTGTGTGTCCCCCTCACTTAAAAGGAAAGACTGCCCCTTCTCCCTTCTGCCTAGCTGACAGGGCTTTGAAAGTGAGAGACAGCCTTTGGTTCTCCTGCCTCACCTGCAGCAGTACTGCTCAACACATTGCTTTATGTGATTGAATAGCAGTTGTACTTTTGTTATTTATTGTGTTTTTCTGTTACATTTATATACTGCCTTTCCTCCAAAAAGCTCAGGATAAGATACATGATCTTCCTCCTCTCCATTTTATCCTCACAGCAGTGCAGGGAAGTAAGGCAGACTGAGAGTTGGTATCTGGCCCAAAGCCACTCAGTGAGCTCCACGACTGAGGGGGGAAATAGAACCGAGACCCCCAGAGCCCCAGCCCAGCAGTCTAACCTCTGCCCCACACTGGCTCTCTATGATTCGTAGTGCTCGCCTTTGGAATGCATGCGCTTACATGTGCGAGGACTGGCAACATGAAGCTGCTGCACCCTTAATGTGGTGCTAATATTTGGAAAGTTGCTGCCTCTGGGACACTTATCTAGAATACATACACAAATTTCAGTTTGGACTGAGAAATCATGGATGGCTTTAGTGTCACGTAGAATAAGTTTTAGTGAGATGAGAGATTGATATTTATTGATGAGACCAATGTTTAAAAATTTCTATAAGTGAATGATGTATCTACAAAGTACACTTAGGACTATTGTTAAATTGATTGCAATTGGCTGGTGTAAATCAACTTTATTTTGTTTAAGCCCTAATGATTCTGCCTGTTGATAGGCTGGAATGGAAATGCTGACCTCCTTTTCTCTGTTCCAAATAGGCATTCTGTCTCAACATACTAGGAATACATGTTGTCTAGAAGGTCTTCTTTTAACAGACTGTGGTTGATTTAATTTAAAATATGATTATATTTAGTTTATAAGTGCATAAAATTTCTCCACTTCTAGGCAATTCTTTTTTCCCAGGCAATGTGACCCCAATTGCAGGTATTTCCATAAACTGTGTATGCATTGCCCTCTAGTGTTAGCTCAGCATTTGAAGAAAACATTCTGGGGAAAGAATTGCTCCCTATGAAGTTTCTTGAGGCAGTTCCTTGCATAGCTCACTCAACAGGCCAGGCACTGCGCAGCTGGGTTGAGAAGATGCTGTATTTGAAACAGATCAAAAGCATACGCCTCACACATGTACCCGGGTTCAATCCTGATTTTCATTGGTTTGTAGCCTTAAGCGCTTGGAGAGAGATAGCAGGCACTTCCTGAAATACAGGAAACACTTAACTTTTAGGATAAAGTCCAAGTCTCATCTGTTCACAAAAGGATCTAGCTGGTTTGGTAGCCTTTTTAATGTAATGGCTTTTAAATTACTGAGGCTTGGTCTGTGCTACCTCATCGATGTAGGTTTAGTTGTTATGAATGGAATTGCTTTTGTGTTGTAGAAGCTGCCTCAAATGTAGGAGAGGTGGGGTGTAACATTAATTCTATCTGTCCAGTCTGTATATAGAGTATATTATAAGGAAAAGTGGATTAGGGTCAGAGGAAAAAGAACTGAAATTGGTGGAAGAGATACCAATAATTTAAGATATGCAGATCATCCCATATTTCTGGCCAAAGGCAGCAATGACTTGAAATGACTCTTGATGAAAGTACAAAAACAGCTGAACTACAGGTGAATATTAAGGGAACAAACATCTTGACTACAGAAGAACTTTCATGTCAGCATTTGTTCCGCTAATTAGAGTTGTGATGGAGCTCTGTGGAATCCGTCGCTCTGGCATCTGCAGACTTGCTTTAGAAGTGAGCCCGGCAGCTCGTGGAAGGAATCTTGCACAACCTTCATGTGCGGCACAAGCAGAGGCTGCCGTACATGATGCGGAAGAGGAGCTCAGTCCCTGGCAAGCGCTGCAAGAACGCTGGACTTGCTTGGCAGGAACTCAGGCTCACAAGCACGACAAAGTGGGCTGGAGTCTGGGGAGTCAAGGTCAGGGAGTCGAACAGATTCCCACCCCCAGAATGGATTCCCCACACATGTCTAGCCCCAATGCATACTCAGAACAAAGAAACTACTATGCTAGCCCTGGAACTTGAATGTTTAATTTAATAGTTAATACAGGGTGGGTCAAAAGTAGGTATGCAGTACTGATTGGGGTCATGGAGGACTTCACACAGTGGACATATTGAAGGAGTTCATCTTGCAAGCGTTTATTGACATTGGTGCTAACTGGAATTTGTGTCACAGTGTCTGGGACAAGCTCCAGGAACTTTGTAACATTGATAGAGGACATTTTGAGCACCTAAGAGATTAAACATGACCCAGCTAGCACTGTATACCTACCTTTGGTCCCCACCCTGTATTGTTGCCATTAGTTGGCATTGACCTGATGGCACATAACCAGAAGAAACAGCATCCCTTTCCCCCTTTGTCTTCAGCTTCCTTTTAGAAAAAAGATGAACCCTGGTATGTATGAAGCTGCCTTATATTCAGGCAGATCATTGGCTCGTGCCTCACTGTTGCTTACACCAGGGGTAGGCAACCCATTTTCATCTCCTTCCCCCAGACAAAACCAGTGGGCCAGATGATGCCACCCTCCTCCAAACCCTTCTGGGACATCATCATGCCCCACTCTTTCTTTTCCTTCCCCCTTGTCTTTCTCTGCAGGGTCCATGTGGCCCAGCTCGTGCCCTCAGGAGTTGGTTCCTGCAAGGACCAGCTGAGTCCTACCAGCAGTATGGGAAGCAACTTGCACAGGACATGCAGCCCCTGGTCCTGCTTGTCTCGACTCAGCTGGGCACCTCCTCGCCACACTGCTCCCATCCAGACTGGGGCCGGAAGGGCACGCCTGGGTTTGCACACCAGGCTCTGCGAGCCCTAGGGAGTGCAATGAATATGCACAGAGCCCGTTGGGACCATGCATGTTGGGGGTGCAGAGTGTAGGCAGGAATCACCTCTGATCAGAGATTGGGGATATCTTGGGGGTGCCTCTCCCCAGAGCAGGGAGTGGGCTTGGTGAGAGGACTGCTCTGAGATTAAACTAGTTCTCCCTGAGTTAGCAAACTGTTCTAGGGACAGTGGGTGACATGCATTGCCAAACGAGGGGGAGATTCCATCTCCAAACAAGAGGACAGAACTGGGTGCTAGTCTGCTTAATGTTTCCATCTGCAAAATCTCTATGTGTGGGTGCAAATTTAGAAATGATATTATTTAAATTAAATACCAGCACGGTTCCCTGTGTGCCTGCACAGCCTGCTGGCTGGGTTTTCCCTGTTGATGAATATTCTCAAGGCTTTGCTCTGCGCTTCCCTCTTGTGGCCCTTTGCATTCAAACCAGAACTGGATAGGAGAGCGCAGCAATCAATAAATGAATAAATAAAAAAGCAGGAGACTCCGCCATACAGAGGCTCTCTCTGCTGGCTCTCTGAAAGAAGACTGTCCTCTGCAAGGGCCTCAGAATCTGCCCACCTGGACCTCCAAACAAGACCCCACTTGGTCTCCTCAACTACTCAGTTAGTTTTGGGATCTCGCCAATGCATAATGCAACTGCGCGTACCTAATACGTGACCAACTTTTCATGATTTGTCCTTTGTGCTAGGGTTTCCACCACTACCTCACACCAGACATCATGAGAAAAGCTGTAGCTGAATAGCCTATATTTTCCCAAAGCCATTAATGAGCAATGGGCTCTCTGCATAGATGCACTGCAGAAATACTTAAAAGGAAAATCACTGCCCGTCTGAGCCTCCTAGATCTGGGCAGAGGGCTTTTCTCTTTTGTGCAGGCAAAGAGAAGAAGATGGGCTGGTTTTGCCTTCAGAATTTGGCAAGGCTATTTTCTTCTTTTCCACCTGCCAAATCACTGGGGAAAGATGAATAAGTCCTGGAATAAGAAACACCCCAGCTTTTCTACTGTTAATTTCAGTAGGAGCAGGGAAACTGAATTGAGGGGAATAATTTGGGTTTCAGGTATGAAAGGCAGGACTGAACACTTTAAAAATTTTACTTCAGATGAGTAGCAAGCATGTGCCTAGATAACTGGAAGCGTGCAGTCAGCACTGCAGGTGTGGATCTTGCTGATTTACTTCCCAGGATGGGGAAATAATGGCATCCCATGCAAGTGACATCTTAGTGCTTCCTTTGCTTGAGTACCTGGTTACAGGGAAGAGTCAGCTAGGGGCAAGTCCAGATATCTCTGTCAGAGGATTTATCGATGGAGAGGAATGCCAGGTGTTCGTCCATGTGGCACAGAGGGCTATGGGGAAAGTGCCTTCTCAATCAAGAGGGAACGTAGGTAAGGAAATATGAAGAAAAGGCCATAGTCCATTCAGTGGTATCTTCTGGGGCAGGGAGGAGGGCGAATGTTTGTAATGGCCGGATCCTATGCATGTTTATGCAGAAGTTCTACTGAGTACTGTAATAATTAAGTGTGCACACGACTGGAACTTACAGCATCATCTTTCTTCCTAGTGTTTGCAGAACCACTTGTTCAAAGACAGTAGCAGTGGCAGGCATGGTGGGATTCCCTGGAAAGTCCACTGTGTCGACTAATGCTATTAGTGTTGCATTTGAAGATTATTATGCTAGTGCACTGGAGTTTATATTATTGCTAGTGTCCTAGTGGATACTTCCCTCTGTCATCTTTAACGGGACCAACATAAATTGTATGAACTTGTTATCCATTGACATTTTGTTTTAAATATGGTCCTCTTATTATTTTCCTGTGACACTCAGAGGTGCTAACCCATTGGCCAATTTGGGCCAAACTACACAATATACTGATAGGAACTTTTTCCTGAAGGTTGATAACAGGAAAGTCTGTGCTGTCTGGGAAAAACCAGGCCACTGTGGAACCTATGAGTCAGATTCACAGAAATCTGAATGCATCGTCTTCTGGTAAGGAACCCAAGGTGGCTTCTCCTGTTGTTAGGATAAAACAACCCTGTGAAGTAGGTTAGCTTGAGAGGCAGTGACCAAACCAAAGTCACCCAGTGGACTTCATGGCTGAGTGGAGACTGGAACCCTTATCCCTGCAGTCCCAGCATCTGTACTAGAAGTAACTTCTTTGGTATCCTTTTCTAGAAAAGCTGAATGATTCACTGAAATGGCACAGTGTGCATTAGCAAAGAAAGCCTCATTCACAAAGGAAACACAGTGCAATCAAACAGATGAAAAGGCATAACAGCTGCAAAATGCTAAAATTTTATTAATCATTGGAACTGTTCTTCTAAAGAAACAAATGCAAATTGTAAAAAGGTGGAGTTATCCCTCAACCAGGCATTAGTTGACAGACAGTATGGATTCAGAACAAAATAGCCCCCAAAGTCTATTTTCCAGAAACAAATAAATAGTAGTGGTACAACATAAAAAAATTCACTGTTGTAGAACAAAATGTATATTATTTTTTACTACTTTGGTTTACAAAAGTTCTTCATATGACCCTTGGCAAATATATCTATATTCATTCTGTAAACAATTATTTTAAAAATTTAAGATCTTCATACAATTACTATGCTAATGATATCATGTAAACAGAGAGTCTTTCCAGCAGCAGCCATACTTTGTCAGGTTTTCCTTCTGCACAAGAATAAATCTACAAATAATCCCCTAATATTATAGCCCTGTATCTTTTGAATGAGTGAAATTCATAGAGGAAATGATTTGAAATGATGGATAGGGAGAACAAATTGGGAAAATGAAGCCTACATTTGCAACTGTGGTGGATAGGAACAGACAACCTTGCCAAATGAAAATGGAATGAAATGGAATTCTGTGAATAGCAATTCTGTTCCAAAATAATGAATGACTTAGGCCAATTGGTGGTGAAAATTCTTCTGCCTGTATTAGAAAAGAATTACTATAGGAGGTTTGGTCAATTTCGCAGTCTTAATTTCAAAAGAGGAAAAATTCAAGCCAAAGCCCTTCTATGTCCAAACTTTTTATGGGGTAATACACAGGCTTCCCCCCCCCCTTATTTGCAACTGGATGGGGAGGGTGGTTCTCACTCAAGCCTAAACCCATGGCATACAGATGGAATGTATTGTTGTGGCACCCCAAAGAAAAGAATAAGGCCTTTCTGCCAGTATTAGATATAGAAAATATTAATCTGTATGTGCTTTTTTGGATACTTTTCTATCAAGAACAGCATCTTTTATTTTAATAGCTCTAATTTAATTCCTGGTCTTGTTTATTTCTTAAAATGGCTGAAGTGGTTAGGCTGAGATTATTTCTGTTCAAACTGCTGTTGAACTTCCTGTTGTGGCTCTTCTTCCTGTTGCTGCTGCTGCTGTTGCTGTGTAGGTGTTGGACTGGGATGGGGAATGCACTCGCTGCTCGTACAAGCACACTCTTCGACGTAGATATAGGAATAATCTATGGTGGAACCATCAAGGCATGTGAGGGTCACGTGCTTCTTGCTAGTCTTCTGTTCCTGACAGCATGAGCAATTGTGATCCATGGCATTCGCCTTGTAAGAATACCTGAGTGGTCACAAAAATAAAACAGAGGAGGATTTAGATTAGCTGATGCTCCTGTATCTGACATTGAGAACTTACTGCTGGGTATGGATGAATCCATGAAATTTCTCATTTTCCTTACATTAATTTTGTTCCATCCTGTTTTCTCTTCAGTTTGTGAATTCATACCTATTTTCAGGCACATACGCCTACATGTACGTATTTTTAGCTAAATGTGCACACTTTTCTAAACATAGTCATCTATTTGCAAGTGATTTTCTCCAGGAGAATATATTCATTTTTTGAGCTCTTTCGATTGGGAAATAGTTGCAAAAATTAAAGAATGTGCAGATATCACTGTATCACTTCATTCCCATTATGCATAAGTTTGAGAAGCACAAATTTAATACATTAGCATTAAAATGTAAAAGCAGCACATATCTCACCCATCCCAATCCAAACATTTCATCTGGCTTTTGCTATACTAGAAACTATCAATTTAATATCATTTATCTGTCAGTGCTGTCATATGTCACCAATCAGTTAAATTTAACTGTAAAAAAATTCAAGGGTAGCTCACATATTAAAAGCATAATCCCATGCTTGCTTATTTGGAAATGAAAAATTCTATTTGAAAAACCCTATTTTTAGGAGAACCAATAGATTCTGTACCAAACCTTTTCAGCCTAAGCCAGCCTTTCCTAACTTAGTGGCCTCCAGATGTTTTTGGCTACAATGCCTAGGTTCTGAATGATTAACTATGTTGGCTGGGGCTGACAGAGGTGAAGTCCAAAACACTGGGAGGTCATCGAGTTGAGGAAGGCTGACCTAGGCTAATTCCAAGCTCTAAATCAAACTGGAATGGTCCAGATGAGTGCTGAAATAGAACCACATAGATGTTAGAAGTTTGAAGGTCTTTGATATGCTTAGCCTATGGGAAAGAAAACTAAAGAGAAGACATGGCAGCCCTTAGGTACTTAAAAAAGCATGCCAGAAGAATGAGCTTTGTGATCCTGCAAAGGCACCCTGTTTGTGTGAGCAAAAACTCCTTACTGCTTGTTATAGAAAAAAAAATCTTTATGGTAGTGGAATTCCATCTGCCATAAGAGGGAAAAGGAGATTATAAATTTATGGAGCTCTGGTTAATGGACTTAAATTATAGGAGGGAAATGTAGGTGTCTGAACGGATTTAAGGATGTCTTAGACCTAGGAAAGGATGCTTTGAATATAGACTTTCCAGTTGTATGGCAAGGGATGAAGTCAGTGACTTTTGGAGTACCTTCCAACTCCATTTTCAGCAAGCAAAATGATTTCTTTGTAATACTTTTGGGCACAAACATCTTGTATTAAAAGAAAAAAAGAAACAAATGCCTAAGGTTACCTGACAGACCAACACATAATTAGGACTTAAAATGGACCATTCACAACACATTTTTCCATGTCTTGCTAACCTGGAATGGAACTAAATAATTACGGGACTATTCAGTAGATGCCAGCCACTAGGAACAAATAGAGATGATAAGTGAAAGTAATTTACTGGGGGAGTGAACAATATTTTTTCTGTGACTTACTTTGAAGAGCTGCCACATTGACCTTCACAATAGGTTAACACAACAGAGGAGGAAGATTTACAGCCATTGTATTTGATGACTGTTGGGATGCTTTGTGGTCCACAGTCTTTTTGCTCCACTAAGGGGAAAACAAACAGCATGAGCATGCAGTCACAAACATTATCTAATAGAAAGCCAAGGTACATAAGTAGGATGGTGTTTATGCTTGTGTGTCTCTCTTTGTGTGTGCATACACATGCATGCATGCAGGAAGAAGGGAGAGAACTGGTAGGTCCACGTATTTTAATCAGAATGAAGTAACCTTTGCCTCTTGATGTTTCGGGATATTAGGAAAAGATAAAAGGGCACATTAATGTCCATTGTCTTTTAGCATGGCTGTGGAAACAGTGGCATTCTAGATGTTGTGGACTACGAGTCTCATCAGCCCTAAATATTGGCCTTACTCACTGGGCTGATGGGAGAATCTGACAGCAACTGGAAGGCCATGGATTCCTCACTGATGACTTGGAGGGCATTGATGGAAAATCTACTCAGATGACATGGATATTTAAAGCCAACCTGTTCAAGGAGCCTGGGGGAGCCTTGTTCTGGTTGTTTACTGGCTGGTCTCCATCAAATATTAGGGATAAGGAAGGTTGTGCTGCACCTTTCAACACAAAGGCTTCTCTTTTCACTGTATGTTCATGTTTGCTCCTGTGCTACAAAGGCACAGTGCTTAACACTTTCTCACTGCTCAGGTAATTCATCCATCTACTTCCCACTACACAAATATAGCTAATGTGACTGAAGACACACACTACTACACTGTACCAATTTGGCAGTGGTGAGGGGAGGGGAATTCGACTTTTTTGACATCACTTACCAGGTGGACATGTCTTGCAGCAGCCGTTCTCAGTCAGTTTCACAGCATCCTAAAAAGAGAGAAAAGGTTTTGCAATTATTGACAACAAGCACCTTCTTCTAAACAAATCCAATCTCTTCATGTCAGTGATAAATTCACACTGGTGTCAGAACTCTAAAGTGAGTTCAGGCAAAGGCAGGTAAACAATACTTGTCCCCACAGGCCCAAAGAATGTTGCCCCCCCCCCAATGTATTATTATTATTTGTTATCTCCTAATAGATGCATACTGCTTACCATATATAAAAAATCTTCTGTGAAAGGTAAGACTACCTAAATGCCTTTTATAAAAAGTATAACAGTAATATTTACCATAATAATTATTATATTGTTGCACTAGAGTATTTCTACTACCTCTGTTAAGAATCTAGTGATTTCGTGTCTAGTCTACATTCTGTTAGCTTTTATATTTGTACCTCAGTGAACCTGTGTGGGAATCCAAGGCAACAATTTCACACTGGCTTTGTCTGCATGCCTTGGAGAAGCCTCGGAAGGAACAGTCTGTGCAGCTGCGGTTATGGCGGAGAGTTAAATGCGAGTGGCAACACACTTAATATAGGAATAGAATTTTAAGTTGCAAAAAGTTGCCAATGCCATACAGCCCTTATACAACTCTTTGGTGCAATCATGCTTGCAATATTGTTTATAGTTCTTTATACTGCACCTAAAAAGAGGTTGCAGAGTTGGAAATGATGGAGAAAGGGGCAACTTAAATGATCAAGCAACTCCCCTATGAGGATAGGTTGTGACTTTTGGAACTGCTGAGCATAGAAAAAATATAAATGGTGACAATGGCATACAAAAATTTGTAATGTGAGGATAGGACAGCAATATTCCCCTGTATGCCAATTGCTGGGAGGGCACTATTGCTGCTGATGGGTTTCCAACAGGTAGCTGGTGGGCTACTGTGTGAACAGAAGGATAAACTAGATAGAGAAAAACTACATAGGCTTTTGGTCTCATCCAGCACGGCTCTTCTTGAGTTTTTTTTAGTCATCTGGCAGTTTTAAACACGGAAGTTAGGCAGGTATTTTACAAGTCTGCTTGGAGAGAGAGAAAGAGAGACAGAGATCTGAATGTGTCTCTGAGTGGGAAGATCTGGTTCTGGCAAGCCTACCTGGAAATCAGCCCTTGTTGGGGAGTCCCTGCATCAGGGTGACTGCTAGTTGATATTAGAAACAAAGGCAATGGTATGTGTTTGGGCCATACACAAAGCCACGTGTGGAATGAAAAGGAAAATAATTTCTGCTCTCTTCAACTAGCAATCACTAGGAAAAACAGGAGTTTTGTTTAAATCTTGAAGACTGGACCCCAACTAAGTTAGTTGACCCTGACCTAAAACCAGTGGGACAAGTTAGTCATGACTTGACTAATGGGTCTTGCTTTCAGTAGGAACTAACTTAATTTGGATCTAAGCCATTGCATACTGTACTGATTCCAAACTAGGTAATGAAATCTAGCTATTTTTGTAATAAACTCTGTGCACATTGGGTGGCTACTGAAATAGATTGAAAGACACATGGTTGTCAGGTACACTTACGTGTGAGCAGGCAGATTCATTAAATGGAGGACAGCTTATCTTGACAGTGACAGGAATATACTTGTCTTCAATCCGTTCACATTGGTAGGAGGTACAGTTGTCTTCTGGATGGTACCAGGTTTCTCCTGGCTGAAAAAGCCACAGTTGCATTAATATGATTAGAGGCTGGCATAGCATTTGACTTTCCTTTAGTCAAAAGGCTTTTGTTTGCATCACCAGGACTAGCCTTCTCTGACCTGGTACACTCCAAAAGTCTTGATCTACAACTACCATCACCCCCAGCCAGAATGGCAATTTGCTGGCTGGAGCATAATGTGTGTTATAGACCAACACATCTGGTGGACACGAAGCAGGAGAAAGTTTATGAAGACAATATGGTTTTTGTGAAAGAGCCAGGAAAGTTTTTGGCAAGTTACTACAGAAAGGCTAGTGCTGAAAAGTCTTCATTACATGGAAGAGAGTATTATCCTTTGTATAGTCAGCTGTGCTTGCAGCTATAGAAAATGTTTGCTTTTTCCACTGGGTGCTATTGAGTTTCCATGATCACATGGTAACTGAGTATGTCCTCTGGTTTCATGGCCAGTGTCCATTGAGCGATCACACAGTGTGCCACTGGTGCTGCAATAGGGATCCTTCTTCCCTTGCTTCCTGGTCTCTGGTTCTCTCAAATGCAGGCGTCTCACGGATCCCGCCCAGCCATTCACTCCACCCCCTTCTCCATCCAGTCCCATGGCATTCTGCATTGGTAGACAGCTTGGTGTCCCTTTACCAAACCATACAATCTTCATTGGCTTCAATCATGAACACAAGAAGATGTCCTGATGAAATGTGTATCTCTATGTGCTGAGGCAGCATTCCCCTGCCCCCACCACAACGCAAATGAGGGCGTCTAGCTCAGGGCAATAAGCTATATGCTGACACGTCCAAAGGCAGATCCTGCTGACACACGTTACCCACACAATGATTTTAACCATTTTCCCTAGGATGGAATGGTCCTTTGCTGCTTGGTGGAGCATGTGGTTTGTGGAGCATACAAAAAGCTCCAGGTTCAATAGCTGGCATCTCTCGAGGATCTCAGGATGCAGAACTGGGAAGGATCCCTGCCTGAGAGTTTGGGAGCCCTGCCAGTCAGAGCAGGCAATCCTGGGAGAAATGGATTAATAGTCTGATAATGGAGTTTCGTATAACTTATATGGTATAATCAAGTTTCAGAAGCCAAAATAGACTGGTCATTATCCACACAACTGGATGGACCAAACAGAGGCAAAAGTAACATTGTGAAATAAGACTGTTGAGGTGGGAAACTTTCAGGCACCTAGGCACCAATTTCCCCCCAGAACCCACCTGGGGCTACATCCTGCCACTGAATTTGCTGCCCAAAACTGGCAAAGGAAAATTGGACACTTTTGACTGCCAAATTTGTGTATCAAATGTAGTGGTATGGTGGGCATTGCAAAAAATGGTCAGTGGGCTGCATGCAGCTTACATGTTACCTGCTCCTGAATAACCAGAATATGATACATTAAGTTAAATTAAAAATCTATACCCTTTCCGGATCTATCACAAGTAACTTAAATATGAAAGAATGACACTGGTATGCATGAAATATGGTGTTACCTTGATAACTTTGGAATCTGTGGGGCTCAGTTTCAGAATGCATGCTACGGGGACACAGTGACCGCAGCATTCCCCAGGAATTTCTTTGTATTTATGTCCCTGTTTGAGAAAACATGAAAGACAATTCTTGAGATTAAGCATATCTTTCCCCTGCTTTCTTTCCAAAGGTAAAATAGCTGGGTGGATAGGTAGATGAATAGATGAAATTACAGAAATGGTGTGGAACTTACCTCTGGGCAGCTTCTGTCACATGTTTGTGATCTGCATACTATCACATTCGATTTGCTTCCAGGATCTTCATCAACAGAGCATCTGCATGTTTCACAGGGGCCACGTGGAATGACTGCTCCAGGCTAAATGGCAAAAGGAGAAACAGTATTAAATAATTGTAATCTGATTTCCTAATTCAAAAATATATTGTGTTTCGGTGTGATTTTTAAAAAATCACTCAGGAGAACTGAAAAGCTAAATTAGAGTGCAATATTTTATATAAAGAGAAGTACAAAATGAATCCTCTCATTCAAAAAATCTAAGGAACCCAAGGGAAGCTTAATTAATTTTGATCATCCAGCAAAGGGTCCTAAAGACTTTAGTCCATCCCTAGGTTATCTCCAGATTTTGCATAAAGTGAAATTTGAAGGTTCCTCCTGGGGGAGGGAAAAAAACCCTGAGAATTTTGAGGTCAGGCAAAAGAAGTTTGCTTAAAAGGGCGTGTGAGCTGCGGGGGAGGGGGGGCTTTCTTGCTGGTGAAGCGGACTGTGAAATCACAATCCAAATATTTATTATTTTTAATAGATTTACATACAATGAATTTGACTACATAAAAAATCAGTTTAACTACGCAACTGTTAGTGTTGATGAATATCATTACATAAATTCTTAAATTGGACTGAGCTAAACTGACTTTTGCAAGGTTTACTTGTTATTTTTCTGCCAGAAGATAAAACATCTGCTGACATGTTTTCAGTGTACAAAGCAAGAATGCATCGGATCTTGTCAAAAAAGGTATGATTAATTTGCATTTAATCCTGAGTAGGCAAGTTCCTGAATATGCTTAAGAACATGCAAATCATTTTGCTGCATCTAGCTTAGCACGCTAGTTGCTTTTAAGCATCTTAGCCAACAGCTGCTAAGTGATTTATCCCTAAACTGACCACTCCACCATGTATGGATCAAGCTGTATTTTCTTCCCACCCCAGTGCATAAATGTTAACAAAAGAGATGATATTTCTCCTTGTGTTGTGGAATGGACTAGATATTATTAATTTGTGATGAAGCAGTTAATGGCTTCTAGTTCATTCATTCCTTTGTTTTAATCAACTGATGACTTATTTGAAGCAAATATCACCACCTATAAGTTCAGGTGATGTTCAGGATACTACAGGAGACTCCCCTCTCTTGGTTGGATAGAACCACTTCAGCATTTGTGCAGATGGGGAGGGGAGGTGTGTGTAAATGTTGTAAATAAAAATAAAACTTCTGTTCGATTAGATAACTTGCAATGTATCACATTAGTCAAGTGGAGACATCCAGGTTAAGGGAGTATCACCTTCCCTGGAAGTCTTTAATGGTGGTGCTGGGTCCTTGAAAAAACACATAAAATATCCCCTTCAACCTGTGTCGATTGATTGACTGGTGCTTCTAATATTCATGATGATGTACTTACTTTATAGAAGGTCTCATTGACGACACAGCCTGGTACCTTCTCTGTGAAACAGAAAGATATATTGTAAGATATCTTTGCATTTTTTCTGCAGTGCTGAGAAATGATAGTAGGCACTTAGTTCTGGTAACTGCATAAACTAGACTATAAAGCAGCATCTCCTGGTCCTTGTTTTGACAGCTGAAACGGACAAGAAAACTTACCAGAGGAGACTGCACATATGTGTCTTGACCTAATTATGCAGTTTTGTAGCCCAAAAATATATGAAAAGGAATGTGTTCCAAAGTCCTTCCAAAGTGTTATTTCATTCACTGATGAGATCATGAAAGCATGTGGCAGGGAGTTTGTTGCTCTTCCTGAGTGGCTCCATAGCCAGTTCCAACAATCCACAATAAAGTTGTCTGGTTGGAATCAGACAATACAACATAGAAACATAGAAACAGAGCGAGTCAGAAGGGGTCTCCTGGGCATCTAGTCTGACCCCCGGCTCCAGCCGGCTCTGCTCACGACATGTCCAACACAACAAACCATCATGGGTAAAAAAGTCTCTAAAACAAGCTGTGAGTTCTCAGGGTAGCTTGCTAATGAAAAATAGACTACATTGCTGAAAGAGTGACAGGCTTAAACTATACAAAAACCTACCATGGCTTGTTACCCATAATGGGTTGTTGTATTGTGCAAAACAATAGCCAGGAGACCTTTGTGAAGCCTTTCCTTGATATTGTCATTCTCCAGGACTCTCCCAGCATTTTTTTTAAGGAAAATCAGCTATGTCCCTGTAGCTACCATTATTTGCTACAGAGGCCTAGTGTAATTTCATAACCTGCTGTATACAATTGCACTACTGTGTGTTGTATAGCGGAACATACAGGAACCTGTACAAAGGCGAGGAGGAAAACCCCTGGGAGGTGGGAGATGCTTGTGCAAAGGGCACCCTAATCCTTCAAAGAAAGCAGAAAAAGAAAAGACTCAGTAAAGCACCAGATTATATGCCTCATGTAAAGAAACCCTTCATTAGGTTCAAAAAACCAGTATCAAAACAATTCCGCAAAATTTTAAAGGTTTCAAGGTATGGTTTCGTTCTTACCACAAGTGGTGCTTAGACAGCAGTCTCCTGGCAGCTTTTGTTGTTTTAATTTGTACCCTGGTGGGCAGGTCTCGATGGACTTGGGACAGTAAGTAGTGTTGCATACTGTAGAAAGTAAGACAAAAGGGAGGGGGGGAAGCCAGGAGTAGCATTACATTCAAGATATTTTCATATTTATTTAAAAAATTCTGTACAGGGTTTTCCAACCTTCTGATTATGTGGAATAAACATCAGCTTCTGATCTGGTACAGAATACTAGCAGTACCTGCTGGGGTGGTGACGCCTTCTGCACTGTTGCAGCATGGGCAAATCAGCCACTATGCATGATGAAAGTAGCCTCAGCTAAACAGGAGCACCAACCGTGGAATTTCCCAAAGTGAAGAAGATGCCCATTTTGGCAGGTGCCCATTAAAAAAACAAAACAAAACCCAATTTTCTTTCTTAAAACATGTGGGGGATTGCACTTACCACATTCTTGACGGGGACAGCATTTGTCTTCAGGTGATAGTGTTGAGATAGATACAAATCCTTCAAATGGACAGTGCAGTGGGGTAGGTGATACATGGCATCGCTTTGGTTCACACCGCACTATGAGAGAATATTTCTCACAAGTACACTCTTGGCAGTCACTGGTCCAGGTTTCTCCAGGCTGTGAAAAGAGTGATATGAAAGAAGGTAACAGTTTGTGCTTCCTACATTACATTTTGTAGTGGTATGAACAGGAAATGTCTCTGGCTTGCTCTTCCTATTTCTTTGTTGTTGGCTTCTTTGTTAATGCCTAAAGAGGACATTAGCATTAAAGAAGAGGACCCCTGCCTCTGCCTTCTCCCTCCATCTACACCAACAGAATGCCTGATCTGCCCTGCTGGCCCAAAGCAAGATGCAAATGCTCTGACTGTTTCACAACATCATCCTACCCTTGCCAGGCCTCCATCTAACCTATCCCCCCTCCTAATTTATGAGTTGTGTAACAGGGCAGCAGGGGATTCTGCTGCTGATGGTGGCTGTTTGTGGCACGCAGGAAGAAACGGTTCCTGCTCTCTCAAAGAACTGCTCTGAACATTGTACAACTCTTGAAAAGGCTTAGTTTTCATGGAGCTTATATTTTATGAGGTATAATTATTTTGATACTTACTGCTTTAGGCATTCCATTTGGTCCCGTGCAACCTGAAAGAAATATAAGAATGGAGATTTTGCACTGATGTTATTGAGAAGTTGTGAAGCTAATTTGGCTAGTTCAAACACCAAGACTATGGAAACACTGAATTCTAGTATAGTTCTTTGTATTTTCTGAGACAAAGGGTGCTGGGAGCTTTAGGATCTCTTGAATCTGAACAGTTCCAGTAAGATACTAGCATTGGCCATACAATATTAGCCATGTAAGAAAACACACACTGTAGGGTGCTGTGTGAAAAAAATCTCAGTGCTTTGAGCACCAGACTTTCTTTTTTATACAATTCTTTGGCCCAGCTTGCACATTACTCACAGTTAACTTTATGAAAAAACATTCCATTGGAAACTCTAATGTACTCTGTAGCACTCCATCCCTTATCCAACAGTTTACTTGAATTGTTTCATTGTGCAGGGCAGTAAAAAAAGACAAATATTCTTCACCTAGATATAATAATATGAGCTTTACTTAGGGAATGGTTCTTGTTAAGAATAACTCATGTTTTGGGTCACTGGAAGTCCCTCTTCCTTTAGTTTCTACTGTTGTGAGTTAAATCAAAGGGACGGAGACTGCTGTCTAGCCAGTGAGCTGTTCAAGAATTCTTCATACAATGAATTAGCTTCTATGTATGATTACATACCACAGTCAGAGACACAGATATCCCTGTATGAGCTGAAGAGCTTAGTTCCATTACGACAGAAGCAACCTTCAGTTGTTCCACCGCTATTATGCACTATAGGACTGCAGGGAAAATGAAAACCGAATTAGAGCAGCACCACAACCTTCCACCATAAACATTCAGTTTGTGTTTTAAGATTTCATCACCCTAATAAAGGCTAAAAGGAGAGGGAGACCCACAGTGCCAAAGTCTCTTTTCAGAGCTGAGTGAGAAATGAGAAAAATTCAGTCAGTCAACTTTGTAATTATGAATACATAATTACAAAGTTGATTTGTAATACTGCCTTAATAATACTGTTAGTTTCTCCTTATTCATGTACTGTGCCACCCTTCCTTGAAATGACTCATGTCAGTGTAAATATGCATTTATTTCTTGTTCTGTGGCTCAGCTCCTGAGAAGGACATGCAGCTTCCCCAACCAACAGTACAGGACTTTGAAAGTAGACACCTGGTGGGGGATTTGTTCCCATGACAGGACCTGAATATGTTCCTGGGAGGGGAAAATGGTGGGGGGAATCTTGCGGGAGACACATCAGCATAGTGATGGGTATAGGGAGAGGGTTATTCAGGTGAGGGAAATGTGACCTAGCCAGTTATTGGTTGTGCCATGTTCTGGCCCTTTTCGCATCCTCAGATGTGACAGTTGTCCTATCAGCTTTCCCTGAGGTCTCTGGGTGCTGCTCTTAAGCACCAATTTGGTGCAGAACAAGACTTCTCTCATCCATACTCTCACAGTGGATGGGGTGCTTGATCTGGCATGTATAACCAAGACGTGGTTGGTCAAACGGAGTAGTTAGTATCTCCTAGTTGTGCCCACCAGAGTACTTCAGCATCAGGGCAGACTTGAATGCTTGGGAATGGGTTGCTGTGGTCTGCCAAGATTTGCTGTATCTCTTTAGGCTCTCTGTCCATCTGACCAGCCACACAGAGCGTTTACATCTGGTGTTGGGCCAGCAGGACAGCTTAGGCATTCTGTTGGTGCAGTGTCCACTCCACTACTCAACAGACTCCCTGTCTGAGCTGACAAAGATGGTCTCAGATGTGATGCTGAGATCTTGCTGGCTGTTGGTTTCAGGGGATATCATCATTCATGCAGAGGGCACTTTGCCTGTCATGATATACACAGCAACCACAAGGCTTTCTGAACATGTCAGCTCACTCTAAACCTGTTTTCTTCAACCAGGCATAGGAATTGTGATGTAAAGGTGGAGGACTTTGATTCAGTCCCCTTGTTTTAGTCAGATCCCTACCTGCTGAAGCGTATCACTTCTGCAAGGGTGGGAGGGTAAGTGGGTGGGTGGCTATTAAGATAGTTTGCCCCTGGAGGTGAATGGATCTGGATAGTTTCCAGAAGACTCCAAGAGGTTTCCCAGCTGATAAGGGAAAGGTCCTCTAGAAACCCTGGTTGATCTCTGGAACACTGAGCTGAGCCAGGCAATTGACTGGATCATTCCTGAGTGCCCTCTATCTATCTATCTATCTATCTATCGATCGATCGATCGATCTATCTATCTATCTATCTATCTATCTAAAACATTTCTATGCCGCCCCCATTGCAACAAAGCCTTGGGGCGGCTCACAAAGAATACATAAATACATACATAAATAATGATAATATAACAATTAAAAAAAGCCATTTAAAAACCCCCGGTGCATTCTCAGCTAAAATTTTTTAAAATCCTAATTAATTCAATAATTTAACAATTAAAATAAGTTTTAAATAAAAAGGTCTTAGCCTGGCGCTGAAAAAACAAATAACGACGGTGCCAGGCGGACCTCTC
>NW_025335468.1:6715343-6726025 GCF_004798865.1 Varanus komodoensis | reverse complement strand
CATTTCTATGCCGCCCCCATTGCAACAAAGCCTTGGGGCGGCTCACAAAGAATACATAAATACATACATAAATAATGATAATATAACAATTAAAAAAAGCCATTTAAAAACCCCCGGTGCATTCTCAGCTAAAATTTTTTAAAATCCTAATTAATTCAATAATTTAACAATTAAAATAAGTTTTAAATAAAAAGGTCTTAGCCTGGCGCTGAAAAACAAATAACGACGGTGCCAGGCGGACCTCTCTGGGGAGCGCATTCCATAGATGCGCAGTTCATACTGCTCTGTGGTATATCCTAGAGACGAGAGTGATGAAACAAAATGGGTGACAGTGTGGGAGTAGGAGGAGGAAAACTAATGGATGCAATCAAACACTTGTGTGTGACCATAATCAAGTATATTTAGGGGCAGCGAGGGCAGCAAGGAAACAACTTTTTTCTGCCTCTATTCAGTCTTCTACCTGCTGCCAAACAAAGCTTTTCAGGTTTGTTCAGAGCCTACTATATGTTGACCCTAATGACACTGTAGATCTGTCTGAGGCCTGCTGTCACATGCTTGCTAGGCACTTCCAAGACAAAGTCTCTTGCATCTGCCAGGCCCTAGACTTCATTTATAGCAGTTCAAGCAGGTGATTTACCCAGAGCACAATCTGGTCCAGTTTCATTGGATGGGTTCTAGTAGGTACAGCTTGATGATGTTGACAGGATGTTCGGACAAGCTTATGCAACCACCTCCTTACTCCTCATTAGCTTAGAGGGGGTTTTGTCCCTCTTGACTAATAAAAATCAGCAGAGAGGGAAAAGCTGGCTGGGCCAGGGAAGTAATTAATGACTCCTTATAAGAGGTAATGGTCCCAGGCCATCTGAAAGAGATGGTGGTAAGCCCACTCACAGCATAGCATAACATCATAGAACTGAAAGGGGCCTAGAAGGCCATCAGGTCCAGCATCCTGCTGATCAATGCAGGACTAAAATCTCCCATTCTGATTCTAGCCAGGGCTGACCCTGCTTAGCTTCCATGATTAGGCAGGATCAGGCACTTCAGGCTTTATGGAAGAGTTTAACAACTTTAGGAAGCTCCCTTCTTGGGCTAGGTCCTTGAGTGGGTGGTGGCCAGCCAGGTCCAGAAGCTCTTGGATGAGTCTCATTATCTGGACCCATTTTAGTTAGGGCTCAGGCTGGATTTTGGCACAGAAACCTTTTTGGTCATGCTGTAAGAAGACCTGGGTTGGAAGAGAAATGGGAATGTGATCCTACTGATACTCCTTTTCCTCTCAATATATCCTTACAACAAGCCTGTGAGGTAGGCTAGGCTGAGCCAATATTTGGCCCAAAGTCACCCAGTCAAGTTTCACGGTCAAGTGAGGACTAAAATCTGGATCTCCCAGGCCTGTTCTCCAGTCCAACATTCTCATTAGTACACCATTTTATCTTTGCGATCTCCCTGTGGGGGAGACGAGGTAACCCTAGTGAGATGTGATGACTATCCCAAAATCACAGTTTTATAGCAGAGAGGGATGACCGAATCCAGCAAACTATCTATATCCAGCAAACTGTCTATCTATATTGGCTGTAAATAGTAGAGTAAGTTAGACTTAAACAACATTTTAAAAATCTTTCCTTACCTCTTATCACATGTGGGAGGGTTGAGGGGACCACATGGGTCATATACTTGGTCTGCAGGACAGTTGTATGCTGTAAGTAGCAAAAGAAATGAAGCAATGTAACATTGTGAAGATATATTTCTTTATACATAACATTTACACTTAGTTTTTCTATGATCTTTCCCTTATTTTATTTATTTATTTATTTTATTTATTAAAACATTTCTATGCCGCCCCATTCGCCGAAGCCTCCTTTTCTTTTCTCCATGATCACCAAATGATTAACTACAAGGGGAAAGCAGGTCTGTCAGTGTTCATCTGTATGTTCTAATTCCTATACATTTGCTTCTATATGAAGAAGAAGTAAATGGAGCAGCAGCAGAAATGCAACAAAAATCCCACGCAGGGAAAACCACAGGAAAAAGTGTTAGTTGACATAGTGATGTGTGAGGAATCCATTCTGGAGGTGGGAATTCCCTGGGCTCAGCTCTCCAAACTCTCTCCAGCCTGCTCACAGCTACGCATCCAACTTCCTGGTGAGAGCACCGAGCTTTCACGCAGGTGCCTGCCAGGTAGCAAGCCCATGCAAATGCTTGCAAGTGATGTTCCTCTTTCAGGCACGTGACTTGCAGGCTTCGTGTGTGCCGGATGTACAGTTGAGGAAGGTTGCCAGTTGCACAACTGGGCTTCTGCAGGTGTTCACAGACTTCATCTCAGCTTGGCTTGCTTCCTAAGCAAGGGCTAAGCATGAGAAGAAGTCCAAAGTACAGGAGAGAGCCTGATCCCAGGGAGGATCTTCACATTTCTAAGGTGACATACTGCTTTGTTGTGCATGTGGCTTATTTTTATTAAATGTGCTTCCTACACTGATGGAGCATGTCTGCAATTATGGAGAAACGGCTTCCCTTTTAGAGGAACCAGAAGACTCTTCCAGAGCTCCAGATATCATTTGCATAGAGAAAGCCCTCACTGAATTCTTTCTTGAAAGGTAATTGGCCAGGTTGCCACCACTTTGCAACCAAAAATGAGAGTAAAAGAAAAATCTTCTTCCTGTTATTTGCATATTTTATTGACTGAACACTTAATTTGCAGATGCAAGATCTTTCACAAATTGTCCCTCTGATACTTACGGCAAGTGCCGTTGATCTTTGCTCTCCAGTCGATACAAACGCCTGCAGAAGCACAGAGAGATGCATATGCCTCCAAAGCAGAACACTGCATAGAAATATTTTTGATGTGACAAGCATCAAACTCGCACCCTTGGAAGTATGGCACTGGAGAGATGATCTTATGGCACTCCTTGAAGATGCTGTAAAGGTACCAGAAACATGTGAAAATACATTTTGTGAAAAAGTCTACAGTCTCCATTTCATTTGAGGGGCATTTCCTTGGGATTGGTGGGATATTTTAAATGGATTCAAAGTGAAAGGAAGAGACTTGGGGTTGGAAGACTGGACATCCTCAGAACTGAGAGTTCTCTGAGTTGAGTGCTCATGGTGCAGAATACCACTAGAGAAAAGGGCAGCTTCTACTAACTTAAAATTTAGCCATTTGAAAAAAATGTCTTGACAGGCATGCTAAAGAATGTTGAAATGTATTCAGTTGTGCTCCAACCCCACAGAAGTCTCTTCAGTCAAGCTGAGCCTTCAGTCAATGGAAGAGGGAAAAAGCAATTTTCACAGATTCTTCCTTAGCTCTGCAGCCCTCTGCTCCAAATTGCTGGAGTTATTAATGGCTTTTTCCTTCTTGCGAGGAACTGAAGACAGGTTGCATGGTTCTCCTTCCCTCCATTTTATCCTCCCAATATCTGATGAGGGAGATTAGGCTGACAGGGGCCTGTCCATGGTCAGCCACGAGCTTCAAGGTTGAGTGGGGAACAAAGTGGGGATCTAGGATCTCCTAAATCCCAGTCCAGTACTCTAGCCATCAAACCTCACTGGGTGTCATTTGCTCCAGATGGGTGGGGGAGCACTTGGAGCAGTACAAAAAGTAGAACCGGGGAATGCAGGATTGCCTCCCCACCCCTTTCATTCAAGGAACTTTTGCATGAGTAGAGCTTTCCTTGAGCTTTCCATTAGTAGAGGGACATAACTAGATACAACCAAGGATAATATGCAAGAGTCTAGGGGAAAATTGACTGTTCTGTGGTTACGTTCTACCACATTTTGTCGTAATGACAACAAAAATATCTCAGTAATAGCATTAGTAAAAAGACTTCTGTAATATACCCAATTTCTGACTTTCTCCCTCCCTCCCTTTTGTGCCTTTGGGTTTGATAGGCAAATCTGAAGAAATGAGAAGCTAAATAGGTTATCCCCTCAACATACCCCATGCATTGGACTGAAGACCTTTTGCACTAGAGGTTAAAGTGTTGACAATGTGAACTTGTGCTTTCATGGTGTGCAGTCCTATAGGGTTTACTTCAAGGAAATGTGCATAGGATTGCAATTTTGAACTCCCTTATACTGATAGCATAGAATTTCCAGCCCCAGTTGAGCTGTGCAACTTGGATTCTACTTTATGCAGCACCTCGCACTGATTACCATATTAGGACTAAACTTTTCAATTAAAAGCTGCAGCAGCAGCAGCAGCAACACAATTTTCTTCTTCACTTTTACAGGATACCACTATTATTATAGTCTCTCTTACTAGCTTGTAAGTGTCTTGCAGAGAGGGTGAACTGGACATGGTTCTGGACTTGGTGTGGGTATTGGTGACAGTGTTGGTGGTGGTCCTGAGCAGTAGTCTTTCTTGTCATCAGGAACTCTCCAAGCTGGAGCCATGTGGGAACAACTAGTTGTCTTGCCATTTGGCAAGCGGCAGTCATCTCTTTTGTTGTTTGTGCATGTACCTAGGTGAAACAAAATGAAATCAGAACACAAGCAAGAGGCTTTTGCATCGATGACAAATTACGCCATGTTTTACATTCATAATCACTTGAATCCAGAGCCTGTTCACAATTTTATTGAGAGATTGAAGAAATAACCTCTTTTCTTTGGAAGCCAAAGGCAGATTGATCAGCTGTTATGCCTTTCAAATTCTGTTTCTATGCCCAGAATATCTAGTATCCAGGTTATGGATGAAAAATAATAGATGGAATTTTCTGAAGGTGCACCAAAAAGGTGCCCTTTTTGAAAATAACAGAAGTGAAAATGCATTGAAAAATACTGCTTTGGCTCAGTTTTAATTTGGCGTTCGATTGCAAGGAGCGACCCACATGTTGATGGAACAACATGGGATTTGAAGGGATGAAAGCCTCATTCTTACCACATTGTCCTTCAGTATTGTTGCCAAATTTGCTATATGGAAGCTGTATTGAGAAGATCATTCCACTGAAGGTGATGACAATCTTAAGTTCAGCAATCTCAAACACCATATTGATGCCAGTCATGGAGACAGAAATGCCGTCTTTCTGGAAACCTGGACTGACAACCTTATCGTTGAAGTAGATCTGCATATGGGATTGATTTCACATCAGTGAAGGATTCTGCATGATTCAGTGTGCTTTTTACTAATCTTTTAAGCAATTTTAATACACATTTAGAGAGTGATCTGATGGCTACTGGACATCATCTGGAGCTTCAGATTCCCAGATCCTGGGTCAGAGACAGACCACCAACCTTGGAGCTGGAAATCTGTGCTCTAGACTCTCTCTCTGTCCCAGCATTGTGGAAAGCACCATGCCAGCTTCCTCTTTGAGGTCAGGATCTCAACCCCAGAAAGCAGGTTAAGCATTCTGGTGATCACAGGAAGGCAATAGATTGCACAGGACAGAATATGATGTATTCAGTCCTCTTTGTAGCCTCTTTCTCTCTCCCTCCAAAATACCCGAAGCTACCTGAAACTGGAGGAAGTGTAAGGAGGCAAAGATTGTCCCTGCTCCTCTTCCTCTTGTGCACTGCATGATCGTTAGCCTCTGGACTTGGAGGCTGATTATACTCTTGATTGGATTTCACCCTTTATTTATTTAGAAATGTATATCCTGCTTTCTTTATAAATGTGAACATAAAGCACATGCGTTTAATGTACATTTGAAGTAATTCTCAGTGCCCATTTTCCATTCCAGAGAGTCCTCTGATCTCCCAGGCTATCTCTTAGAGAGGCATCAGAGACATATTAGGATGGGTGAGACTAAAAATCCTTTTGGATTGCAGTTGTGCTATTTAATATGTACAGTGTTGTTTCTAACATCTGATGTTTGGTTTCTTCACAATATAAGCTGATCACCTTTTATTTGCTTCCTTGTGTCATCAAGCAAAGCAAACAGTATGAGTAATGCATAATTATTATCTTCACTCAGCAGGGGTAGCCTTTGAAAGCTCTTAGACATACCTAATAGTTCTCTTCTGAGTATGGACCTTCTCTCTTGTCTTCTTTTACTCCCTAATGTAAACTTTTTTGGCTCCTTCAGCGTTTCTCAGTCCTGCATATATGGGGTGGAATCCCAAGATCCACCTACAGATGGGCACTTTCTTGCCCATACTCTTTTCTTCCTTGTAGTCACAAGGATGTCTTTGCCCATTTTTGCACAAACATTTCCTTCTCCCTCAGCCTCCTGCACCACAGTCCATCCTACTTAGCAGAGCCCCTGACCATTGGAGGAACATTTTTAGGAATCTCTGGGGGCTGGCAGGGAGAAGAGGGGGCAGCAAATTCTATTTTTATTCACCCTCTTCCAGAACTCTGGATCCAGCCCACTGATTCTGATAGAAATTAGTACATGAGCAGCACAATCCTGAACATGTCTTTCCAAAAGTAAGCCCGACACTGTTTGAAGGAACTTATTCCCAGTTAAGTGGGTATAGAATTGTAGCCTTAGAGATGCATTTCAAACATTTGACATAAAGTTTACCTTGTTAGCTTCCACTCCATTGAAGCGCTGGCGAGTTAGCACTACTTTTGAAGACTTGTAGTAAATAATAATAGATTGAGGACAGGAAAGTTTATCTTCTGAATCACAAAAGTAATTATCAATAAGAACTCTGAAGTTGTCATATTTAGGTATAATCTGCTGCACTAGCACATAAGTGCAGTTGTCCAGGAAGGTGTAGTAGGTTCCATCAAAAGTGATATAGTGAGGATCACCCCAGCCACTACAAACACCTGCAAAATTAGGGAAAAACACACAAACATTCTGGTTAGAAGAACTTAGACTAGACCTAAAGGTTGTATTTAACAATGAATCAAATAATTTGTGGGTGCAGTAGGAAAAGCCAATAGGTACATGATGTTACTGGCACAAGTGCCACTATAAAGATTCATTTTCACTTACATTCACATTCATAGTGGTAACAACAGCCATCTTCACTATACACTTTTATTGGGGGGTACCCATTTTCACAAACAAGAGGCTGCACAGGTTCACACTGCACTTTGTTTACAGTAATGGTGTTGTTTCCCACACAGGTTTTTTTCATGCAATCTGTTGTCCATGTCTCTCCTTCCTGCAAAAGGAGAATGTGCTTTTGTCATTGAAACATATAATCAGGCTTGATTCAGCTTTCAATACATTTTTAGTTCCATTAGAATATAACAGATGCATTACAACTATAAGGATGAAGGAGTTGCATCCTACTAAAAGGCACTTGGAATTCTGGTCCCTGTTTATACATGCTGTACATGTTATAGTCTATTAAGGACACAGTCTTATCTCCCCATTCCCAGATGCAGGTACATTTCCGAACTCAGAAGCTTGCAGGCATCCTGTGGTAGGCGTGAGGCATGGGAGTAGCACTGCCACCATGCATTTTATCTATGCAGCCATTTTTAGCTGTAGGGGAGGGGAGGGGGCAGTAGGAATGGGCATAGTTAGAAAGTGCCTGCCTCCACCCCTCTCCTTCCCGCAGTATGCCGCTTTCCCCCTCTTTGAGGCACATTTCCAATCACAGGGAGGGAGCCAGCACACTCCTTTCTGAACTGGCTGGGAGGGGGCAGAGGGCAGACTTAGCATTAGAGTCTGGGATTCTGAAGTGTGGGGTATGAGTGGAATGGGGGCATGAGTCACCTTGCATCAGATGTCCAAGCCCACCATGAGGTGGCCTGCCCTGCTGCTCAACCATGGGGAGGGAGGGACATAGAGAAGCATCCCTCTTCCACTCAGTGAACTGTCTGCTGTGCGGAGGGGATGTGGCTGCTTGTCTGCGTCTTCACCCACTGCAACGGGAGGTAACAGGGAGAAATGCCCCATTCCAACCTGTCCCCTACCCTTGCTTGCTTTGGCATGCTTGGCTGGGCTTCCTCTTGAGGAGACCCAACCAAATGCACCTCCATCCCTGGGCATGGCTGCCTTGCAGAGTGCTACTTCCTGAGGTCTTGAGCAGGATCTGAGTGGATGGCGTATGTTGTGCCCAAGGTGTCTGCTCCTCCCGATGCAAGGGAAAAGCAGGAGTGTGTGCTGGCTGTCACTTTGCCCTTTGCCAGCTGGCCTCAGCTAGAGTGCCTTGGCCAGAGCAAGACTGCTTTCTGGCTGCTCAGGCAAAGGGGCTCTCTAGCCTTTTGGCCTGGCCATGGCATACTGCATCATCCATGTTCAGATGACACGCTAAGCCACAGAGGCTTTCCTTACCTTCTGCTATAATCCATGGATAGTTGCATGGTAAATCATGTCCCAGGAAGCAGGAAGGGTTGAGGCATTGCACTAAGCCAGCCCATGCTGCTTTATTGTGTCATGCAAACCAGTCACTGTCTGATTTAAACCTATACATCTCCCCTGCCCCTATTCCACCCCTTTCCCTTTCCTTCTACAATACAAAAATAGTGTGTGAGGAGAGGAAAAATATTGTCCTTTACCAACAGGGGAACTTAAATGAACAGCCACACATGAAAATGATTATAGCCTAAGAACTAATTGTTGGGAAAGGTGCAAACATTCTCATCAGAAAGAGTCATTACATGACATTACACTACTGCCCAATACTCAAAGCTCTCTGGGCAGTTCACAGCATGCTAAAGCACACAATGCAACCCTTAATGTGCAAGAATGTAAACAGTTTACATTTTAATTTTAATTAAACAATTAATTAAATTAATTAATTTAATTAAACAAATTTAACAATGAAACTACGAGGACTTGACAAAAAACTAGAAGGCCCCATCATTTGCCATCAAATTCCTGGGAGTAGAGGAAAGTCCTAACCTAACTGGGCACTGAAAAGATGCCAGTGTTGGCACCAGACTGGCCTCACTGGGGAGACTGTTCCATATCACCCTTGTTGCTGTCCTTCAAGCCTCTTTTGGAGGAGGCCCTCTGATTTTATTTTCTGTTCCTCAAGTTCAAAGTGATCCTTGGTGGCAGCAGGACCACTAAACACCCTTTTGCCACTGCTTGTACCTCAGTTTGTAAACGGAAAAGCATGGAAAATCCCTCAGCTATCACTTTAGAACAATAAACATCACGAGTGCTCTTCCATTGGAATGGCTGATAACCCTAATCCCACCCAGACCTTTGTACCTGCTCCTAGTGCTTGGGAGGGGGTTGACCCCACCCTAGCCAAATGCAGAACTTTGGATTTGGGTTGATTCTTCAGCCCAGCTGTCACTCCACTCATATTGAAATCCAAGCCGCATAGTCATGACACTCTCTGCTTTGCAGGATGACAGCCCAGAACCTGTCAGCAGAGTTTCTCTGTAACTGCTTAGTAAATTATTCCTAAAATAGCAAACCCCAACTGCATCTAGTGCTAAGTTTCATTTCATAGGGATGAAGAATACACTTAAAAAAGAAAATCCCCATTATAAACCATCAAATGCCTGGGAGTAGGGTTCTGACCTGGCAACAAAAATGTTAATGCTAGGCAGATGTCACTGGGAAGAACATTCCACCTGTTGCTATGCACATTTTAGGACTGGGGATTCATAATGGACAGGGGAAGCTACTACCTTCCTCCTCACAGAAATTCAAGTTCCTATATCTTGTAACATCATCCACCCCACCAGAGCAAACATGTAATGAGAAAGGTAGGCTGAAACACTCTCCTTGTAAGTAACAAGTTTGCAAGCTGCTACTACCATCTCCAAAGTCAGATAAAAAGAAAAATCTACCTTTCGTGGAGGATTAGCTTCAGGACAGCCATGTGCTGGAGTAGTGCCAACAGCTGTGGTAGTGGGAGTTGTAATTACAACAGATGGAGTTGAAGTTGGTTTTGGTGTTGTTGATCTACATGGGCCTTTCAATCTTTCAACAGAACAAGTTCTATCACAAATAGCATAGAAATAGCAACCATCGCTGTCTGTTCGGTTGTAAATAATTTCACCTATCAAAAACCATAATCATCATCAAAAACATGAATAGCATTAGGGTAAAATGCAATAAAAATACAAAAAAGGAGTAACTCTGACCTGTGTCTATCATTAAACAAGTAGAAATATATACATCTCACAAAAACATGCTCCACAAATCTCAAAACGAAAGCAAACAAAAGATGCAGAAGCATGCACTCCAACCCATGATACACTAGAAAAGGATATGATAACCCCAAACAATCCTTCAGCCAACACGTCTGCATGGGACATGCTAGAAATCATGCCAATTTTTCCTCTAAACACAAGCATAGGCTTGCACATAAAATCATGCAAAATTACACAACATCTTGGGAAAACTAATGCAAATGGAGAGCAACTAGGATTAAAATAAATACATACCAGGCTTGTAAATGGTTTGTCCAATTAAGCAGAAGCAAGGGGTTGTGCTGCTTCCTAAAGTAGCTGGGGTTGTTGTTTGGGTAACTATAGATGAAGCTGTAGTTTCTGATGCAGTGGTGACGGGAGTCGTGGTGCTGGGCTTGGCAGTGGTGGTGTGTGTCTTGGGTGTGGTTACGCACTCTGGATTCTCCTCACAGCACAACACCCGTATCTCATAATTCAAACACATCTTCACCTTCCCAATTTGATCTGTGTTCTTGCACACCAGCCCAAAGTTGACATTACAGTCGACCACCTGTCCCACTTGGTCTATGCTCAGCCCAGGCTCATTTTCAGCCCTGCACTGGATATTGGTGGGCTTCCCACAGATTTTGCCCCCTGCGGCTCGGATATTATTGTATGTTTCAATGTCACCGCCTTCAGGTCCAGAAGTGGGGAA
>NW_025335468.1:6715057-6715243 GCF_004798865.1 Varanus komodoensis | reverse complement strand
GGGAAGTCAACGTCAAACCATTCCGACCACTGACAGGTGATGGGAGCACAGGTCGTTCCTGGGGTCACTGTTGTACGTGTTGTTGTAGTTGATGGCAGATGCGTGGTAGTGGGCAAGCTGGTGGAGCTTACTGTTGGCGTTGGAGTGGAGGTTGTAGTTGTCTCTGTTGTAGTGGTTTTGGGTACA
>NW_025335468.1:6713984-6714957 GCF_004798865.1 Varanus komodoensis | reverse complement strand
AGGTCCAGAAGTGGGGAAATCAATGTCAAACCATTCCGACCACTGGCAGGTGATGGGAGCACAAGTTGTTCCTGGAGTTGCTGTCGTACGTGTTGTAATTCTTTTGGTAGTCTTTGGAGGACTTGTTTCTCTTGTTTTGGTTGTGGTGCTAGTTGAAGTCACCTCTGAAGTACTTGTTATCAGTTTTGTAGTTGTTAGGGGCATGGTTGTAGGATGAGTTGCAGAAGTTTTTGTTATTTCAGTTGTTGTTGGAATTACTTCTGCAGTTTTAAATGTTGTGCTTAGTACATGTGACGTTCTTGTAGCTGATGTTGTTTTTGTAACTATAGTTGTATTAGGTGTTGGTGTATATTGTATCTGTGCTGTAGATGGCTTTTGAGTTGTCCCTAATATTGTAACAACAGTTTTTGCTGTTGTAGTTGTTGCTAGCCTAGTTGTTTCTGAATGTGTTGTTGCTGCTTTTGTGGTTGTGGCAGTTGTAGTAGGCATTTTTGTGGTTGAAATTACAGGTTTTGTAGTTGTTATTTGTGTGGTAGTTGGGCATGGTACTATGATTTCTTTGCAACATTCTATTCTAATCTCATAATTATAGCAAATTGGTGGAAGTTGATCTTTATTGTAACATATGAGTCCTTCTGCTTTGCTGCATGTAACCTTTTGCTCTAGTTCATTTAGTGGTGTGTCAGGATATCTCTCTGCTCTGCATTCAACATTCCTTGGTGCCTTACAAATAGTGTATCCTTTGGCTCTTATATTGCTGAATGTGTCAAAATCTCCATCATCAACTGTAGTTCCTGGATAACTGACATCATACCATTGGGACCATTCACAGACTTCTTGAGTGCAGTGGACCCTTGATGTGGAGGATGTAGAAGTTGTGGGGATAGCAGTCGTGGTTGTAAATTCTGTAGTAGGAGAGGTTGTTAATGTTGTAGTTTCTGGAGTTGCAGTGGAAGTTGTGGGGATAGCAGTC
>NW_025335468.1:6660891-6713884 GCF_004798865.1 Varanus komodoensis | reverse complement strand
GTGGGGATAGCAGTTGTGGTTGTAAATTCTGTAGTAGGAGAGGTTGTTAATGTTGTAGTTTCTGGAGTTGCAGTGGAAGTTGTGGGGATAGCAGTTGTGGTTGTAAATTCTATAGTAGGAGAGGTTGTAAATGTAGTTTCTGGAGTTGTAGTGGAAGTTGTGGGGATAGCAGTCGTGGTTGTAAATTCTGTAGTAGGAGAGGTTGTTAATGTTGTAGTTTCTGGAGTTGCAGTGGAAGTTGTGGGGATAGCAGTCGTGGTTGTAAATTCTGTAGTAGGAGAGGTTGTTAATGTTGTAGTTTCTGGAGTTGTAGTGGAAGTTGTGGGGATAGCAGTCGTGGTTGTAAATTCTGTAGTAGGAGAGGTTGTTAATGTTGTAGTTTCTGGAGTTGTAGTGGAAGTTGTGGGGATAGTAGTCGTGGTTGTAAATTCTGTAGTAGGAGAGGTTGTTAATGTTGTAGTTTCTGGAGTTGTAGTGGAAGTTGTGGGGATAGTAGTCATGGTTGTAAATTCTGTAGTAGGAGAGGTTGTAAATGTAGTTTCTGGAGTTGTAGTGGAAGTTGTGGGGATAGCAGTCATGGTTGTAAATTCTGTAGTAGAAGCAGCGGTTGTGAATGTAGTTTCTGGAGTTGTAGTGGAAGTTGTGGGGATAGCAGTCGTGGTTGTAAATTCTGTAGTAGGAGAGGTTGTAAATGTAGTTTCTGGAGTTGTAGTGGAAGTTGTGGGGATAGCAGTCGTGGTTGTAAATTCTGTAGTAGAAGCAGTGGTTGTGAATGTTGTAGTTTCTGGAGTTGTAGTGGAAGTTGTGGGGATAGTAATTGTGGTTGAAAATTCAGTAGTAGAAGAAGTTGCTGAAACAGTTGTGCCTGAAGCTGTAGTTTCTGCAGTAGTAGTCAAGCAATCAGTTTCACAGCAATAAACTTTGATTTGATAATTATAACACATTTGCAGTATTCCTGACTGATCTTCATTTCTGCAGACAAAACCAAATGATACGTTGCACTGAACAGTTTGACCAATTTCATTTATAGCTTTCTCAGGGAATTTCTCTGCCCTGCATTTTATATCTTCAGGTTTCTGGCATATACCTTTCCCTGCAGCCCTAATGACGTCATATGTTTCAAAATCCCCGTTATTATCCAATGTGGGAAAATTCACATCATACCAGTCAGTCCATCTGCATGTGGATTTACAAGTAGTTTGGCTTGTTATTTCTGTTGTAGGAGATGTAGATCTGCCAGTTGTTCCAGTGGATGAAGTAGTGGTCTCTGGGGTTGTTGTTAAGATGCCAGTTGTTGCTGTAAGTGTACTTCTGGTCGGAACCATAGTAGACAGTGTGGAAGTTGGTGTTGTAATGCTTGTAGAAGTTAGAGATGCTGTAGTAAATTTGGGTGTGGATGCAGTAGAATAACATGGTACGAAGCTACAACATAGGATTTTGATTTGATAATTATGGCAGTTCATTGGATGCTGGTCCTTGTTGTAACACAGTAATCCCACTCTTTCACTGCATTCTACTTTTTGGCCTAGTTCATTCAATGTAGTATTGGGGAACTTCTCTGCTCTGCATTCAACAGCCTCTGGAGCCTTGCAGACTGCATAACCTTCAGCTCTTAGATGATCAAAAGTCTCAAAATCTCCATCATCAATTCCAGATCCAGGTTGATTCCCATCATACCATTGTGACCAATGGCATTCTTTTTGAACGCAAACTGTTGGCGTTGAAGACACTGTGGAGTAGGGAATTAAATGACTAAGTTAGCATAATCTGGGTTTCCAATGAATAATTCATTTTTATACATGCTGAACAGGTAAGTTACATGCCACCTCTAAAAAGAAAGCTTATGTAGATGTGATTCTACCCATGTATAGACAGGAAAAAAACTTGCATTCCCAAGCCAGCCATTCCTCAGCTAAGGATGGGACCCTTACAACATTACTTAGGAATTCACTAGCTTCACCTAAGCAATTTAGACTGGAGTTATTGATTGGACTTCTCTGGAATGTGTAGTCTGATGATCAGGTTGAATGAGACAGCCTTGTTGGTTCATTATGTTCTATTTCAAGGCAGTTTGGGGAAGTAAAATCAAGAACACTCACTCACTTGAAGAGGTGAAAAGGAAGGGCAATGCTTGGATGCTCAGACCTAAACATCTCAGAAATCTTATCTGAGGAAAAGACTGTGGCCAGTAATCACTCAAGATGGAAGAGTTATGGATGCCTTTTGCAATCAACCTTTGTAACAATAAGCATCACAGCTATGAATTAAAAGTTTCCTCGGGAAGGTCTAGAAGTTAGACAAGGAGAGAAGGAGAATCTGCAGTACAAAGCTCTCCCTTCTCCTCCTCCTCATCTGCTTGATCAATGAGAAACACACAAGAGGGGCCTCAGTCTACTGGACCTTGTATTCAACTCTATTCTGCTTACTGTGACTAGCTCCTCATATCAGACCAAAATGCTTTCAGTCTGCAAAGAACGTTTACTGATTCTATCACATAATTTAAACTGCAGAGACACTGGTGATATTTTATGCTGCTACTTTTCAAGCATGATCAGTAGCATGACAAAGCCTGGTGTCTCTGCCTGGCATCTCAGGATAGAGCCATCTCTTCCTGTAATACATTAAACTTGTTTGCATTCATTTGCACTGGCTCGGAAGATACTCTTGGTTAAGAAGGCTCCTAGGAAACTAAGCAAGGATGCAGGATGGGACCTTGATTCCATGTGTCCTCTCCATTCTAATGTGCACTTAAGTTGTACAAAAGCTAGAGAGGAAGCTGAAGTTCATGAGTGCTGAAGGAAGTTGCTAAGCTCGAACAAGATTTTGAGAAGCAATGAATTGTTCTATGGTGGTTAGTTTAGGGCTCTTTCATAGGATAGCAGAAGCCACTGCCACTCCTTATGCTGCAGAAGCAAGAAGGGTCAACCCCACTGGTGCAATATGGGGAAAAGAATCCCCCAGGCAGCGGTTCCTTATGATAGCAGATCTAGTATCTTCTGAATGGAGCTCCACTTCCACACCAGGTTTACCAGTATGCTGACCAAAAGTGCTACCGCCGTCTTGGAGCCCTTTAGTTATTTTCAGAAATGACTTCAGAGGTTCCCATTTAATCAGGTTCCCCTACCACTAGAACATCTTTGGGATTCACCCCTCTTGTTTCTCTGCTTTACTACAGAGCCCTGTGTGAACACATCAGAAAAGCCACGTTGGATCAGACCAAAGGGCCATCTAGTCCAGCGCTCCCTACACCAGTCTAGAATGAAAACGTGTTAATGGTTGTTCCCTCTGATGAGATATCCTTGATAATATCCTTGGGATTCCACAGGGGAGGCTAGGAATCACAAACAATATTCTTAGCCCACGCATCAACCTGGAATTCCCAAGATTTCTTCAGAACTACGGTTGTTAAAAGGGCATTCAGTTAATAACAGTTTGTTAATGTAGATATACCCCTGAATAAGAAGCAGTATAAACCTGTGCATGCTACACATGCATTAGAAATCTACCAACAAAGGCAAATGGCAGTTTTAAAAATTCCGCCCCAAAAAAATTGACATTATGTTCCTGGTTTGTCAATTCCATTTTTTAGGAAAGACATAGAATCATAGAGTCATTAGAGGCTGTACCTGCTGTAGTGGTTGCTGATGAAGTGGTAGTAAATTTAAATACAGTAGAAGTTCTGGTAGCAGGGGTTGTGGTTGTTTGGCATGGGAAGATATTTCTCTCTATTGTTCCATTGCGACTACAGATTGCAACAATGCAGCCTCCAATGCCATCTGTTGTGTTGTAGATGCTGTCTCCAGGTTTGAATATCCTGCCTTCATAGGTACAGTAGCACTCTGTCATTCAAAAGAGAATGTCAGTATTAAGCACCTCAAATGTAAAAGGCTGTTCTAAATAATCGCAATGCATACAAAAACCTGCATTCTCAGCCTACCATTCTCTTCATAGACACAGTCCTTTCTGCTGTCCATTGAGCAATGGCTGGATGGGGAAAAGAAAGAAGAACATAAGCTTAAAGGTGGTTTAAACTTTTTTTACAAAGCACAGGAGGTCGCAATAACTCTTCTTATAAAGTAGCAGTATACTAAATAATAATGTTATTTGTTGTTATGCACTGCCTAGAGGTGTCCGACTTAGGGCAATCCTGTGAATAAAAGCCCTCCAAAATGTTCTGTCCATGATATCCTTGCTTAGCTATTCTAAATTAGAGGCTGTGGCTTCCTTTACAGAGATAATCCACTTTGAGTTCTTAAGGAAAAAGCAGGATGTGAATCAAACAAACAAACAAACTCTTATTGGTCTTTCTTTTCTTCTTCTACCTTCTACTGTGCTTAGCAAATGGTGGGAATATGTTGGGAACATAGACTAGCATTTGTTATTTATGATAGCATTATAGCATTATCTGATACATGTTGGTTCAGAAGAAAATCCCATTGCATTCGGTAGGACTTAGACCCAGGTGAGTGTGTGCAGGAGCATATCTTGCCTGGATAGAAGTTCCACTGAAATAAATGGATAATATTTCAAAGTGAGGAGAATGAAAATTTAAGCATTATTCTATGGGAAACATTCAATGATAAAAACTATTCTTTTGTGAAAAACAGAAATTCCTACTTGCCACACATTTGGTACTGGGCTCTAGTGTAGAAGGGGGCCCTGATCCTTTCCCTCACCCCTGTGAAA
Organism: Varanus komodoensis; assembly: GCF_004798865.1. NCBI lineage: Eukaryota > Metazoa > Chordata > Lepidosauria > Squamata > Varanidae > Varanus > Varanus komodoensis. Next base: position 6,709,198 of record NW_025335468.1, on the reverse strand, counting down.
TGGGAAGTGGGAAATATGTAAGCTTACAATTTTGAATTCACAAGTTTCTGTTACAGTTAATAGCAACTCTAAGGAAATGGTGTTGACTGGGGTTCAGGGGGAAAAATATCACATCCTTTTCCCACTGTGCCACAATCCTAAACCAATAGCTTTTGCAAAGAGAAATCTCCTGGGAGCTCTAAACATGAAGCCTCAGTCCATGTAATGTGTAGTTTGGCTCTAACTCGGGGGTTTCAACAGGTTTACTGCAGGGACTGACAGAACTCTACAGAGAGGGGCCAGGTATCAGGGAGGATGGGAGGAAGGAGGAGGAGGCTGGGAACTCCAAGGAAAGAAAGTGGTGGGAAGGAGTTGAGGTGCATGTACACTAATGCTAGAGCATGGGTAATAAGCAGGAAGAGCTTGAAGCTCTCCTGGGAATAGGAGGGTATGACCTGGTGGGAATCACAGAAACTTGGTGGGATGAAAGGCAAGATTGGAATGTGAACATAGAGGGGTATCATCTTTTTAGAAAGGACAGGAAGGGAAAGAGGGGTGGCGGCGTGGCTTTATGCATCAGGGAAGGGATAGGATGCAGTGAGATAGAATGCAGCACAGATGGGGATTCGGCAGAGGAAGTCTGGGTGAAACTTAGGAGTTTTGACAGGGAAAGGGACCTGACAGTGGGGGTATGTTATCGCCCTCCAGGTCAACTTGAGACCCTGGATGATGTCCTGACAGGCCAGTTTCTAAGGATATCTTGGGGAAGAGACACAGTAATTATGGGAGATTTCAATCTCCTGGATATTAGTTGGGAGACTCACTCGGCGGCGACAGCCAGGTCACGTCGCTTCCTAGAGGCTAGAGAGGGAGGGTTTTTCACACAGAGGGTCCGAGAGGTGACGAGGGGGGAAACATCCTTGACTTGGTCTTGACCAATAGAGAGGAGCTGATAGATGAAGTACAGATTAGGGGAGCTCTGGATGCGAGTGATCACTCCATCCTTTGCTTTGAGATCAGGGGACTGGGAATATGCAGCAGGTCAAGCACTAGAAGCTGGGACTTCAAATATAAGAAAGATGAGATCATGAAAAGAATAGCACAGAAAGTTATCATATCCCATGGATATGAGCAACTAAGTAGCTGAGTGAGGATCAAGAGCAACAGGTGCAATCATTTTGCTAAAGCCTTGAGCAAATGTTCTTCTTACTACAGGAGAAATACAAATGGAGGTGAGTGAGCTAGGATTGGATGGGAAGAAGACTTGTCCCATAGTACAGTATAGTGTAAAAGACCATGAAATTAATTTTAAGAACATTTCAAAATCTTGCCTTCTATTTCATAATTACTTAATTATGGAACAGAATGTTTTCTCACACACTTTAAAAATGCATGCTTCTAGCATTTTTACAGACAAGCATTACCATAATTGACAGTTCCTTTCTGAAGGCATTTTTTCTCCTGGCTTATAATGGTTTCCTTTGTCATCAAAGCAGCCACACTTTTCGATAGGGACACACTCCATGTCATCTTCATTAAAGTAGGGCTTATTGGCTGGACACTTTGGATAGCAGCCTGTGGTAAGATAGAGAGCTTGTCCTAAGTAATGATACTTGAAATATTATAGTACTTTGTACAAATAGCAGAATTTAAACTGATTTCTTGTAGACTGTCATCTATTGCACATGAGATTTTCAGTAACAGCCCTTTGCAGATCAAATAGAAGGCCCATGGCCCTTGTTACCTTCCAAGCCTTGTAACTCATGTGAGCAATTTCCATATGGATTTCTGCAAGTTGTCATGCAAGAAGAGCCACAAGGCTGGTAGTGCCATTCACATTCCCCTTCGGGATTGTAGTAGTCACAGAACAGAGCTGGAAGAAGGAAAGAGAAAATGTAGTTGCAAGCAAATTGAACTTTTTTTTTTTTTAAATACCAGTTGCTACATTTCATTCCCTGGTATATCAGTGCCTGCCCTTTCTCATCTCTGCACTCCTAGATGTGATAAGAAATACCTGGCTTTTATTCCTCATTTGATGTCATGCTCCAACTAAAACTGCAATCTGGGAAACACTCCATTGAACTCATTGTAGCTTAGCTTGGAGTAGGCTGTCCAGGATCATGCCACAAGGTTAGACTTAATCCCTCTTATGAAATCAGTGGATGTCATTTCAAAGCCCACTTGTATATGTCTGAAAATTATCTTGCATTCAATTCTACAGTGGGCAGTCTGGCAAGATTACAGATCTTGCCAAGATGACCAAGGGAATTTAAAAAAAATTCTGAATTTGTGGAGAGGAAAGAAGAATGAAGAATGAAAAACATATTACCCAATTTTAAAAGGTTCAAATCATGTTTAAAGGTCCAATCTTAACATTGATTTTGGTAATACTGAAGAAGACATTATGATGTTACTTTCACCTATCATTATATAGCTGGGACATTTCCTTCTGAATATGCCAGCATATGGTGTGGTCCACATTGTTTGGAAAGCAGCAAATGTGTGGACTCTTGTGATAACATCATCCAAAGCTGCTTCAGTAGCATGAGAACACTGAGATACTTCTAATGCTGGCATTTTGCCATTCCCAGGGAACAGATATTGGTGTTGGGAAAAAAATCCTGTTGTTTGTCCCTCTAGAGTGACCTCTAGAGTTCAGATTAGAAATGCACAATTTTATTGTTATTAGTTTCATATCACAGATTGTGGTCAAACTGGAAGACACTAAAAAAATGTCCCTTCATTTTTATGATCTAGTTCCCTCAGTATTACTATCCCCTCGTGTGCTTTCACACAGCTACTTGGGAATTATACTGTAAGGACAAGGACAGGGCAACATTATTTGGGTAGTTAATCACACACCCCACTGCCACTGACAACCAGGGTGTTTAGCTTGGCCTGAAGGATCAAACATGTCCTGATAGCTGTATGCTACCAGTACGAGAGATGTTATGCCTATGTATACCAGTTGCTGGGGAACATAAGCACAGTACTGTTATTGCACTCATGTCCTGCTTGTGGGTTTTCTCACAGGCAGACTGAAAGGACCCTTGGTTTGATCCAGCAGAGCTTTTCTTACGTCCTTATGGCAATCATTTATTTCTTCTGCTGTTCTAGACAAGTGAATTTACTTAACGAATAAAGACACACATGATATGAGTATGTCTGAAACCACAGTGGACCAAAGAGACTAGAAAAGAGTGCTCCCAAACATGTTTCGAAACATTCATAGCAAATTGTTGATTCAGAATTTCTTTTCCAGTTTCCAAATTCTCCAGTACCTAATCCTGGCATGGATTTCTGCAATTCCCTGCATTTGAGTGTATAAAGGTAACCCTGTTTGTGTGTCCTACCCTAAAGACAGGTGAAGGGAAGGAGCTAGGTCATTCTTCTTTTAATGACAGAAGATATGCTTTAGGGTATAAATGCCAGGTGCATAGATGCAAAATCTATACAGAGGTTAAAAATACTTCAGAGTTAATTGTGATTAGGTTGCAAGTATTGAATGTGTATATTGTGAGCAAGTAAGATGTGTACAATGAATGCATCATGAGTGAGCCTCATTGATGCTCTTAGTTCAGATATTGTCAAAGCAGTGTGAGCTGGAGACATGGGGTGGAGGAATCACAGGAGTCTTTGAATTTAGCAGTGGCCCTGAGATTTAGCATGTTTTTAAAAGTTTCAGGTCTTCCTATGCTGAGGTGTATTCAAAGTGTCCATCCTATGAAAGTAACAAGGCAAAGTGCAGTGGTTTCACTGACTATAAGAGTACCTCTGATGTGGTCCTCAGAACTGAACAAAATGGAAATATGGAAATGTTATCTTGCTTTCCAGACGTTAAAAAAGCCCTTGAAAATATATGGGTCATACTCACGACAGATAGATGGAGTTCTCCAAGAAATGCAAACGCCAGCCTCATTGCATGCCTGAGCATAAGCAGCTACAGCTGTGCAGAAACATTCACAGTCTCCCCCAGTATCACAAGCACAGGCATCGGATACGCAGGCTTCATAATATTTAGTTGGTTCAACCTGTTGGAAAAACAATACATCCAGCTTAATTTATGTTTCAGTCTTAGTGGGCCATTCAGAGAAGAAGTGGAGTCAGGAAGGAATTTGTCAATGAAGTAGAGAGGACATGGCATGCATGCACCAAGAAACACATGCAGCACCCTTCACATAATGTATGAGGTGAGCCCTATCAGATTTTACTGTGTTTGGGGAGCCTAAGCAACTAGGGGCTACTTGTGATTTTCTTTAATGGAAATTAAAGGCCAAACTGGTTTCAGTGAGATGAAAAATCATCGTCATCACTCCTTCAGCAGGGCACTGGATACCAGAAGCCTGCAAATTGCAAGGCCCATCTAACCTGCAGGACTGCTTCCTTCCAAAAACATTAATGCATTTTTGTCATTAAGATTGCATTCCTATATGCACTTATTCATTGAATTCATAGCAACTTACTTCTGAGTAGTCAAACATAGAATTGGTCTGCAAAGATCATATGGACTCTGGTTAAAAGCCATAAAACATACTAAGGAGACTTACCTTGTGTTTGGGAAGCCTTTAGATAGATAGATAGATAGATAGATAGATAGATAGATAGATAGATAGATAAGGGCTACCATCAAAGCTTTATAACAAAGCTGGTGGCATATGAAATGGAGTGCCCAGATATATGTGATATAATTACTAATATTCAATTATTCTTTGTGCCGTCGATTCTGAAGATTAATGGAATGACATGGACAATCAGAATGGCTGCTGCCAAGGCCCCCAAATGACCTTGTGGAAGGAAGCATCCATTCCATATGCCACCAGGATTCACTCTAGGTACATTGCAGTGGAAGGTGTTCCAACCTATGAAAAAGTGAAAGTCAGCACCTTATGTTCTTCCTGCCATGCCAAGTGTGCCAGAGAACAAGCATCACCCATAAATGTAGCTTTGGTAGTAAGAGAAATCCAGTTATGAGAACTACAAAGGCCTGGAATTGATTCTGAAGCTGCTTCTGGAGTATCTGCCAGATTCTTCCAACAGCAAAGTGCCAATGTCTGTTTTTTGCAGTGGTTGTTGCATCTTGACTGGAGCACTTAAATAGTTAAATTGCATGAAGTCACACGATCAGGGCTACTAAAAATGTCCCATATATTAATCTGAAGAGAATTCTGTCCTTACCTGAGGGTGACAGAATGCGAATGTTTTGCTGTTAATGATACTACACTGCTTTTGGGCCCAAGAACTCCTGTATGGGTTTGCAACACAAGGATTCTTGCTGCTGTGGACATCTGGGCAAGTTGGTGATGCCTTCCAGCTGTTACCAAATTCGAGCACATCTCCTACTTCAGATTGGCTCCGAGTAGTGAAGTCATTCATGTCATTGCCATCATAGTTTCCACAGAGGCCACATAACTGGCCCTGCATGGATACAGACACAAAATTATGAGAAACAGATGAATTATTCCTCTTCTGATATTAGAAAAACTGAGTTTTCAAAACTGAACATTAGTTTGGTTGTTTGTAGGTGCTGTCATACTCTGCGAGTTTGTGAATCCTCCCAATCACATGAGGAATTTTTTAATTAATATCTGTGGAGGAAGCTTATCAGTGTATCATTCTTTCATATGCCTGGATTTGCTGTCTTCTTTGAAGTGAACAGAGAAGAGTGATACATGCTCTACACAAGTAGAGCTCTGAATCAACAAAAGTGTCTAAACAGGGATTCATAAACTAATAGCTTTTAGGCTTCAACAAAATCAATTACTTTTTATTTACACAAAAACAGCACCCCTCCCCCGCCTTTTTAGCAATGAAATGGATATGATATTTTTTCTCAGGATTATATATTTTTCTTGAAAACTACTGAAGTTCCATAAGGCAATTTTATTATATGTTTGCATATTCTATGCTTTGAGCAATGTTCTATGAAATATCAGCCTACCTTAAATTCTGAATTCACTTTGATAAAGATACTGGTTTTCTTGTCCCACATCAAGACAAATCCACTTGTGTCAATCACCATGTAGATGCCCATGTATCGGATCCTAAATGGCACTTCTCCTCTACCAGGGAGTCTCTGTATGACTTCAAATTTTTCATCTGTAAGTATTAGCTCATACTTCTGAAAAGAAGAAAAACAACCGAATAGGTATCAGTGTTATTAGATAAACTGGAATTTTTCAACAGAGGTTTCTCACCATCAGCAAGCTTTATTGTGAATGGATGAAACATTTCAAAATATGATGCTGTGTGTCTTTGTAGATCTTATTCTTAAGATCTGCAAAGATCTATAGGAACTTCTTTCTTGAAGATAGTAGCAGGGTTTCAAATGGCTGCTTCAGGCAAGCTGAACATACGACTTTACTTCTTTGAAGAACAGATCCCTATGCCATGGCACAAACCATTTCTGAATTCTTACTAGATTCAAAAATAGTTTGCCATGCAAACAGGAGGTGTCTAACCAAGATGAAAGCCCCACTGAGCTTATGGAGTTTATCGGAAACCTCTCTGGTCCTTGACTAGAGCGGGTAGTGACCACCCAGCTGCAGGTACTCTTGGATGAGACTGATTGTCTGGATCCATTTTAGTCAGGGGTCAGGCCATGTTTTGGCAGAGGAACAGATTTGGTCACTCTGCATGATGGCCTGTGTTGGAAGAGAAACACAGGGAGTGTGACCCTGCTCCTGTATCCCACTGGGCTTTCAGTACCATTACCCATAGTTGTCTTTTGGGGCAGGGTGAGGGAGGAGATCAATTCAAGGTACTGGTTTTAACTTTGGACCACAATACCTGATACAATGTCAGATTGAGTACCAAATTAAGACACTCCTCTTTGCTGAGGCATCTACCAAATAGCACATGGGAGTGTGGGGCTATTGCCAGCAGAGCTAGTAGTGTGGGCAGATTTCAATTGTTGGAAAAAAGTAGTGTACTTTTATGATGTTTTCCTTGTTGCTTTATTTTATTTTATATTGTATTTTATTATGTTTACTCACTGTTGTGCAGTGCCCAGAGACCTTCAGCTATTGGGCAGTCTTGACAAAATAAAATAATAAAATAAAATAAAATATAAATTGCTAGAGCTGTGTGCAAATAGCCCCTCCAGATTCTCCACTCTTTTGCAGGCAGAGAAACTGGGAGGAAAAATTCTCCATTGATTTTTCAGGGATGGAAATCCCCATTGCTGATGGCAGCAGCACAGCTTCTTCCTTTCCCCGTAGGTTTTTTGTTAGCGTGTTTGCTGCTGCTTGTGTTGGCACTAAGAACTGGGCTGATAGCTTGCTCAGCCTTCTATATTATTATTATTATTATTATTATTATTATTATTATTATTATTATAACATTTCTATGCCGCCCCTTGCCGAAACCTCGGGGCGGCTTACAACATGATAAAATACATTGAAATACAATAGTACATAATAAATTACTATTAAATATAAAAATACAAAAAATACATTGATTTACAAATACAAAATTAAAATTATCAGTATAAAATAAAAATATAGGAGGAGAAAGAGAAGGAAGAAGAAGTTGCCCAGGCCAGATCAAAGAAGAAGTTGCCCAGGCCACATCCTCCAGACTGCCCCAGATCTAACATCACTCTTGGTCACTGTAGGGTAGCAAACAAATTCATGCCTGCTGTGAACACAAAAATTCTGCAAAATTGCCTTTTTTTAGGGGAAAGAAAGAAAAAAACAAAAACAAAGCTTTTCTCAGAAAAAAAATGTCTGAGAAATTTCTCTGAATATCCCAGTTTACTAGTGAAGTGCAAAGAAACTTTGTGAGGTTGTACTTGAGACCCATCTATGTATGCATTTTACATACTGCGTTGCCTTTTAACCTAGCTAGTTTGTGCTCCATGTCAAGATTTCCCTGTATTGTAGAATGGAATTCCTTATTTTGCCTGAGGCCACAGGTTATATTGTAAATGCACACTCAATGAAGCTACTTACTCCCATGAAAACTTTAATGGCTTTTGAGCAGGTGGTTCCAGTAGTGCCACAGGGGACGTTCTCTGTAATAATTCTGAATGTTCCTGTGTTTGTACTGTTCTTGCTACAGTGGTCCTGCAATGAAGAACATGGCTTTGTGTTTGTGGACACAATCAAGACCAAAGACTTTTAGTTACACAAAATGGGTGGTTGGGAAAATGTTTCACACCTGGACCAAAGTATATTCACATTCTCCACTGAAGCTGTAGCGCTTGCCGTCAAAAGTGATGTAATGGCTGTCTCCATAAACTGCGCAAGTTGCCATGCAAGGCTCTTTGGAACACTCCCACTTTCTGTTCTTACACGTACTAGACAGACAGAAACATACTTGAATTTACTACATCTTTTTGCTACAGAGAGAGAAGGGTTTGGTGCTTTTAGTTCAGCTTGTAACAGGTCGTCAGCTTTTACATACCAAGTGTTACATTTCACCTTGATGGTTTCCCCTGGACTGTATGTGGCTTCATTGTGAATGCATGGACATTTGTCAGAAGTTACACATCCACCTTTGCCATCAGATATCAGATCATCAGGACACACGCAACCAGAAACACACTCTGTGCTGTACTGTAATGAAAAGGGACAAGCAAAAAAGATGGTGAATCCGCAGGATACCAGACAGCTTGCTAAGATACTGAACAAAGTTCAATCAAATTCAAATTTACCATCATTCTCCACTGGTGAGCCAACCCATCCTAACATTCTTCTTCATGCACAAGTGCATCAAGGATATTGTTTTCAGGGCAGTTTTGGTATAGAGAACCCTGTTTGAGAATATGCCAAGAAACCACTAGACTGTGACATGGCACATTCAAAATTATTTTACGAAGAAGGAATGTCAGAGCGTCATGGCATAAGTTGACTCAGGTGGTTTACCATGTGAAGACCCTTGACCTGCCCCTCCTCATCTCTACCCCAAAACTTCTGACAAGCTGTTCATCTGGTTTGTGGTCAACACTCGTGAAACACATCTTATTATCAAGCAGTTTGAGTTCTAATTTGTAGCATCTGCCCATAGTGAGAGAAGGGGCCTGTTGTTTCATAGACTGAGGGATCCCTCAAGGGTATGCAGTGATTCCTGCCATTCCTGTTCATATGTCTGATAGCTGAACAGCCTGTGCAGTTAAGACCTGCTTTCAATGCATAGCAGTGTGATAGCACAAGTGGGAGGGTGCTATCACACTCACATCCTGCTTGTGGACCTTTTCTTGGCAACTGTGCAGAGAATATTGGACTAGACAGGCCTTTGATCCAACATGGCTCCTTTACACTCATGGAGAGCCAGTGCAGTGTAGTGGTTAAGAGCGCAGGACTGGGACTTAGGCAATCTAGTCCCCACCCAGCCATGATGCTCACTGGGTGACTTTGGGGCAGTCACAGACTCTCAGTCCAACCTACCTCACAGGGTGGTTGTGGGGATAAGCTTGAAAGTAGCAAGAGGAGAAAGATGTAAGCCACTCTGAGCATGATGTAAGAAAAAAGCAGGATATAAATCTAACAAACAAGTTCACTTACACATCCCATGTCAAGTGTCTGACAGCTCTTCTGACATTCAGATCCGGTTGCACCTACTGTTGCATTGGCACAATCAAAGTATACCATGGGGGCTTTGCACACTGAGAAAAAGAAAGGCTAGATGAAATTTCAGCTTGAGAGAAGTATTCATTACTGCAGTAGTGATCACACTTTCTGAAAATGAATTAGGACACACTATTATCAACTGCAACACTTATAAGACGTTAAGGAGTGTACACAGTATCCACCTTCATGACACTGAGATGCTCAAGGTAGTCACTGTTCTTTGTCTTAAAAATGTAATGGTTTTAGAAGCTCAGCAGAAATTATTGTTCACAATTATCAGTTCCTTTGGAATCATATTATTCAAGTTTGAAAAACAGCTCCTTGTTGCTATAAGCTGGAGAAGGGGCCTGGGATATTTTCAGCTGAGTTCTGGCATTTTCAAAGAAAGTCCAGTTCAATATTTCTGCCTCAAATTTATATACTTGGTGGAATTACTGGCTTGGATACAGAATCTCCTCCCACAGACAGGCTTCTTCTGTCCATGGCAGGGTTTCTTCTGAAAGACTGATATTTGCAGGCCCCTAATCCTAGGAATAGACAAACTGTCATTTTTTTAGCATCTTTATTTCTGCTTATTTTTTCATTTTTTTCAGCCTGAAGTTTACTTTGTTCTATTTCCATATCAGTTTGCTGATTGCTTTGAAAATCCTCATGCATATCCCCATAATATATTGCATGTTTGTATACTATTTACACGAACATGTACATTTGTGTGTGCATCTACCTCTAATATATGCATCTTTGTGGGCATTTTTTAAATGGAAGAACTGCACCACAAAATTCAAAAGAGTCTGTATATCTACTCTGTATAACTGTATTTTGCTTGGTTATGACTGGGAAAAGGGTGCATCATCATCATCCAGTTTATCTATTTTAACATTACATTTATATTCTGCCCTTTTTCCTCTTGGAAAGGAACCTGAGGCAGCTTTCAATGTTGCCTTCTCCATTTTATCCTTGCAACAACCCTGTAAGATGGGCTAGACTGAGAGTCGGCCCATAGTTAGCCAGTAAACTTCATGGCCATGTGGGAACTATAAGCCCCAGTCCCAGACTAACAAACTAACCACTATACCACAATGGCTGCCCTTAAACTGAGAAAAGAACATCTTTTCCCAATTTCTACTTAGAATCCCTGGGGGAGACCTCTGGAACAGTGTGGATAGTGGTGCCTGGGGCTACGGAGGAAGGGAAATTGTTGAGGTTCATCTTTCTCCTCTCTTCCTCCTGGCCAGAGTATCTTGAGTGGAGCTCCACCCAGGAATGCTCCTGCTGGGCAAAGCTGGAATCAACCCAACCTGTCTTTCTATATTTGCAGTTCAGGGGTGTAGTTTGCATATATAGACTTGTTTCACATGCAGGTTGCTCGCTAAAAGTGTAATTTGAGCTTCGTTTGAAATTGCCAGTTGGCTAACACATTGCAGGGGATAGTATTTTTATTAAACATCAACTTTGACCAGTTGATGTTTAATAAGTGATTAAACATTCAATGACCAGTTAATTGAATAGCCTAACAAAGAAACATTTCATCAGAGTCTGAACAGACACCTGAATCTGAGCTTCAATTGAAAAGCTCAGATTTCAAGCTCAAAATTGAAATGACAAACAGTTGACTATGACAAGCAAGCATCTTCATTTTACCAAGTATGGTACTAAAAATATTGTACACACTTAATTGTGCTACCTTACAATACTATCTTTCCTTCCTTCTGTGTGCACACACAGATGTGCACCCATACAGACTGACACAAGTAAACTTCTGTGGGAGGCGACTTCCAGAGTTCAACTTTAATCAAAAACCTTCATTAGAATCCATTAACACAAGTTGTCACATACTATCTATTTCTTGATTCTCCGTTTTTGAGAATGTTGTTGAGGGCTTTCCTCTCGTGGGGAAACATTTCTTTCCCTTTGCAGCACTGTGTAACCTGATCTTATCTTGTTATTTGAACAAAGACCATGGTGATCTACTATCTGCATTTTTCAGATTTTGCAACAAAAATATTTCGTACTTTGCAGAGTTACCAATCAATTAGTTTCAGACTAAGCTGGCTCCAATCCAGCCCTGCTTGCACATAACTAGTTATGCACTGCATCTGGCTCCAAGTGCTGATGCATGTTTCCACCTGCATTGAAAGATGTAGCCAGCCAGTTCAATGGGCCATGAATGAGTGTTGCACTGTGGATGCACATTCAGATGCATACCTGCTTCAGCCTCAGCTGTGTAAAAGGCAGGTGTCTTGCTTCCATGTGCAGATTCCCTTGCTTAATAGGGACAACCTTCTTCACCATTCAGATAGAGATAAAAGAAGAAGAAATGAGCTAATGGTTCTACCTGGTTGTGGCTTCACTACTCCAATGCACTGTAGCTCTCCTTTTGTGCAAGTGCTGTAAAGAAATAAGCAAGTGTCACACAACAACAACAACAACAAATAATCTGAACTACTTTTAATAAAAGCAGCTATTGTTGTTGTCAACAGTAACAATGCTTAAGTAGGTCAGATTTTCCGGTTCCACTTTACTGCATGTCAACATTTTTCATGGAGAAAAATCCTGTATGTTTGCTCTGGTGATGGGCCACTCTCCTTTTTGACTCCTGCCAATTGATTGCCACTGTAAAAGTCCTATCTAATTTTCACACTCGTACATAGCCTTTCTGGACAGACTTTCTTGGACAATTTTTTCCTGGAACTAATACCTCAAAATATGTTCCTCATAGGTTTTTTTTAAAGAAACAACTTGCAAATGAAACAGCAACCCCCAAACACAAGTGTTCGAGTTTTCCAAACAGAATGTTTTGGCATTTAGATACAATTCTATGGGTGACATTAAATCCCAGCACCAAGGTGCCCCCCCACAACAAGATAATGCCCCCCCCCCGCACTTTATGATTTTTTTGGCGGTAGAGTACGATGTTTCTTTATGACAAGGCATGCAATAATCTCTAAATAGTACATTGTGGTACTTATTTATTATATTTTTATCCCGCCTTTTTTCATCTCACGGAACTCAAGTCAGCTTACATACATTTTCTTTTCCTTTCACTTTCATTCTCCGAAAAAAAACCCTGTGAGGTAGGATGGGCTGGGAGTCTGTGACTGTGCTCCTTGGCTGAGTGGGGTCCAGCAGATCTCATAATTTAATTTGTGCAGCTATTGTAGCTGTTTAAAACTGTTTTTAAACTTGGCTTTTAAATTTTGTAGAGTACTTTTAATGAAAATTTCATTGGCACCTGTGTTTTTATTTTACATTTCTATTTGCCCAAATGTCATTTCTGTTTGCTTCAGATACTGAGCTATATAGCAATAAAATAAGGATCTTCATAATGGGGCCCAGCCTCCTCCCCTCCCCCCGTCATACCACTTCATTTAGACAGACAGTGGCCTTCTTCCATGTGTTGAGTGCACGTAAGCCTCTGTGTGTTATAGGCAGGGGACATTGGGTTATGCCCTCAGACATGTGCTGGGAGGCACAAAATATCTAATTTCTTGTCAAACATTTCTAACAAAGAACAAATACCTCAATTTAAGAATGTAAAAGTGACACGGCAGTTCACAAATTATGCCAAATTATTTTAGAATGGTTCTTCCTTTGATCATTCCTGATCTCTGAATGTTCAACTTGTATAAAAATTTCTGAAGAGAGGCATTTGTTGTCCCTGTCCTTGTGCAATCATGCTTATTTCAAACAACCTCTTACCACATCATGCCATTTTCATGAACGACTTCTCCAGGTAGTAAGGGAGATCCTTTGTAGTAGCAAGAGCAGCTTGGAGCAGGTACACATTTGCCATTTTCATCCATGTACATCCCCTCCTCACAGGTGCATCCATCCACAGGTGTAAACTTGATGTTGCAGGTGACATCTGGCTCACTCAGAGCTCGGCAGGTGGCTTGGCAGGAATCGATGACATACCGATAAACCAGGGACTTGGGACAGATTTGATATTTGGCTTGAGGGAAGGAAAAGGCACAAGTTATTCTAGAGGGTGCTGCAAGGGTTACTGCAGCAGTGCACAATTTATATCTGAAGCTTACAGACACATATTCAGTCTCATGGCAGCAATTAGTGTATGAACTGAATGTGGCTCATGTATCAGAAGGGACGTCTTGGACCTCTTCTAGTGTGACCATTCCATGTTCTTTCTTCTTTGAATCAAGCGCTATCCATTAAAGTAACCTGGAATGCTCACTTTTTGGAAGTACTCCCTTGCCCCTTATAGACTGCTCCAGTTTCTACATTTTAAGAGGGAGGCTTTGCTTACCATATCACAGCCTACTGATGTATGCAGTTTCTCTTGACAAGATGAGATACATTTGTTTGCTGAGGTGTTACCTTGACCAGTAGCATCACCTGGTAGTCCTGGTAATTTTAATCCAATATTTTATGATTTTACTAAGTGGTTTTATGGTATTTTTGTCATGGTTTTATTTTGTGAACCACTTTGGGACTTAAAAAACCCAAAGTGGTATAGAAATTTTCTGAAATAAACAAACTACCTTTCTATTTTATCTGAAAAATACAACTTTTGCTGCTCACCTCCTATTCTGGGCTGTGAAGATTGTTTTGGCTTGCTTATGTTCTCATTCACCATGGTCACAGTGGCAGGAGCGAGATGTGCTGGACCTTGCCACCTTATGGTGAAGGAGAACATATTTTCCTTCTGCCTCTTTTGGAGTTCCTGTATGCCTCATCCTCAGGAACCTGTCTTCTCATGTAGTTAAGACTCTGGGGGAAATTGCTGGCACCACTAAGGGATGTTTAAGCAGCAACAACCAAAACCAGAGGAGACTCCATACATGTCCCAAATTCCCCTAAAGTTTTGCCCAGGACAAGTCTGAAATGTTCCTCTTGCCCATAGATTTTCTGGTTGCAAAGTCCCTTTGATAGTTCCATAACTTACTGCAAACGCTGGTCCTCCATCCACTCAGCAGCACTCCTTTCGCAGCACAGGCTCTGACATAGGAAGAGAGTGCGGCACACATGCAGTCCTCACTCCTTTCACAGTTGCACGTGTCAAACATGCAGTTCTAGGAACATAGAGAACATCCCATTCACATTGACTGAACACCTCCCACCTCTCAGAGATGTTTCCTCTGAAGCCATCACACCACTGATGGCACAGATTCCATTTTGATCTACATGCTTTGTAATGTGGTGGGTGGGTGGGGTGGAACTTGGCTTTCAGTGTATGGCTACTTAAGGGCTTCTATCTGCTACATCCCCTCAGTAACATCTAGTAAAAGAAAAGCATAACAATATAATCACATTCAGCATTTGCTCACCCGTATTCCATTCATTGGTTGCCTTTGTAAGGGTACAGGAAATGGTGGATGTGGAGACATCATATTATGTATTTCATTGGCAACACAATTTGAAGGGTGGGGCATGCAAGTTAGTGGCAGCCACACTTCCTCTACATTGTCTAGTTAGTCCCTAATTTAATCATAAATCAGTAAAACAGCATAAAATTTACACATTTACTGCCTCTGCAAATGTAATTTACACATAGGTGTATTTCTCTTTGCACTTTCCTGGTTACTTTAAATTACTGGAGGATATAAACCACTTTGTCAGAAGTTAGGAAACAACAAGCAAGCAGAACAGAACAAGGAGATGTTTATATTCAGCAGTGGCTCAAGAAATGTATATGCTGGATTACAAGTTAAGGGGATTAATATTGAACATTAATGACAATTGGGAAGGTTGCCAGAAGGTAAATTAAAACCTTAGAGTGGTTTCTCCTGTTTGGCAAGTTCCTTTCTCACTCTCTGGGAGTTATTTTCAGGTTCAGGAAAAGAACTTGCAATGTACCGTGTGGTAAACAGCTGGATCTACTACAGAGTGGCACTTCTGGAAAGGCCCCTTTTTGCTTGTCAACAGTCCACACCAGTGGGAAGCATATTTTTCTGTGAACACAAAAGACACAAAAGATTTTTTCCTTCCCTTTTTTGGCGATTTCCCCCCCTCTGGGGCACATTTTGCAATGACACCATGAATCCATTGGGAGTGGTACTTTGCTGCCTAGTTTGGCAAACAACTATGAAGAGCTACAGATGGAAAAACTGAACTTGTTTTAAGCCAAATCCAACTTGTTTATCCCTGCAATAGCCATTTGTTTTCTTTCTGTTACAACTGCAAATTTCAGGGGAGTGGTGGTGACTGCATGTGGCTCCTGGATTACCTACTTCAGTTGTAACCCAAACAACACCTTATTTGAAATGCTCACTATGTCTCCCCTCCACTTTTTTTCCTGCTCTAGAGTTCATATGTGGTACTCATGCCATGAAGCTCATAACAGAGCCATCCAACATTATGTCTGCTGGTGGAGGAACACTGTTGGTGATCTTTGGCCAGTTACTATGCTAGGTGATCCCAAATGCTAGGTGAGCTTGAGGCAGTCACATTATCTTAGCCCAACCTATCTCACAGGACTGCTTTCTGGATAAAATGGGAGGGGAAAGAAACTTCTATGCTTCCCTGAGCATCTTGGATCCTATTTTTTACTTGTCAAGAGGATCTTTATATCTTCAGTGTCCAATGCACATACCATTTTCAATGCTGAGAGTACATGGGTTCTCAAATATGTTCCTGATGTTAGGGCAATCCGCCTGTGTCTTCCAGGTATTGGCAAAAGCAGCTGCAGTTCCTTCAATCACACCACTGATGGCTTTGAAGTCATCTGTCTGGACATTGTTGAAGTTTCCACAGAGACCTGGGACAAAGCCAGGAGGATTTTTAATCCTTCATACTATGTTTAAGAAATTTCACCATGTAATGAGAATGACCCATTGACTGACTTACCACATGTCTGCCCTTTGTGGGTTGGGTTCAAGTGCACAAAAAGTTGCATGAGAGGTACAAGCTGGATCTCTAACTGGATTCCCATATTTGTGTTTATAATTATGAAGAATGATGAAGGTCTGAAGATGGTGATGTTGGCTGTGGAAGCAGAACATAAGAAGCTTGCATATGGGATTCAGCATTTCATTTGGTGGCAGACTCAGGAGGTTGTGGCAGCTGCTAACGGGATGGGATGGGGAGTGATGTGTGCCCTTGTACTCTGCATGTGTACCATGGACAACATTTGCTTATATCAGACGTATTAACTAGTTCCATTGTTAGTAAATGAACTTCTGCTATGGAGGATAGTACTAAATTTGAACTCAGAATCCTAAGAACCTAAGAAGAGTTGTGCTGGATAGATCTAAGGCTTATCTAGTCTGATACCGTGTTTGCTAGTGTGGCCAATCAGATGCCTCTGGGAGGCCCATAAGCATGGCATGAGCTTTTCTTCTTCCCCAGCAATCCTACATGGGTAGTCTGTGACCAACACCATTTCTGTTGCCAGCTCTAGCAAGATGCTCCATCTTGATGGAACTAACTAAAGAAGAATGTTTCATCTCAGAAGTATGCTAATGGTAACTGTCTCTACCATCTGCATAAGTACAGTATTATGTTTACTAGGAATTTATTCCTGCATCAAATAGGCAACTATCACATTCTGATTGTATCATTATTGGTCTTTTGTATTTGTGTACTGTCATGTTGTCTTCAGTATTAGGGATTTTAATATGTTGTAAGCTGCCTGGAGAGTCTATGGCTAGTAGGCAGCATATACATCCATCCATCCATCAATCAATCAATCACTCCTTCCCTCTTCCTCTGCCAGCATATGGCAGCTTCTAAATCCAGACTTGTTACCTTTTGATGATGGCATGCTTGCAACATAAACAATATGCTTCCTACATAGCCCTTTTTCCCAGTCCCACAGTTGCCTACTGGTTGGAGCTGCTATACTCACCAGGCTTTCCCAGTACATCACAATTTACAAAGAAATGTGTGCATGGCATAAGTCTCTGAAGTGCAGTAAATTTGGAAACCTGCTTAAGCATGCAGCTTAGTACATATGGACCTCTGTGGTAACTGCCTTTCAACAAGTACTTGAAGAGAAGGGTCACTGGCATGGCACATAAGCTAGAGTACATATGGGAAACAGAGCTTTGCTCTTGCATGTAGAAGTATAACAGAGAAAAAGAATAACTTACATGCTGAGAAAGGCAGTTGAGTGAGGATCATATTCACGTACACAGCTCCAGTAGACTTGATCACAACTACCTGATAGAGGAGAAACGACAAGAGAACTATGAGCTGGCATAGTTAGAAAAAGTACCTCTGCCTCAGAACTTCCTTCAAAAACACTGACTTCCACTATACAAAGGAAATATGAGCTTGTTCCCATTGTGCATATCAGTGGCGAACATTGTATAGCACTAGTGGCAGTGACACTTTGGACATGAACTAGTTTTCTTTGGGAAGGCTAGTTCAGAAACGTTCCAGCTGTTCAGGAAATAAAGTTAGTTGGAAGTATGGAGCAGCTTTTATGAAGGAAGAGACAACAACTGCCCGTTTTCTGAGTTTAAATAATCACACAGGCCCCTCTGCACCAGAACAGCTTTATGGTGCAGTAATGGACTAATCAGTAGACTAAGAAATAGGAAGTCAAGGAAAGCATAGTTGAAGGAGAATTAGCCTAAAGAGGCAGACAAAACAGGGAAATGAGAAAGAGGGGAGAGAGAATGTGCAAAAAGAAAAAAGTACTGAGTATCACGGCCCAGGGATCGCAGCCTAGATGCAGATGGACAACCTCAAACCTGATGGAGAAATTCAGCCTTCATAGAATCCCAACTGAGTCCTCCTGAGTTCCCCAGATAGCCATGCTTCCTTCCCCTGTCATCATCATCATCATCATCATCATCATTGACCCACCCCTTTAGCTTTTGGCCCTGTCAGCGATTGAAATTCTGACCCCTAAATCTTCTCTGAAATTGACGTGTTGAAAGTCTTCTGTACCTCTGATCTAGACTGTGAAAAGTCCACTTTAACATTCAGGAATGTACAGAAGGAAAATTGAAGAAATTGTGGCTCCTGATAGTGAACAATTCTTATTGGGCAATTGAGAAGGGGAAATGGTGGTCAAGAAGCAATGGAAGGTTGCTCAAGGACATTCAGTTTTGTGTACTGTTTGGAATTGGTGACTCACTTCTTTTGCTACAGGTTCAGGTAACAGTGTTAGAGACAGGAATTGAAACTAGGAGCTCAATGGAGAGTGATTCTGATTCTGATAACACTGAATATGCTTCCTATCTTATTGAGGGGAAAACAGTATGCTTGAAAGTCAGTGTGCAATTCATTTTCCACACATTCATTTGGCCATCTTTGTTTTTCATACTTACAGTCTGTCCTCCAGCTATGCTGACTGCGATGCCTTTCAGGCAGGTCTCCGTATCTGTTAGCCCACACTTTCGAATTTCTCCCAGAACAGTGAAGAAATTGCTTTCACAGAGCTGGAAGCAAAGAAGCAGAGTATTTGCAACTTGCACCTTCTGAATGCTTTGTCTTAATTATCATAGTGCCTTGGAGTGAATTAGCTTATTTATTTAAAACAATTACATCCTAAGGATCCAAATTCATGTCTGCTTTGGCCCTGAGGAAGCATGCTGAGTCTAAGGAAAGGACCCATGCGACTAGCTTGTTCAGTGTGGCAGTGTCATTCAGATGCTGCCTATGCCTCAGATCCTATCGAAGTCTGAGGTGCCCTGTTTTCCAGGCCCTGTTTCATCTCTCTAGTGACTGGAGTGCTCATTTTCACAGTCTGTGAAACAAACTGTTATTCTTTCACAAGAATGAATGAAACATCCTTTCTGAATGAGGCACAGAGCCCAGCTGCTCCTTCTGCTTGCTTTGAAGGAGGATTTTAGTGCCCTTCACACGTTTAAATAAAACCTTTATTTCCTTGTGGGTTTTCTCTTTGCCTTTATATACATTCCATTATATAACTCAAGGGGGCGCTGTGGTAAGAGTAGAATTGTGAAAATATACGGGTTTCTATCATGGCGCTGACTAGGAGAATACCAGATGTTCCTTGCTCTAAAAAAAAGCTGTAGAAATGGCTGGGAAATTCGAGGGAGGCACTGGAGGAAGATGGTTTGAAGAAAAAAGCCTTTCAGACTTCTGTGAGTGAGGCACCCCATGTGCACAATAAATGTAGAGAAGCCCTCACAAGCAGCACCCGAAAGTACTGTGATACTTTATTATGGATCTACTATAAAATTTTACTGAAATAATTCTTTTTAAGAAATTGCTGATTTTCTTGGACATTTCAGGGTATAGAATATAAACGTTGATGCCAGTTCTTAGAGCTCAGTCAAACTTTCTTCTTTGCCATTTCAAAAGACAGTTTGCAATTCCTTCAAGTAATACATGAGGGAGATTTTCTATTCACAACTTCTCCCCAAAGAGTCTGTTTTGATTACCTTTGTTATGATGTAGCTGCAGTCCCCAAAAACAGAATAGCGCCTTTCATCAAATGTTGAGATGTGGGAACCTCCTTCAAGCGAGCACATTCCAGGGCAGGAAAGGCTGACACAGGCCCACTGGCCTCCCGTGCATGTGCTGAAGAAGAGACAGAAATCTTACATCCCCTGACATAAGCAAGCGGAACAAGTAAGTAAGGCTTGTTTTTTTTTTTTTTTCTTTAATTCAGAATTGCACTAAGTGCTTTGGCAGAAAGTGGCCTCAAAGGTATCATGTAGCACTGAACCTTGTTAATAATTTTATATTGCATCAGTAGACATGCAATTATAAGCTCTGTATTCCCCAACCCTCTGTGTTGCAAAACAGGCTGTCTAAAACAGGATTTACATTTAATTTGGTGTTTAAGCAAATGCTTCTTTACCATGCATCTCAGCTTGTAAAATAACTTTGCCTCCCTTAGAGCTGAAAATAATCTGCTGTCTAAAATTCTCCTTCCTATATTTTGATGTTGGATATTCTCTAACTACTAGAATATCCCAATATTTGATACCCTACTACAGTTGGTATTTTTTTGTGGTATTTGCTAGCTGGTATGGA
The DNA here is from genome assembly GCF_004798865.1 of Varanus komodoensis. Taxonomy (NCBI): domain Eukaryota; kingdom Metazoa; phylum Chordata; class Lepidosauria; order Squamata; family Varanidae; genus Varanus; species Varanus komodoensis. Next base: position 6,688,736 of record NW_025335468.1, on the reverse strand, counting down.
ATGGGATTTAATATTGCTGACCGACAGGCACTACATTCATTGGTATATCACAGTCATTTTTAAACTTTCAATCTTCAGGGGAGTTTTTCCACATCAAGTTCTGCCAAGGAACCTTTGTGGATTTGCTGGGGAATGGTGGCATATTACAGAACATTATGGGGCATGTTATAGGTTGTACACTCAGTATATATGGGCCAGTGCTAGGCCTCACTGTCACCAACTGTGCAGTAAAAGTGTTTCCTATAACACAGTCAAGATAACAAGGTCACTGAGCATGGCAAAGGAAGAATAGTAGTGGTGGGCAAAGCTGTCTTTCATTGTTCCTCTAACTGAGGAACACTGACTTTCCCTGAAAGAAAATTGCTGGTATATCAGTTTGATAGTACTTGATTGCTGGCATGGACAAGCATTCAGTGTTAGACTTGTAATAGTACATTTATCATAGCTTTTGATAGACATGAAACAGTAATCCATGGATTACTGTTGACACCTTATTACATTTGATATTTAAAGCCTACCAAAATCAAAATGAAACCAGAGATGTCAACAATTCCTGCATTTTGAGATAAAAGTCACATACAAAATGCAATATCAAAGTTACTCCAATTCACTCATTTGAAATTTGGAACCATGAGATCAAAAAATGTGTTATGTTTGGAATTTGTTCCAACTGGGCTTTTAAAGGCTTGGTGGCGGGGGTGCATATTGCAAGGGTTTATTTCAGAAACTGCTTGCAAAATGTAGCCTGGGGTAGATACAGTTCAGAAAAGAAAGGCAAATTTGGATCTTCCATCACACTTTTTCAACTGCAATCATTGTTTTTTTTAAAAAAACTTTAAATCACATTTTTGTTTTTAATCTGCTTTTTATTTTTAGCCACCTTGAGTACCACTTTTCAGTGAAAAGGTAGGATTCAGTGCATCATAGAAAAAGCACTGAATTCCAGATAAGGTTTCCAGTCCTTATAATCGTTTAAGATCACCTATTTAGAAAGAGAATGCACTTAAGCTATGATTCTATGGACCTAGGCATGGTACCCCAGGGACAAGAGGATTATTCAGATCTTCTCTTCTGAGGAAAGAGAGGGAGGTCCACCCTCAGAGAAGGAGATCCAACCTCACAAGGTTCTTCAAGGCTACCCAAAGGTCCTCAGCTGTTGCCATGCCAATGTGGGAGCTCAAAAGACTGAGAGGCAAAAGGGAGCAACTTTATGTGCATGCTCAGAAAGAGCTCTTAGATCTGTAGGATCTGATACCACCATATCCCTAGAACAAGAGAAGAATTACATTAGCCTGGGGGCCCATGTAATGCATTTCCCTTCCACTGGAATCAGTGAAAGGGAAAAGTGAAAAAGAAGAAGAAAGAAAATAGTCCCAAGTGTGCAGATAAACCAACCAACCATATGGCAGTCCTTTGTCAATAGCTCAGTATGAACTGAGCAGTAGTTTTCTTACCATGAAGTGCACTGGGTTGAAAAGGAAGTTCCTGGAGCATAGGTACCCCCGTTGTAAGTACAGTAACAGTCCTTATTTGGGATGCAGCCAGAGTTGTTAATGTCATCAAACACAGTGCCTAGAAGATGATATATTCGCTGTTGAGTTATTCATGTAGATTTCATTATGTTTCAAAATGGTGGAGTGCAAGATGTAATTCAACTGACATTAGTGGTGTAGTCTTGGTATAAAGGACCCCTACCAGGGAGCAATTTTACAGTTGCACAGGGAGGGCAGCTGTAGAAACTGTATTAAAACATAGTCTGGAGGTAAGGTGTGTGTTTTGCTCTTTTTTAAGAGCATACAAATCACTAGGCTAGAACAGTGCCTTGACCCATCTAGTTGAGCCCATTTCATTTCATTTCATTTCATTTGAAGCTTTCTATACCACTCCACTCCCAAATAGATTCTGGAGTGGTAAACAGTACCAGGTTAAAACAAATAAAGGCATAAAAACAACACATAAAAACATTAATAAGAAGTAACATTAAACCTGAGAGTGGTCAACAAGAAAGGCTTCCTGGTACAATAGTATTTTCTGCACAAATTTTTTTTCCAGGATTCAGCTTTGGTTTACTGGCCCTCAGCCAGCTCATCACTGAGTCCAAGCCCTGATCCAGGACTTACACAGCCTCTCCTGATTCAGTTGTCACAGAGAGACTGAGCTGAGTGCCTTCAGCTCAAGATCCCTTACTACCTGCTCCCAGCAGCTTCCAATATATGTTAAACACCACTGGGGACAAGATGGTTCCCTGAAGAACCTATAGCTCAACTGTCATGGATTCAAAAAATAGTCACCCAATGTTACTTTCCAAAATGAACCCCACAGGACTCCTCCTCCTGTCCTCTTCTCACTGACCAGGCAGATTCCTCTCTCATAGTGCTACAACTGGCTTAGATGGCTTTAAAAGTGGGTGAGCCAGATTGATGGAGGACAGGTTCTATCCATGGCTATTAGCCATGGCAGCCACAACACTCTTGTGTTATTAATTAATTCTATCTATAATCTGTGCAAGAACCAATGTTCTTTGGGTGGAAGAGAGATAAAAAACAGATGTGGAGACCAAGTGAGGAGGCCATCTCAGGCAGCAGATGTTGGGAGCAATAGGCAATAGGGGAAGTGCTGAAGAGCTATGTGTGCCCATGGCTTTCCTAGCCTGCCCCCAGCCAGCCTGTGTACCTTCAGATGTGACAGATGACAATGAAGCCGGATTCAACTACCTGTCTGGTTTGTGATGCCATCTTGTTCTTTGGCTCAGGCAGCAAACTCCTCACCGCGAGGAGCACTACTCCTATCATGCCCTCTTTATGGGCTTCCCATACATTTGGCTAGCTGCTGTTCTCCCCAAGAGGCTGGACTAGATAGGTGAAAGGAGGATCCCCATCATTTTAGCTGCTTTTTGTATGATGTCCCCTATGCTATTCTTCCCTTATTGAGGTCGGGCAAAAGACATAATTTTATAACATTCAGAAGCATCTCTGCTCATGTTGCTCTCTTAACTGCCGGGGCCAAACACTAAAGGCACTAAGTGACACTAAAGGCATTGCTAGAAAGCATATTGGGCTATGTTTTAACTGAATTGTAGGTGTGTGCCCCCATTTCATTGAGATTGCCCCATGCAGGGCAGGGAGATCTAACTCTTCCCTTCTCTGTCAAGATGCCAATGAAAATTGCCCCTCTGCATTAAATGCCATAAATAAATAAAATAGAAGAATTCTTTTTAAAAATCTAAACGCATTTAGACACTAGGGTAAGGCATTCCTCTTTAAATAGGCATTTACCCTATATGAATTTTACTGCAGGCTCCCCATTGTTTTTAATTACTTTTAATGTTTGATTATAATTGTAATACTTTCATGTTTGTATGATCATTTTTTATTTATTAACTTTGTTGTTTGCTTTTCTGTTTTTAAATCATCCCAGAGCATTTGTCAACGTGTGTAGTACACAAAGCTAATAAACAAACACACCAATAAACCAACCAACTAACCTAGTGCATTGTCTGCATTGTCTGCAGCATAAGGGCATCAGCATTGACTTACCTGGGGGACAGAAGCAGCCGTCCATACAGTGTTCTTCACAGAGCTGGGACCTTTCAGCATTGGTACAAGTATCAGAGCAGGGAGATCCACATTCTTGGTGCTGCATGTTGAAAGGACATGACTTGGCTGAAAGCAGAAAAGAATGATGAGGTTCTAGATTGTTCTTGTATCCTATATTGTTGTTTTCTCTCAGTTTGAATTGGTAGTAAATAGAATGTTAACAGTTACTGGTTTATGTTTTGGTCCTCTGCAATGCATCATGCAATAGTGGATGGAAAACTAGTCTTGTAAGGAAAATGGAAGGTGACTATGAAAGCAGGGAGAGTATATGATGGTCCTGTTCAAATACTTGAAGTGCTGTCACATGCAAGAGGGCACTGGCTTGTTCTTCCAGACGGCAGGACTAGATTAAATGGCCTTTATAGGTGGATAGATTTCAGCTGGCCATGAGGAAGAACATCTTACTAGTAAGAGCATTGTGACAATGGAACCAAGTACATGGGAGTTGTGTGTGTGTGGGGGGGGTGTTCTCTCTTGATGGGTGTCTTCCGTCAGGGATGCTATAGGTCTGGATGTTCTGCATCAGGGACAGGATTGGAGTAGATGGCTTACAAGGACCCTTCTACCCAACTTTATGAATTTGGTGCTAAGGAACTCCTGGAAATGTGAAGGTCCCTTTTAGAAAGGTCCTTACCACACAGATCTTGAGTTCGCCACTCAAGTGGCTGTCCACCAGCATGGGCACACTGCCTGGAGTATTCAGCAAAGGTGTCACAAACACAGACTTCGAGCACAGACTTATCGCAGTTGCACAGATCTTGAATGCAAGCATTAATGTAATCATGGACATCAACTAGTGCATTGCAGCTGATGAATGCTTCACCAGTCAATATGTTTTGACAGACAGTACTCTGGAAGGAAGAAATAAGCAGTGGTAAGATGAAAGGCACTATAAAGCATTGATTAGCTACTGAACAACTATTGATTTTGACCACCAATATTTATAAGTTGGCATTTATTTCCAAGAATTCATTTTATTTCTGCATTCCCTCAAGCAAAAGGTAAGGGAAATAAAAATAAAAATAGGTTTCCCTTAAAAAAAGGCATGAAAACATACAAACAATCAAAGATCCTTACAAATTCATGGCTGCAGTTGCTTCTGGAAAATGGCAGAGGATCTTCGCATTGCTCCGTGGGCCCATCCATTTTCTGCATGTTGCCAAATTGCACAGGATCCAGCTTGACATCTGCAGAAGGATAAAGGTAAAGGTTTCCCCTTGACTTAATGTCCAGTCATGTCTGACTCTAGGGGGCGGTGCTTATCTCCGTTTCCTAGCTGAGGGAGCCAGCGTTTGTCCGCAGACAGTCTCTGTGGTCATGTGGCCGGCATGACTAAACACCGAATTGCACGGAACGCTGTTACCTGCCCACCAAAGTGGTACCTTTTTATCTACTTGCATTTGCATGCTTTCGAACTGCAAGGTTGGCAAGAGCTGGGATGGAGCAACGGGAACTCACCCCATTGTGCAGATTTGAACTGGCGACCTTTTGATCAACCAGCCCTGCAGCACAGCAGTTTAAACCACTGTGCCACCTGCATAACATTATTTTCAAAGTGACATTCTAAAATTGTGCATGCAGGAGGAACAGCTCACCAATCTGGGAGAGCCAACTCTTGAATCTGGAGTGGAGCTGGTCACTGCTAACTTTGGCCCTACATAAGGGCCAAATTGCACATATAACTAAATTTGTTGGTATAGTTGATGTCATCTTCTAATTTTCTGCACTTTTGTGTAAAGAAATCAATGGACACTTTTTTCCCCTTCTTTTTAAGACCTGTGCCCCTCAGGTGGAGGGGAGGTTGGAATTTCAAGACAAAAACAAGTAGGCAGTGGAAAGTTAAACCTTCCTTCCCCTGTATGCATTTAAATGAAAGTGAAGAAAGAACAGCATCAACACTATTAACAGAAGGTGTATTTGGCCCTTTTCAAGTAATAAATTCAGATTGGTGAGCTGGAGATGCCAATTTCCTGCCCCACCATTACAGATTCAAGGCTCTCCTCACTTGACATGAACTCCAGCCCCCATTCTCACATTGTAAAAAGAAAGTCGGGTGCCCCGTTCCCACATTATAAAAAGAAATCCAAGTTTTAAAGGGGCATTGAATGTTTGCTTGATTCATTACAAAAAAAGAGAAGACACAAAAACAAAGCTAAACTAAGCCTCTATAAACTTAGGTTGGTTCAAGATCACTACAACAGACAAGCCTTTTAAAATGCTACACAGCAGTCAAAGCAACAATCTTTCACTAGAGTGTTTGCCAAAATAAACATTGTCATTTTACAGATGAACTGAGACATATCCCACTTTGAAAGGCAATAAAAAGGGACTGCCTGCGTTGTTTCTGTTACTTACTGTTTGAAATGAATTCATTGTATGTTGGGATTCCATTGAAGTCTCCACAAAGACCACAAGTTTGATTAGCATATTTCTTATTCAGTTCCAGCTAAAACAAGATAGAAAAAGCAAGTTTTAACTATAGCAAACAACTAAAAGTAATGAGTGTCACAAATGCAAATTAGCATTGATGGTAGGTTTTGTATGAGATTGGTGAAGTTAGTTGTAGTGATGAACCCAGTATGTACAAACAAGCTCATAACTATGTATTTGGACTGCTATCTAATGGCTGAGGGTAGCATTTTTTTCCCTCTCCAGTTATGAACTTATCAATGAATTTCCATGACAAAATGATTATGATTTGGCATGACATCATGGTATACCAAAGATTAGTCTGTTGTGGATGAGTAAATGCAAGCTCTAGACGAGCGCTCTTCCCCTTCTCCCATGGTGTGGTAGACACAAGGAAAGGTTAATCACACTTGACAGCAATGTAGCTCAAAAATGTAGTTAATGTTAACTGTGCTTGGTTCAACAAGCCAGCTTCATAATCCAAAGTCTGAGGTCAGTTTTAAACAAACCACAGTTAATATTAACCACAGTTTGTTGCATTGGGATGACACAGCCAGCTGCCATTGGTCTAAAGCAGAAGTGAAAGCCTGTACACTTTCCTGGCAACCACAGTGGAGAGGAGGGAGAGGATATGAACCTGAGACTTGTTGCAGCTTGTTTGTATAATGCTTAAGTATAGACTAGTTTCATCTGAACACAGCCAGTGGCCAAAACATACAAAGTATCCAAGTACCTAAAGATCTAACAGGAAATACTCTCATTACAGTCCATCTTAAACAGTTTGAACTGAGTGGTGAACAGTTCCTGTACATTTTCTAGCATGTACAAAGAAAGGCCTTCCCACAAATAGATTTGATTACATGAAGAGAGAAAGTCCTATTTAATAACCACTTGTATTAGGTTGGATGTAGATTTAGTCATACTCAAACTAGACCCATGGGAATCACACGCCCAGACTTACAAAACCTCCAGTATTAGAAGCAGTATACCTATGAATGCTAGTTGCTGAGGAATGTGGGCCTCTGAAAAGAGCAGCATTGCCCTCGTGTCCTGCTTGTGGAGTTCTCGTGGGCATCTGGTAGGCCACTGCAGGAACAGAACACTGGACGAGATGTGGCCTCAGGCTAATCCTGCAATGTTCTTCTTATGTTCTTAATGCCACTTCAGTTACTCATGCAATGCCCTTTTTTAGTGTATATTTCCTTGTTTTCAATTCAGAATCATCACCTCTAATTAGGGCAGTGTTTTATTGTAATCTTCCATTATATTACCTTTCAAAACTTTAAACACCTGTGGTAAATTTTGCCTAGTGACTGCTATTGTGCTCCATCTTTGAAAACTATGTAGTTCCCTAAGAATGTAGCTGAATTACTTGGAGAGCCTAGAGATAAGCAAGCTTTGAGAATGAGGCCATGGTGGAAGGCAATTCAGTAAAAATCCACCCAGCCCCTGCTGCTATTATCTTTTCCCTCTGCCACTTTAAGCAAACCCAACAAGTAATTCCCAAAATCAAATTTTAAATTCCTTGCAATATCTGGAATTGATTCTTACCAGAAGGCCATCCTCTTGGTTCCACATCAATATCAGGCTTAACTTGGCACCAACATACACATAACCTGATCTCCTCTCAATCAGGATTCCTAAATGGCTGTAAGGCAACTGTTCACTGGAAATAAAGCAAATTGCAACTGATGGTGAAGATGACAAATAGATAACTTCTCACAAATATCTGTGTCAACTTTTTAACAGCCAAATCTTCCATGTCACCCTACTTTCCTTCCACAATATGACTGGAGTTTGTAGCAGTGAAATAACAGAAATATGAATGCTCACAAGAGAAGGAACTTACGATTTGCCATTGACAATAACAGAGTTTACGGTCAGTTCAATGGTGACTCCATCAATTTTCATGATCACATGACCAATAACGGTAGTATTGTGTACCACAGAGCGCCTTATTTGGATGTTGAAGTCTTCATAGCTGGATTTGCAGTTGGATGCAAAGACATAGTTGCAGAGCCCGGGGAAACGATAGATGTCTCCATCAAAGGTCTTGAAATGAAAGTTGCCCCATGTGCTACACACTCTCTCATTGTGAGCAGCGTTTCCAGCTGTGGATGCAAAGCAATCTGTAAGGCTCTCCTGGAAGCCATGTGTGTACCCATCCAACCAAAAATCACGTTCTTAATTTATCTTCTAAATTGGGGGTGCAGAAAGTGCAGCCCTTCCCTGGTGGCTCCATAGGAAAACAGAAAAAGATTCTAGGAACAGATCCTGTGGTGACTATCACAGGTGCCTCATAGGAGCATCCTGAGGGAGCAATGCTTGAAGGGTCCTGCGTGATTCTTGAGACGCTCTAATACCAAGGATCCTATAGCAGGAACTATCAAACTAATTTCTAAAGTATTTTCTCTCTCTTTGTTCCTAGGGGGAAAAACTAAGTGACAGAGCGTGGGAAGCTAAAACGATGGATCAGAGGAGAGCAAAGAGCCAGGAGTCAGGATTCTTTGATGGCTGTTTGAAAATGGGCACTTCTGGAAGGAGGCTTGGATCTAGGCCTCCGAAATGATTTTGGATAGGAGTTGGATCTGAGTAAGTGAGCATATTCATGGTGTGTGTGGGTTGTATACAGTAGTCCCGCGAAATTCGCAGGGGTACTTTCCTAAAGCACCTGCGAATTGTGAAAAACTGAATTTGGTGCCAGTGATGGGTGCCGGCTGCCAAGGCGGTGCGGGCAGGAGACGCGGGCGGGCGGGCGCACGCGTGGCGAGGCAGGGAAACGGGTGGGCGCATGCAGAGATCGTTTCCTCCGAGCTTACTCGCAAGGAGATCGGCTGGACTCGCTCGGAGAAATCCCGCGAAAGACTGAAGCCGCGAACGCTGAACTGTGACTTCACAGGGGTATACTGTAAATTAGTTGAAAGTGAATGTGTGTGTGTGAATGTATATGTGTGGGCTTCCTAACCCAACCCAGTGGACACCCAAAGTTCTTGTGGTTGAAAAGTTTGCTTGCCCCGTTCTGCGTCTACATTCCTATAAAGGAGCTCTGCATAATATTCCCTTGTTTGACCTCAGTCCTGTACCTGTTCCTTCACCTCTGGGCCCATCAGTATTTTCCCTTTCTCCTGTGTTTCTCCCCTTTTTTAACTAACATGCTAAATAGTTCACACTTCAGTCCCTCCATCTCCTGTGCTGTAGTACTGTTGCTGAAGTCCCACTGAAATGAATGGAATTAAGCTTAAGTCACTGGTATGAAGATTCCAGGCTAAAAAACATGGATTTGAAATTTGGCCTACTTACCCTTGACAGCCAGAGTTGTTTTCAATGGAGGGAAGGTGGACACAGGGCTCACAGGAGCTACTGTAGAAAAAACTGAAAGGAAGAGATGCTATTACAGCAGCTGGAATAAGCACATCTGCAATGTTATTGCAAAAAGAGAGTCAGATATCGCCAACCCTCATTAGAACAAAGTTCTAATGCTAAGGTGCCTTTGGGTCTCAGTATCGCTCTGCTTTTCTCTGCTCACTTTTGGCACTTTGGACTCCAGCATTTTAAAATAAAAACACTGAATTGAAAACCAAGCAGCTAGTAAAATAATCCTTCCAGCAGAGGTTGTAAGAATGATAGCAATCTTTCTGTGATACTAACAGTCCCATCCTCTGTGCATTTGCTTGAAAGTAAGTCCATTTATTCACAAATAAATAGGCACCAAATTGCAAATAAAATAACTGTTAATGAAAAGGAAATACAAAGATTTTCTTTTTATTGATATGCTTACTTGGAAGTAAGGATGATTTATCTCTGTCAAAGTACTATCAAAGTTATTGATGTCTCACCATTACTTTTGTCAGAAATTAAAGGTCATAAGTGTTAAAATTGGTATCCATTCTAACACTAGTTTACTAAAAGGATGCCAAGTTTTCTTAGGTAATTAGGCATTGCTCACATAGTTAAATCTGATACCAGCCCCTCCTAGCTAAAAGCACCCATACTGATTATTATTTTCCGCCTTTACAGAATGCAAGAGCCTCTTGCAAAGGCATGCAATGGGAGAGAGAGCAAACTCTTTGGTACAGAGTATAAATGGAAGAGGAAATATATTCCTGTTTCAATGGCTGGCAAACTATGACTAAGTTCTATGGACAATTTCATTGTGGAAAGTGCATACAAAGACCTTGAGATGGAATTATCTTACCATCTCAAAGACAAAGAACACAGCCTTATAACAGTGTGGTACTCTTGTGTAACTGCACTGAGTTTGGCATGAGGAATGGAGACAACGCTGAAATTTGACTATAGACTTGTTCTGATGCAGGGAACCCTTTCAGCTTCCTTACACAAGTATCTACCCTATGCAACACACAGGACACAGCATCATCCAGGAATGCTGGGAAAGAAGGATCCTTCCTTTCCCCTTACAGACCATCTTATCAGCATAGGATTGAGGGCTGGTCATATGCACAGGACTTTCCTGTGAATTGACTTATATTACTTGGGGCATCAAACTCTTGGTAAATTCCAGAACAGCCTCTTGTGTATTCTGCAACAAGAGACACTGAGGAGATGTATGAAGGATGTCCAGCATAAGACTTGTTATTTTTTTTATGTCTTTATATGCCTTGGAAGTGGGAGAGGGGAGTGATTCCTCTGTCTGTGGGGCTCCTAATCCATTGCAGTTTTCATTCTGAGCTTTTTAGGTGCTTTTCATGATGCTCCATGGTAGAAAAGCTATTTTGGGGGTGAAGTTCAGCACCGTGAATAATGCTGAAGTTCCACTTATTACTATTTCAAGGCCCTCTCTGAATGCGTAACACAAGCCAAAATTTCTAAATTAAAGAAAATTTCTTAATTTAGATTGTTTGTTGTTAACACAGATTGTGAAATCTGATTTGTATTATGTTGAATCTTACGAGAAGGGGAATCCTAGGCCAGATCATTCTGGCTGTTATCTGCACTAAGCAATGAAAGCTGATAACTAAGGCATGCTACAGCATATGCTTAATTCCCTCCCATTGAATTCTATGGGACCTCAAAAGTGTTTGATCTTGGCTATATAATGCCCAGGTTCTATCTACATTTCTTTAATTTTTGCCCTTCCCTGTAAGTTCTCTCAAAATTGTTGCTCTTACTTTAGCTGAAAGAACCCAGGGTTCTGATGCACATTAGCTAAATAGATGATATACAATTTATTTGAGGTGGGACACTGCTATTGCGTGCGATGTAAGCAACTTTATCTAATTACTCAGGAACATAAGAATGCATACTGATAAAATTAGCATATGGATATGCAGAGTCTTCTTTGCAGGCATTTGGAAGGGATGGAATTTGTGCGTAAGTATAAAAAGGGATGTATTATATTAATACCATGGGTGTAGCACCTGTACACCCATGCTCACTCAGACTCTATATGTACACCTATTCTATGCAAATATAGTTCTAGATTAGATATCTCCATGGTGTATTAGTTTTTGTGTACTCTGTTGCAGATGAAAATGAACATAATCTCAATATAAACAGAATTTTATCCAGTATACACTATCTGAGAATCTACGGTCATTGTCCTACATGTTTTCATGGATAACCATGTTAGTTACTTGGAGGGCTCAACTTTTACTTTAAAACAAAAAAGTACAGATATAAGATAAGCAATTAGTTACTGCATAAACTAAAACTAAATAGAAGTAAACACATATTCGTTTAGCTTTTTTATTGCTGCAAAGTTACCAGCCATGAGGCTGGGAGGCAAAACTATGGGAAAGAGGAGTCAGAGGAAGCAAGAATACTTGCACCTGGGCAACTGCTAACGGAGATCCTGAGCAATCCCTGGGCATGTGCACTAAAGCCCTACCATATCCTTTTCTTCATCTGTGTCTGGAACTTCCATGCCATTGAGGACTGTTCAGAAGTTGCGGCTTGTTTAAAATTCAGGAGCCACACTGTTAACTGGAACAAGAAGGTCTGAACAACTAAGAGCCATTCTGGCCTGCCGACATGCTTCCAAGTCCAATTCAAGGTGCTGGTTTTAAGTGATAAAGCCCTGCATGGCTTGGGACCACAATACCTGACAGAACACCTTTCCTGATCTGAATTTACCTGATGCTGGAACTGACAGCAGCAGCCTTCCTTCAAATACCACTTCAAAGGGTGGCTCAGAGGGAGACAACAAAGAAGAGGGAATTTTCAGTGATGCCCATCCCCCCCACATTACGGAATGACCTCTCCCCTGAGGCCCAGCTGGTGCCAACACTGCAACTTCTCAACATCAGTCTTAGATTGCCCTGTAATGCTCACCCGCATCCAGCCTTTTCAATTTTATATTGGAATGTTACGCTGTATTTTGCTGTATGTTATTATCTATTCTATTATTGTACATGTTGTGAATTGCTGTGTGCACTACCCAGAGCGCTTTCAGAAATGAAATGAACAATGACAGTAATAGTAGTAATGATAATGCCTCAACGTGGCAATACTCAGTCCTGGTGAGGGATAACATTGTGAAAACCTTTCTTACAAGAGGCTTTGTTTTGGTCTCCATTTACTGCTGACTCTCCCATTCCAAACCCACACATTTTTATTTGGTGTCGCTGCTTCATTCCTTTCTACTCAGTTTTACCTACATGTTATATTTTAATGCAGTGTTGATTCCCTTTTGGTCAAAAGTCTCTCAATTGTAGTCTGTTTTCTTTCCCACCCCTAGTCTCCATTCTTCCAAATTTTTCCCTTCTCTAGCACCTAGTGGTCTGGAAGGCTGCCCTGCCATTGTTGGAGTTTCCCAAACTAGTGTGCAACAGGTAAATGGCACCCTGCCAAATCCTGGTGCGCGCTGTTCCTTTTGCTCCCATACCTCTTTCTGCACTACAAACTTCTCCTGCCCAATGACTACACTTTGCTCCTCTTCTTTCTTAACCACTCGCAGATTTTATTGCTACCAGTTGACTTCTGCCTCTCTCTCATTCTCATAATCTACTCCCAGTACATTCTGCAAGCTGATAGCTCACCATATGTGCTATGCCAGACAATGCCTGCCTCTGTCCACTGTGGTTGCTTCATCTGTTGCCATTAGGTTGTCTTTTCTCTTCTAATCTGTGCCAGCCTCCAAATGAAACACACTGAAAGCTTGGAGCTTGGCTGTAGCTAAGGTGTTACTCCAGTATTTGCTATTCTTCAGCCCAGTGGCAGCCTGCCAGCGTTGACTCCCAAACTGTGCCAAGCAGTTTATATCTGGGGTGCTGCCAACATTTCTGTGCCCCCCACTGTTTCCTGGACAAGAAATGATGCTGCACAGTTGGTTTTGGTTGCTTCAGCTGCTATGACCTGAACCAGTTGGCTCTAATGACAGGAAAGGGGATTTCTGACTAAATATTGGGAAGAATGTTCTGATGGTATGAGCAGTGATGGCCAATGGAATAGACTGCCTCTGAAAGTTGGCCAATTGTTAAGCAGAGCCTCAGGGGCCATCTCTTGGGGATACTACAATAGTGGATTTCCTGCATTGGCAGGGGATTGGAGACCTTGGATGTTACTCCCAACTCCATGATTCTGCCTCTCTCATGCTAGACCACTCTGGGACATTTAGTGTAGGGAAAAGCCCAGGCACAGCTGTTGTATGTTCTCTGCCCATGTGCTGCTGCCCATTTCGATGAGAAAGACACAAGTGTCTATGCTGACAGAGTGCTCATTGCCCTGCTCCCTGCAACAGGAGAAGAGATTGTGTCCACCTGCTCCTGCCAAGTAATCAGTTCTGCTCTTTCCCCATGACTGGTTGCCGTGATCCCATCCTACCCATCAACATCTGCACCTGCCCATTTAGCCAACTATGGTTAAAAACACCTACTGTCTTGTGGCTGCTGCACAGAGATGTAGTCATCATACGTTTGGTCATACTGCTGGTCTTCGTAATGGGATTGCTGGTCCTGATACTGGGATTGCAGGTCATCATACTGGAACTTCTGATCTTCATATTGGGACTGTGGAATGTCATATTGGGCTTGGACTGTGGTAACAATTACAAAAGCAAACAAGAATGGTTATGGACTTCATTTAGCTATTGATCTGTAACAGTGTGGCGAATGGTGAACTCCCAAGATCCACCAAGGCTATTAAACAATTAAAACATTTTTATCCAGCCTATCCACTAAATTGTACCCAAGGCAGCCAACAAAACACCAGATAATCAATGGAGTATCTGACTAAATTACAGAATTCAAAGCAGGAAGGAATCTTCTGGGATAATTTCTTTCTCTCTCCTCCTTCAAAAGTGCACAGATACACATAGTTATTTTGGGTTGCTGTCTAAAACAGAAGAAAGTATGAGAAATTACCTGGGGAAGTTATCCCAGACTATTTAAAAGACTCCATCCTGCTCTTCAGATGTGGGAAGTAGCATGTAGGAGAGCTATGCATGTCAGTTCCATTTGTTCCCATGCTAGTAAGCTCAGGTGGTTCTCCCAATTGTAAATTGAATTCACTCAGATTTAGTCATATAGATAACTACTCCAGGAATAGGCACTCCATTGGTCTTTTACCAGAAATCCATCTAATTCTAACTAGGTATACCAGAGATTGCAGCTGGGACTTTTACATATAATGTACATACTATACTACTGACTTATGCTTTTCTCCCAGCAATTACTGACAATATTGTTTCTTGATTTCCAGGTCTGTTTCACACAATCTGCAATCTGAAGATACTTTACATATGGTGGAGCAACAAGGCCTATTCATACACCCAGCATGTGGTTGCATGTCTTGTAGCTGTACAAGCATATGAACATGCAGGTTTGGATCTAGACTTAGGCAAATCCCTTGAGATCAATGAGAAAATCCCTTTAAATCAATGGGGCTCAACTTAGTCATGATTAATCTAAATCCCACTGATTTTAAAGGGCCCATTTGAAATATGCCTAAGTCTGGATCCAGCCCACAGAGTGTCCCATCTGGATCCAACCTGTTCTTGAAATAGAAGTATTATGGATATCCTATGTTCATGCAACAGCATAATGTTACTTCAGATGTGTGCCTTGTTGGACCTATATACAATGTCAGATTACAGACTGAATGAACTGATCTTCAGAGCATAGTAACAATTTCCATTATGGCAGTAGTAGCTCATCATGTTTTGAAAAGTGAAAGTTTAGCTTTTGCACACCCTTCCTTAGAACCCAATACCATGAAGAATAGCAGCTCTGCCTGATGAGAGCAAGAAATGTTTTTTAGCACCATCTGAGCTCAACCACGATCAATAGTATGCTCCTAGACAATCTACAAATAGGACTGGGTGGCAGGAGGGCTCTCTCATTCCTGCCATCCACCCTTTCTCCACAGTTGCATTAGAATTGTACTGCCTCTGAACATAAGTGTTCCATTTTAGCAATATGTCTGGTAGCCCAGTGAATATTAGCCATGATAGTCTGGTGGAACATCCATGTAGATCTGTCCTCTATATTTTTTCCGAGTCCTCTTTCAAAGCTTTATAAGGAAGTGACCATGCTTTAATCTTATGCAATCAAATTCCTTACTTGGAGGTTGTGCAAAGATGAAGAACTTTCTCTTCCCTTGTTCTGAATCCGTGACCAGCTAATTTCATTCAAGGAAGGGGTAGGAAATTTATCTGTGGCCACACAATTCATAACTTTATTCATCTCTACCATTCACCCGTTAGTCACCTTCCTCCATACAACTAAAAAGCCCCAACTACTTTAGTCTTTGCTCATATGGTAAGTGCTCTGACCTGTGGATCATTTTGGTTGCTCTTTCCTGTTCCTGAGATGTGGTGGCCTCAGAACTGTGGTGGCCTCAGAACTGTGCAGCATTCTGAGTGCAGCTACACTGAAGATTTCTGTAAAGATGCTACGCTGCCAGGTATTTTATTTTCGATCCATTTCTTAATAAGCCCTGTGATGGAATTTGTCTTTTCACTGCTGCTCTTCCTGTCTTGTCATCTTCACTGAGCTGCCTGTGAATTGCCAGCCTAATCCAGTGGAAGGAGCCTTTGACTGGAGCTGAACATTACATCTTACCAAGTCATTACTGGATCATTGCATCTGACAAATTGCCAATAAATCAAATGGATATAAACAAAACCTATTTGCACTTGTATGTAGTGCTGCTGTGAAGCTTTGCTGTTGCTTTTGTCGTTGTGCTTAAACAGAATCATAGCAATCAAAACAGAATCAACTCGTGGCATCTTCCTTGTCTGGTACTTCTTGGAGGACTTTACAACTCCTTACACGCACATGTAAACCATGTACAACTCTCCCTGTAACAACAGCACTTAATTCTATGCTATTACTCCAGTATAAATGGGCACGAGATAGCATCTTAACTAAGGCAATGTAGTGCATTCCATATAGCCTACATCAGCTGCTCTGAGGTGAAATACTATTCAGCATATTTACTGATTAAAAGAGATCGTATTTGTAGGTGGAAAATATTCAGTTAGGCATTTGCAATTGTTTAGAGTATGAAAGGCAGTAGTGGGGAGATTTACTGAAACAAATCTATGGATGGCTTCAACGACATAATTATCTCTGGGTTTGGTTTGGTTCAGTTTTTAATAGTTATTGTTCTGTTGTTTCAATACTTGCAGCTTCTACCTACTTTTTCTGTAGGCTGTGGCTAATAAATGTGAGTGGATCTAGTGTTCAAAGCCCATTTGAAATGAGTCTCTGTGAGAGGTGCTCATTATGGGGAAAGAAGGATCCATGTGTACGGTTGCTATAGCTGCCTTATTTTTAAAGGATATTTTTCTTTCAGAGAATTGTCACATAGCAGGTGTGTCCCATATCTTGGAATATTTCAGTTCTGTTTTATAGAACTAAGCCAAGCTGGCAGAAACCTCCTGTTCGGGAGCCTCTACTTATCCAACTGAATTTAGGCTGCAGTTCCAGTGGAGTGAAATCGTAAGACATCGCAAGGAATCCACACAACACTCCTATTAACCCATCCTGTTGGTAACGTTCTGTATTCACATTTTACAAACCCCATTTGTGTTAACCCCCTGCCCTGCTCAAAAGGTAGGAACATAAAAAGATGGAGCCAATTTTCAATATCTTTTAGATTACATCTACTTCATCAACCATGTTTACTTTTAATCTATTGCACACTTATTTTGGGTATGATGGCAATAAATCCTGGATGCACATGGATTAGAATGGAGGCACGGGTAATAGGAAAACACAGGGCTCAGCTCATGTGTTTGAAGACCTTATTAGATTTAATGGGGCAACACAAGCAAGAGTACCATGAGGTCATTTGGACCTTAGCGAATTTGGGCATCAGCTGTATGCACAGGAATGAAACACTGTTAAAGTTCCTTACCTTTGAGTTGTGTTAAGGTGATCACTAGCAATGGTATCCACAGTGATGTCTGTTCCCCCCTGCCTGTCCCCATCTTGGCTGGAGTTCGGTAACATGTACCGAACGACAGGCTTCTGAGGAGGCACCTGTCTTTGGATGACTCTTATATAGCAGAAGTGTGGATTTTGGCTTAGTTCCCAGATTGTTTCACAAGTTCCCAGAGAGGTGGAGCCTCAGGGGCTTCAGCAGGTGCAAAGCTAAACAAGGATGCTTTTTTTATTCTATTAGGGGCTGGTCAAGTATATTTGCATTTGGGGAGGAGTATTCATTTTTAAGAGGGTTTGTGTGTGTGTGTGTTTTAAGTGAAGGAACTCACAAGGAATAAGCAATGAGGAACAGCATCTCCACTTGCTTAATGTTCTTCCATAGTTTTTGCAGAACTGTGCAGCAGCTGTAATTCAAGAATCTTTGAGAGTTAAAAAGGCTGATTTTTAAAATCTTTTGTAATATGGAACGGCATATTTCAATGTTTGGGACTTACATCTTTTCAAGAGAGATTTTGTGTTGGTTTTTCCTGCTTGTGGAAAAGCTGAATCTTAAAGATAAAGCAGTGGTCTAAACTTTAAAACTTTTATTCATGAAGTTCTTGAGGCATATTTTCCAACAAAGCAAGGGGTAGAACATGACATTCACTAAAACAAAAAGTAAGATAGTAAAAGATCAAAGCTTTTCATAGCAGTAACCAATCAACACGGGCCAAACTGGAAAAGAGCAAAAATTAGAAAATGGCACAGATTTTTTAAAAAAGGGTTTAGATGATGGTGAAAATAGCACAGGAAGGGGGACAGTTGAAATGTTATTGGTAGGGAACATCAGAGCATGTCTGTCACAACTTAAAAGTTCTGTGCCTTCCTGATTCTTACTAGGACATGAGACAAAATGTTAAGCAAACCCTTCTCTGCCTATCTGAAGACATGGGCAGGTACGTATCAGGGAACATATCCCAGACAGAAAAACAATTCAATCCCACATACTTAAGTGTTCAGTATACCCACCCACCATCCACACTCACACTCACACTGATTTCTTGGTAGATCAGTTCATTGCTATTGCCAAACTGATAGCAGTATGTTCCTAGAAATATTTACATACTGCATGTATTATCTATCTGCATCCTCCTCTTCCTCCTTCTCATCTCGCTTCCTCTCCTATAAAATTTTATGAGCAGCTCCCCCACATAGCATAGCAGAAACAGCTCGGAACCTTTACAAGAATTCAGAGTCCCATTGTATTGAGAATGCTGTACAGTGAGAGATTTAGTATTCAGGCCTGTGATTTTATTTTAAAAACTATTAACTTTACTGTTTGATTCTTTGATACATGGCATGCTTTGCTGTTTGTAACAGTAAGGTTTGTTCTTGCCTAAGGGATTGCTGAATTTGAACAGAAAGAGAATGCTGGGAAATATACCTCACTTCTTTTTCAAGGTGACAAAGAAAGATTTTCCTTGGACACCAATCAGTAGAATAATAGGAGATGTGCTGCCCATGAGAATAGCTCAGCAGAGACCATCAATCAGGTTTTGCGTAATGAATCCCAACTCTGAGAAAACCAATGGGTTAGATTAGGCTTACACAAAACAGCGGACCAAAAAGAATGAGGCTCAAACTAACCTGGACACTGTCATGAATCATGCAGTAAATCATATTGTTATCAAGGCTCCAAATTACTGGAAAGGGGATGGATTCTCAAGGCATAGCTTGCCGACAGGTACTTGAATAATCAAAACTAAACAAACATACGCAGCTGAATACTTAGGTATGAGCAGCGCTACTTATTTCTGAGCAGTTCCTTAACTTGAGTGGAGAATGGAAGCATTTGTCTGACTGGTATGGACATCCCTGTAAGGCAGGATGTGGTACATTCTTCTTCAGCTTAAGTTTTCTTGGACTGAACCGTTTTTGGGTTGTGGAGCTTTCTAACAGATTAGAACTTAAGAACTAACTACTCCCCAGTCATCCCGGTAAGATTGTGAGGATAAGATTGAGAGAAGGGGGAGAATTCTGTAAGCCACATTGAGTTCTTGGAAGGAAAAAGGGTGGGATAGAAATATAATAAATAAGTCCAAATGGCATTACTTTAAATCTGTGCCTAGACTAGCAACAATGTCTTGTCTTTATCTTTACTCTAGAGTAGGTACAGGAGGACCAATCCAGATGTTAAACCTTTCTCCCAGTGCAAGGACTTCATCCAGACTGGGGGACCTGCACAAAGAAAAATGTGAAAGGGGCGGGGGAAGAAAGCAAAGACACTGGCCACGTTCGCATAACATGCAAAACCCCTTGGGAATTTTAACCATGGAATGTGGTTGAAATTCTTCTGTATGTGACAGACAATCAGGCACAGCAGAGGTTGTGGGCCCCCTCCTCCTTCCCTCTTTCCTGTCTTCCCTCAGTGACTCCTCCTGCAGGATCCCACCTGTGTGGCAGCAAACCATTTAGGGCTGGCTGTGACTTGACTTTTCAAAAAGTGCCTCTGTGTAAGCCACACTTGGGAAAACGAGGCAGCCCAAAGACACATGAACCCTCTCCACACACACCCTCCCTTGAGGATACTGCTACAAAGGGAGCTGTGCATACCCCCACCTTAGAAAAATGAAAAAAAAAGTATTGCAATTTAGTTTGGACACTTGACAGCATGGACCTTGCATATATGCCAAACTTCAACTTGGTATCCCACTTCTAACTCTTTAAACTATTTTTAAAAAGTCAAGAGTGTGTGGAAAGCCCATGCTTTCTCAAGTGTGGATAACAGAATGGCATAAGAGCCACCCCAGCCCCCTTCCTTCAAGGTGTTTGGGGGGACATCCCCTCAATTTCCACCTCTTCCAAGCAGGACCACCAGAGCTTATATGGGCAGTAGGAAGCCCTAACTGTCCACTCAGTTTTACAATTTAACTTGTGTGGTTAGCACCCTGGGAAGTGGAAAACCTGAGGGAAATCCATGAGGGGGTGCAAGGCTTGTGGTTTAAAGGGACAAGCCTGCCTCTCTGCATGGAGATTTCTCCAAGTTTTGAAGTATCCCTACTCCTGCTAGCAGGGAGTAGTGGAAACCTTTCCCAGCTGTTCCCAAGTGCTCCTAGTTTCTAAGGCTAGAGTGGCAAGTCTTTCTGCTGCTCTTGCCAAGAGGGCCTCTGATTTATTGACTTGACCATGGCTAAATTTGTTGCCCAGGTTCAGACAAAACAACAAACCATGATGGCTTTATTAAACCTTAGTACCAGGCATGGCTATTTGAAGTGGTTTAAAAGTCGTCCTGTGGGAAGGGTGTTGCTCTCAGACAACATGCAAAACCATCCTGGCATATAACCTGCCATGGCTTACTGTGCATGCAAACCCAGCCTGTTTTGGCCCATGGTCAAGACAAAACGGAGCTAGTTACTTTGCTAATGCTACTGGGAGATTAGCAGGAGAAGGTTAGTGAGCAAGCCTGCTGGTCAAGTATGACTGGGCTCATCCTTCATTAACTACAGAGAAGTTGTTGTTAAGGGGACGAAATAGAAAGCAAATTGGTTCTTGAAACAACACCATTTGGGGAAATGTTCTGCATGGGAGGAGTGGGGAAACCCAGGCAAAGAAGTGGCATCTTCTTTATCCACTCTTGACTAAGGATGTTGTAATATGAAGCTCTGTTTAAAAGGACCTTAAAAGAAGACTGCAGTTTAAGATCTGAACTGGAGAAAGAGACAACTGAGGATTCCCAACCTACAGTGTAAACTGTCTGCACTTTGGGGGTGCCCTCTTTCTCCCAAGAGATCTGCTGTGAGAACAGTGTACACCAGTTATCTCTTGGTTTAATCTGTGTGCCTCCACATATGCTCAATCTGTATATTTGTAAGTAAAATGCAATTTTTGTAAATGTTGCAAAATTCCAATAACTCTCTAGTGACCTTCTTCCAAAGGAAACCAAACCTGTCTATACACTGTAGGTCTAGGAACTTCTCATCACTCAGTAAAATGGGATTAGAATAACAGTATAACATAGCTTTACTTAGAATACTTAAGGCTTTACTTAGAATACTTAAATAAATCTGGATATGTTATAATTTGCAAAACTTCCTTTGCTGCTAAGACTGGATTATTATCTTACTTTTTGTAAATGTGATAATTGGTTCTAGGGCAGAAGTGTATTCTAGCCACAGTAATTACTGTGCCTTTGGAACCATCTTCCATCAGTTTCCATCAACTTTTCATTTACAGTTTGAGGCATGTGAGTATTTGGAGACTATTCTTTAAACAACTCAAAAGCAATTTGATATCAGCAATTTTTATTCCATCCTTCAAACCAATGCACCAAAACTGAAGCCAAAGCCTTTGTTTAGTGCATTCCAATGATTCATACAGGGATTTCAGTCTTCCCTCTGCTTCCCCATATTTTCTACTACATCTCTGACATCAAAACTGCACAACTCATCAGCTGTTGAAATATATCCATTAAACTCTACGGCTGAAAGCTTGTGAATGCAACAGCTATTGAGTTGTTTAAGCCAACCCCCTTTTTACATCTGCAGGGAAGAACAAACATAAATGTCAAAGCTGATGATAGGATGCAATAAGGAAATTTATAGTACTGAAGATTTTAGCAGTCATAGTAAGTACTGCCAAGCCCCTTATTAATAATAACATTATATAAGATAAAATACAAGTACACATAACAAAATAATGTAAATCTAAAGCATCTCAGAAAGCAGTGTTGTAACCAAAAATATTTCTATTTATGAAAGAACTTCATAGAAGGAAGAATAGAAAAAATTAATAGAAATAAAGCCATCAAAAAGACCCATGCTGATTTGCAACATGCTGAAAAAAGTGTAACAAATAAATATAAACCATCCACCAAGAAATGAATCCAATCATGTTTATCCACCAGATACATGTTTTTGTTCAGTCCAAGTGAAATCCCATAACCTTGTGTATCACTGAAGAATAATCTCATGCTGATTATTGCTTTTCCATTAATAAGCAAGTGCAAAATATATGCAATGGTAATCAAGAGCAATAGTAACAAGAAGAAGCTATAATGTGATAATTTATGCAGTCTTACACTCTTTAAGTAATTCCTCCAAAAAGTACATGGACCCAACAGCTACAGGAGTGTAATTTGGCTGAACAGGACATTCAAGCAGGAAGTAAATTCCAAAGGAGGGAGATATTCGAGAAAACAAACCTCACAGCGGCAAAGTTCAATGTTACTATAACATCAAGGTCTTAATCCTGAGATTTACCCCCAGAGTACCTGCCAGCCCAGGAGGAGTCCGCCAACAGGAAGGAGAGCCTGAATTTAGTCTCCCAACTGAGGCTTGGAGCCGTCAGTATGACACATGGGGAATTTAGTAGAAAACTGCTGTTTATTCAATGCTAGGCCATCATCATATGTTCTGCTTTCTAAATCCAATCACTCTGAGCAGTCACTTATTCCCTTCTAAGACTCTTGAGAATGACTTGAAGGTATACATCCTTGAAAGTAAGAGCAGGAAAATTTTGTTATCACAGCAGTATGATATCACCTCAGGTTTCCATTATTACATCATACTCAAGTATGCCAAAGTGTCCTCCACACTGGAACGAAATCACACTTTCCAAAAACATTCCCACTCTTGACCTGCATTATTTTAGTCCATACCTGTCTACATCTTTCTCCCTTGTGGGGTCATGGCCAGAAATTCTTATCGCAAAACACTTTGGATGGGATCCAACTACTGTCTCTTTACAAGAAAGGAGGCAGTCTCCTTCTACAGACTCCCGTCTCCCCCAGTTCCACTTTGGAAGGTCCCCAAACTCTCTGGAGTAGTTTTGGGGAAAGTTTGGGGAAAGACAGGGAAATGCAGCAGTGAAGAACGGGCAAAAAGCTCCCCTTCCCTCTTGCACTGTCAGCAAGAGACACTACTTGGATAGCACTCATTACATTTTCCTCTTCTCTGCATCTCTTATTTCTCTCCATCCTGCCCAGTTAGCTTCTACGAGCTTATATATGCTGACCAGCCCTTTCTGTACCATGTGCAGATAATCTTTTCCATCCGTACTACCTTCAATTCTCAGGGTTACCCTTTCTTTTTATTTAGTTGCTTCCAAGGAAATGGAAGCTTTCACACAACTGCAAGTGAACTTGGTTCCTACAGGAGAAGAAAAATGTGACAGATTAATGGTCCTCTGGAGTGATGGATTCCCAAACAGAAATCTGACTAGGAGGGAGGGTTTTCCAGGAAGCAGCTTCTTCTCTGCATCAGATGATCCTGAAGACTGTGCAACACTTTTGGGCAGAACAATATTATGTACTCTGGTGATGAGGTGTGTGTTCGTATGGTTTGCTGCTGCAGCAATTGCTACACCCTATGCCTACCGTTCCTCTATGGGCAAGGTGAGAAGTTTGTTGCAACATTATGTTTTTCTTTCCTATTGACTGAAAGGAGGAGTGACGGCTATCAGTCAAAGTTGGCACAGAGGCACATCTCTTCCAGGGGCACTTTAGGGGAAACAAGGGAGATGAGTCAACACACTCATGTCTGCCCTATTTCCTCACCATTCCACCAGCACAACATAGTTGGCAGAATACTGACATGCGTGAAAACTTCCATGTGTGGCCAGAGAACATCTGGTGGTCTGAGACTGCCTCAGTCCATTAGAGTACCTCTCTTTCCACTACCAGATCCTATGCTAATCAAGTAGAATATTAATGTGACTTCTAAAAAGAATACAGTTGCAGAACAATCCTAGCTGGGAAGTGGTAAGATGGGCAGATGTATCCCTAAACAAGAACAGAACTACTTTCGCCAGCACACTACCCTGGCTGTCCTTGAGAGGCTTTTACCTTTAAGACAATCTAAAAATAACTTGAAATAATAATTTGAAAAACTCTATGCAGCAATCTGGATTTTGGGGGCAGGGGTTGCGGAAACAAAGGGAGCCTTGGATCCATTGGATCCAAGTCTCCTTTATCCAGATCAGGTCCCTTTCCTATGCCACAATGTCCAGGGAAGTAAAGAGAAAAAGGGATCATCACCATGATAAATCAATTTCACAAGCCAGCTGGGATGAGGATGAGGTGACACTTTACTCCCCAGCCTCCTTGGGATTGTTCTGCCCATGAGCAAACATACTGTATGCAGATAGGAATTGTTGTGGAATATAAGTTAATTAAGTGATCTCAAGACATTATTTTTGCGTTCAAATCATAGGCTTGGATCTGAAGAAGTCCTGCTGCTAATACAAAGTATCCACCACCTGCACCCTAGATTA
The DNA here is from genome assembly GCF_004798865.1 of Varanus komodoensis. Taxonomy (NCBI): domain Eukaryota; kingdom Metazoa; phylum Chordata; class Lepidosauria; order Squamata; family Varanidae; genus Varanus; species Varanus komodoensis. Next base: position 6,664,138 of record NW_025335468.1, on the reverse strand, counting down.
AGCTGGGAATAATGCTAAATAGCACAATCAGATAGCATTATTTTGTAGCGATGTTGGGGTTGAGGGAAATGGCAGCCTCCAGAAAGATCATTCTTGTTGCCACCAGTGCTCTAGTTCACCATTTTTGACATTGTCCTTGTAGACTGCAAAGCATTTTGTCCATTCAAAACACTCCATCAATGCTGACTACCCATGTTCTCAAGGACCATGCAAACCTCATGAGGCAAAACATAAAGATGTCCCAAGATTTGTCTCAGAAATGATAAAAGAGCCATCCATTCATCCTCCTGAAAGATTAATTATTTGTGACTTAAAAATTACCATGTAAAGAGTCCATTTATAATTTAGAACAAAGGAGGTTGGCTGAGTTATACATATGTAGATGTGGCTTTTCTGCTGGAGTTCAAGACGATACTTGATGACATTAATATATCACATGCATCTTTACAACAGGAAGTCTGATTATCTGAGATCTGCAGACTGAGTGACCAGTTATATAGATAGATTGACATCTGCATAGTAAAAAGAATTTGAGGAATGAAAGGAAGAAAAAGAGGAAAGCAGATTGCTCAGCTTCATCACATTTTTTATGATGTAGTGAATTCATAGAACCAATAATATATATTGGGCAGTAAAAATACTGATATATTATCTAACTCCTCTCTATAGTTAGACAATGTTTAATGCTCTGCTATGATTATTTTCCATGCACAGATCCTAGATGGGCATGATCTCTGCTTAGAGACAGATGTTTTGAGAGCCCTGGCCTAATGAATGGGATATAAAAACCTAACTAAAATACATATATAAATAGAAAGATTTCCCAGAGCTGGTGTTTAAGGACTTGGCACCCCACTGCAACTTCCTCCTCTCTGTCTGTCTGTCTGCCTCTCATGTGCCATATTACTTAATGGGCCAAGTGTCAGGGTAATTGTGCCATGAATTTTCTCTGCTCTGTTGGCAAATACCACAGAGGTGGATTGTGGGTAAGGAAACTTGCTGGGCTGGACCCTCAGATCAATAAGCACCATTCACAGAATGTTCCTGCTCACAGAAGCAAGGACAATTTTTGCCTGTTCCTTCCTCCTTGCTGTCCCTTGGTTTTGTTTTGTTTTTTATTAAAACATTTCTATGCCGCCCCTTGCCGAGGCCTCGGGGTGGCTTACAACATCAAATAAAATACAAAATACATTAAAACAATAACAATTAAAATATATACAGTAAAATAAAATAAGGCAGAAGAGTGTGGAAGTTAGTGCTATTGGCTGCAGGGAAGAAGAAGGAAATAGCAAAAATATCCTCTCCAGTTTGCTGCATGGGAACCTCTCCAGGATTTCAGCTTCTTCCATGCACAGAAGGATTCATTGACAGGGGTCACATGACACAGCAGCTTCCAGTGACTTAAGCGCCGCTGCTGCCTGCTGCTGCCGCTGCCACACCGAGGCCAGGACCACCGGCCCTGGCCCCTGCTCCGGCCTGCTTCCCCCGGGGTGTGTGAGAGACGCACCAGGGCGGGGTGGGGCACGGGGAGGGGCCCTGTGGCCTACAAGGCGCTGGCCTAAGGGTGGTGACGCCGCCGTTTGGGGGCCGAGTGGGGGGCCGGGCTGGCCGGGGGCTTTGGTGGTTAGCCTTGGTTATGTTCGTCTGTGGGCTAGCGGTGGTTTTAAGTAGGATGTTTTTAGTAATTTTAATTGTTGGTTTTAGGTTGCTTTTAATTGGTGCATCTCGTGCTTTACTATGATGTTGCCTGGGGAGCGCGTGGGCGCCACCATTGGGGTGGTGATGGGCAATGGACGTTATGGTGTTGGGGGTCTAATGGGTCTGCATAGAAGAAGGAGGGACAGATGGTTAACACCTGTCCCTCTTTCTGGTTATTCCCCCAACCGGCGGGTTCCAGGTAGACTTGTCAGCTGCCCCCCGGGCCTGTCGGTGCTGTTGCTTAATGCCAGGTTGGTCCAAACTAAGGCAACACTCATCCATGATTTGATCATGGATAAGAGGGCCGACCTGGCTTGTATCACAGAGACCTGGGCGGGTGGGGGGGGGATGTCGCCCTCTCACAACTGTGCCCGCCCGGGTACCTGGTCCAGCACTGACTATGCCTGGAGGGGATGGAGGGGGGTCGCTCTGGTTTATCGAGCTTCTATCTCCCTTGTGGGGCTTCCTGTCCTCTCGAGGCCAGGGCTGGAGTGCCTCCACTTGGTGTTGGGTGACTGAGACAGACTGGGGATTCTGTTGGTGTACCATGCACCCTTCTGCCCAACAGACTCCCAGCCTGAGCTGATGGAGATCGTCTCAGACCTGGTGTTGAGGACTCCCAGGATGTTGGTCCTGGGGGACTTCAATCTCCATGCCAAGATGGTTCTAACCAGGGTGGCTCAGGACTTCATGGCCTCCATGGCAGCCATGGGACTGTCTCAACACATCAGTGGCCCGACCCATGAACGTGGACACACTCTGGACCTGGTTTTCTCAACGGGGCAGGAAGAGGGTGATCTGAGGGTGAGGAATTTAAGTTTGACGCTCTTGTCATGGTCAGATCACTTCCTCATAAGGTTTGAGCTCGAGAGCGGCCTTTCCCTCTGTAAGGGTGCAGACCAGATTGTATTGGTCCGCCCCCGGAGCCGGATGGATCCTGATGGATTCCTGAAAGCTCTGGGGGATTTTCCGGTTGACAAGGCTGGTGATCCTGTCGACGCCCTGGTTGAACTGTGGAATGGGGAGATGACCAGGGCTATTGACACGATTGCTCCCAAGCATCCTCTCCCACCTGGCAGAGCCGGTTCATCTCCTTGGTATACACCTGAATTATGGGCAATGAAGCAGGTTGGGAGACATCTAGAGTGTAGGTGGAGGAGATCACGGGGTGAATCTGACCAAACACACTTAAGAGCCCATTATCGGGCCTATGCTGTGGCGGTGAGGATGGCAAAGAAGAAATTCTTCTCCGCTTCCATTGCCTCCTCACAATGCCGTCCGGCGGAGCTCTTTCGGGTGGTGCAAGGGCTGATACATCCAGGTCCAAAGAAAGATCTCATACCACCCTCAAAGGCCCGCTGTGACAACTTTGCCAGGCATTTCAGGGAGAAAATCGCTCAGATTCGTCACGAGCTTGACTCTACTATTGAACCAGATTCTACTGAGGAGATGCCAACGACGCCGTCGAGTCCACAATTAATGGATGAATTTCAGTTGTTGCAGCCTGATGATGTGGACAAGGTGCTTGGACAAGTACGCCCTACCACCT
>NW_025335468.1:6658033-6660791 GCF_004798865.1 Varanus komodoensis | reverse complement strand
CCCTTTACAAATAATGGACACAATCCAGCCCAAGTCAAGCACTTCAGTGTCAGTGGGCACATGTTTAACTTTCCCAGATGAAATCAGCAGGATTTCAAGGCAGTTAATTTGTATCGGATTACAGGATTTGTGTCATTGCCTTCTGTAAAACCTAGGTGGATCAAACATGCATTGTAGTGTTGCCTTCAGTCACCATCAAAGGAAAGACATTTTTACAGGTTCCCCAAAAGTGGGTGGGCAGGCAAGATGCACTCTCCTTAATTATTTGGAAAAAACAAACAAACAATAGAATATCTACTTTTTGATTCAGAAAAATCCTGCTCTTCTCCATGGTCCTCAGTTTTGAATGGTGCATATGGTCTCAGTGCGCATCTGGTGCAGAGAATCATCCTTTTATTATTCACATCCCAGAGCAGACATTTTCCCTTTCTCTTTTGTCCAGTTAGTAGTAATTATTACACAATTATCTTTTCTCAAGACAAAGAGAGGGACTAAAGTGATATTTTTCAGTTGTAAACTTGCAGGGAGAGAGTGTCTTATCTGATTATGTGTAAGCTGCTCTGGGAACCTTTTTGGCTTAGAAGTGATATAAATAGGCTTCAAATAAGCACATTCCAAGCCGGTCCTCCAAGCCTTCTGTATTGATTCTTCCACTGGAGCTGAAACATCAGGATATGTTCATAATTACTGAGTCAAAATGTAGGGTCTATATCCATATGTTTTCTTTAGCACTTTTCATTGCCTTCTTGCATTCTTCAGAACTGCCAAGAAAAAAACCTTGACCCATCTTGCCACCAACAAATACAAACCAAACCTACCAGAAATCAAAAAAGAAGGGTTTGTTTATCAGTTGTAAGGCATGGGTTTTTCATCAAATGGAACCCAATATTGTCTATGAAACACAGAGCCACTTCAGAATAGTTCTCTACTCTAGCTATTTAAAGTTGGTCTAAATGATATATTCATAAAGGGGCACAGCACTGTATTGTCAACAGATCTCCTTCCTCATCATTTAGTAGAAATCACAGTGGAAGTTTGGGCCTCATTTCATGAATTAACTATGCCCTGTTCCCTTAAGTATAGCCCAGCCTGCTGAGACACTTTCTCTCACACATCCTTTCATTTAGAAGAAATCTTTGTGCCGGTCTGTATCACTGTCCCACCATGGAATGCACCAATCTTTTAAATAAGCTGGTTAAGCTGCCAGAACCAGAGAAGAGCCAAATGCCACAGTAAATTTAGCAAATGGTCCAACTGCATATTGGCTTGAATCCATCCTTTCCACTGAATCAAAGGGGCAGGTTCAGGCAACATGTTAGCCTACCCTGCAGCACAAGGCACATTGGGTGGGTTAATCACCCAGGCCCCACAATCTGTGCCTACCTTGGCTCCCTCCTCCTCTTTCATGCTCCCTGTGGTTCTCCCCAGGGACACTGTGGGAGGAATGAGTTTTTCCCCTCCTCTCTGCCACCACAACATGTCCAGAAATGCCCACAGGATGTTGAGAAGCAGGAAACCATATCCAGCTGGCTGGAAAAATCTCTGCTCCCCACTACTACAGCAAGCATGAAAGCACTGGTCACAGCAGTGGGGACTGGGGGATCAAAAGTTGCTTTTTCCAGCAATCCAACCAACTCAGAGATGGTTGCTCCTTGTCCCTGCACTGGAGAACAGGGATTCCTGAAGCCAGCTATAGCTGGCTGAAACAATTCCTGCTCATGTACTTCTTGCTGTGATGGCAGAGAGGGGAGAAGTCTGTGAGAGCTGCCCACAGGTGCCACTTGGGCACTTTGGAGGCAAGCAGCATCAGCACTCACTGACTAACCACTCAGTGAGAGTAGGAATGAGATTTTGACACTTGTGCCAAGTGGCTTGCCTGTGGTTGGGTTTGACTCACGATAGCACATGTCATCCAGGGTCAGGCAAGACAACAACCCATCGTAGGTCACAAAAACCCAGCTAAAAGCCATGGTTTGTCAGGGTGGCTTATAAACCAGCACTGAGCCACCCTGACAAACCCTGGTTCACATGACACGGCAGCCCACTGTAGTTTATGAATATTGCACAGTCTTCTGAATGGGAACCTCTATAGAATCACAGCTCCTTTCATTTATGGAAGGGCATTTATTTATTTTTATTTTATTTTATTTAAAACATTTCTATGCTGCCCCCATCGCAACAAAGCCTCGGGGCGGCTCACAACAAAAACAAACAAAAGCATATAAAAATTATACAATAAAATATTAAAACCCGGTGCATCTTGGCTTAATTTTTTTTAAAAAAAACCTACATAATAAATTAACAATTAAAATAAGTTTTAAATAAAAAGGTCTTAGCCTGGAGCTGAAAAACAAATAACAACGGCGCCAAGCAGACCTCACTGGGGAGCGCATTCCATAGGTGGGGCGCCACCGCAGAGAAAGCCCTCCTCTGGGTACTCACCCTCCTAATACCATTCACAGAGGGTTCCTGGAGAAGGGCATCTGTTGCTGATCTCAAGGGGCGGAGGGCATATATGGACGCAAGCATTCCTTTAGATACCCAGGGCCCAAGCCGTTGAGGGCTTTATAGGTCATAACCAACACCTTGAATTGGGCCCGGACTTCAATAGGGAGCCAGCGGAGCTGACGGAGAACTGGGGTTATATGAGAACAACGCCCAGTCCCCGTCAGCAGCCTGGCAGCTCTATTCTGCACCAATTGAAGTATCCGGACCATCTTCAAGGGTAGCCCCATGTAGAGCGCATTGCAGAAATCTA
>NW_025335468.1:6657183-6657933 GCF_004798865.1 Varanus komodoensis | reverse complement strand
AGGAGCTGACGGAGAACTGGGGTTATATGAGAACAACGCCCAGTCCCCGTCAGCAGCCTGGCAGCTCTATTCTGCACCAATTGAAGTATCCGGACCATCTTCAAGGGTAGCCCCATGTAGAGCGCATTGCAGAAATCTAATCGGGAAGTTACCAACGTGTGTGTCACTGTCGCCAGGCAATCGTTCTCCAGGAAGGGATGCAGCTGATGGATCAGCCGAAGCTGAAGGAAAGCGCTCCTCGCCACTGCCGTCACCTGGGCTTCTAAAGACAGCTCAGGGTTGAGGAGCACTCCTAAACTGTGAACCCTGTCCCTCTGAGGGAGTGCAACCCCATTTAGGACAAGGCCCAAGTCCCTCATCCCAAACCACCCACTAACAGGACCTCCGTCTCATCTGGATTGAGCTTCAGTTTATTGGCCCTCATCCAGCCCATTACCTCAGCCAGGCACTAGTTCAGCACAGCCACTGCCTCACCTGGATTGGTGGAAAACGAGAGGTAGAGCTGGGTATCATCAGCATACTGATGACTCCGCAGCCCACACCTCCTGATGACCTCTCCCAGCGGTTTCATGTAGATGTTGAATAGCAAGGGGGACAAAATGGACCCCTGCGGAACTCCATGGCATAACTGCCATGGTGCAGCGCCATAGTCCCCCAGCACCACCTTCTGAAATCGGCCGTTGAGATAGGAGCGGAACCACCGCCATGCGGTACCTCCAACTCCCAGTCCCTCTTGCCTATTCAGAAGGA
>NW_025335468.1:6650000-6657083 GCF_004798865.1 Varanus komodoensis | reverse complement strand
GTATGTTTGTTTCCTGTCCCACGGTGCTTTAGAGACATACCCCTTTAACTTAAAGCTATTTCTTATCTTTTTGCCCCCAGAGACCTCCCAAACCATTCTACAACTTAATCAGGCCATTGCAGATAAAGCACTGATGGCAGCTATAGGATAAAGCCAATATTGCAAATTGTACACAACTCACCATGTGTTTGCACTTTAGGTGTGTCTGCAAATGTTAACGGGGACCCTCTTAGACCTCCTTATCAATTGGCTTCAATAGTTAGCCTTGATTATTAAAAATAAGGTGTTGGTGGATTGCTCTGACACTCTTCTTGAAGGGGGAATTAATGCTCTAGACAGATGTTTTCATGAGTCATTCAAGTGCCATTGAGCAAAGGAGCTCATGAGATGGAGTTCTGCATTTAGTGCTTGGTTGCTGGGTACTCTTCCATTAATGGAGGGAATGTTCATGTCTATCCTACTTGCCAATGCAGAATGGTCTCCCAAATACCAGGTCAAGTACAAGCTCAAACAAAATACAAAACCATTCTCAGTTTTGTCTGGGTTCAGGTGTGAAGGAAGCACATGTGGATTGTTGGTGACACATGGGTTGTTAAGTTGTGTGAACGAAGCCCAGCTGAACTAACAAACCAATGTTCATTAACCAGAATCAACTCAGAGAGACAACCCATGTTTTCTTGGTTGGTTGTGAACTGTGAGTTGTTCATGTTTAACAAACCATAGTTTGTTAGCGTAGCTGGGACCCCACAACATAAAAGCCCCTTTTTCAACAACAATCAATAGTCAAGATAGTCAATCCATACTGAACTTGGTGTGAGCCCAGTTGTGTTGCATGAACCCAGTCATGGCCATGCATTATATCCTACACCATCTTCATTAATTAAGGAAGGGAAGAAAGCAGGAGGAGAAAATCTGCCATCTACCAGCACTGGACATTGCAATGATTGATGGCCAAAAGGTTGGAACCTCATTGTCTCATCTTTTGCTTTCCTGGCACTATTCGTTTTATCCTTTGGTACAGGAATGTTACACTGCTAACCATTTCTGCTCCTCCACACCCTTAGCACCAAATTTCATTTTGAGAATAACTCCAATGCAGGGATGGACAACCTGTGGTCCTGAAAAGTTGTTGAACTTCAGTTCCTATCAACCCCAGCCCCCATGATCCTATAGTCAGTGACTATGGAGTCTGTGGTTCATCTGTAGGGTGACAGTTACTCTTAGACATGCATTAAAGATTAGAGGAGAGCCACCCAATCTGTCATGATCACTGTGGTTATATGGACAAAGGGTTAGTTCTGGAAGGAATCCTTTCCAACATGGCCTTTTCAAAGTTGCTATCCCATCCTCTCTCTCCCTCTCCCTCCTCTGTTTCAGTTTTCCTTTATAAAATTACTATTATAGAAACCTACCACCAGACAGGGTGATTATAAAGAAGAAACATTGGATTTGGCAAACTATTTTCTGCATTAAATGTGCTCTTAGCAAATAACAATGGACACAAGAGGCACAAACAAAAAAAGATGAGGCTTTGTAGCAAATGGAGGAATTTTCCATGAAACAATTAGGGTGCATTGTATTTGCCTTTCCACTGATGGGCAAATGATTGGCAATATTCTTTAAAAACTGGCATATTACCAGCTATAAAAATATAAAAATTTAGCACCTTAAAACTTTTAACCCCTTACAAATTCTAGCAGCTTACTGGAGCCATATCACATATGATGGCACTGCACAGATGCAGAAGCTGCCTTTTTTCCACATCCTGAGTATTTATTTATTGGATAAGTATTTATTTCCCTACTGCCTGTAGCTGAAGCTCTCTGGGCAGTTCAAAAAATGCTTTTAGGATCTGCAAAACTGATGCAGGTCTGTAGTCAGTGGCCTTGCCACCTTGGAATGTACAAAAGTAAACAAATACGCTACAAGCTTGAGTAAACCGATTGTTACATGTATCAAATGCTTCCTGGTACATCAATAAATCATTTAAAAATATTTCATGATCTGTTGCCTGAAAAACAGAAGCCTGTCTGAATGCTTAATCACCTTTAAGCACAATTATGATGGCATGTCTTGCCAACTATGTGGACAGGATTTCTAAACTCCCTTTGTAAAGTTAAAAAAAAAAGCAATCAACTGTTGTTGCTGCAATATGGAGTGGCCAAGCCATGAGATAACAGTGCTGTGAAAAAGGACAGGCCTCAGACCTGCAAATGCTACTGATGTGAGTGTGTGAGTCTTTGCAGCTGCACTGCCATATTAAGTCAATATGAATGAAAAAATCACTTAATCCTTTCTAGAACTTTTAGAGAGCCTTCTTGTGAGGCACAGTTTCTGATGTGCGAGGCAGGCTTTCCTGGAAAGCCGCAGCAGTTCCTGGGCATGTTACAAACTGTGATGTACTGTTCCTTTTGTCTTTTGGTTAGCTAGGCATTGAAAACTTTTTGAGATGATGACAATAGAAGTTCCCTTCCATTCGTGATGATATGGATATATCTTATGGCTTCCTCTCCCTTCTATTTCTCCTCCATTCTTGGTCATGAACATAGGTTCACTTCAGTGCCTTTAAAATTAAAAACTAAATGATGTACACCTGTACTGTTTTCACCTGTACTGTTTTGCTATGGCTCCACTGGAGGAATCCTCCTTAGAGGAGGAGCTGGGGTTCCCAGAAACCAAAACAAACCCCTCTGACACACACACTTTGAGGAGCATCCTGTGCCAGAAGTCCAAAAGCAGCCTGGGTCCTACACAGGTCTTGGCCAACAAGAGCAGGGACACCCGGAAAAAAATGCGTAGCTTTTAGCTGCCAAGAGAAGTAGCATCACAAGAGCAGAACATCCCACAGGAGAAGAAATGCTGGTTTGCAAATGAAATTTCCTCATAAGTAAGGGAGCCCTCTTGGGAAAAGCTCTTCTCATGAAGATAACTTCTCCCAGAAGCCTCTGTATTCCAGCTGAGCCCTAGGTGGGGCTTTGGAAGCTCCCATTTATAAACCCAAGTCCTAGGCAGGAGGGCTCCCAGAACAAAGTCTAAGCACTAGCTCCCACCTTGCATCCTAGTTTTGCTGGCCTAACCTCTCCCTTTGCCTGATCTCATACAGCTGAATCCTAGAATCCAGCTATGGCTGCTCTTGGAAATGGGTTTGTATTGAACTGCCTGCCTGCTTGCTTCTGACAACTGAGGGAGATTTGCAGTATCAACTGTCCTAGGAATGGGCCTGAACTGGTCCTAGCTGGACAATTTGCCTACTCTAGATGTTTCTACAGGAAATGAGGAAAGATTAAAAAAAACATAGAAGGAAGAGTAGAAAAAAAAGAAAAAGAAAATGTGGATTCCATGCAGGACTTTGGTCTGCACACGCAGTGGTTAGGTGTGTGGGGAGGCGAGACTGTGTACACAAGTCATGCCCTCAAAGTCCTCTCCAGAGTACAGTCCACTATCTATCTATTTATTTATTATTTATTACAGGCATTTATATCCCGTTCTTTTGCCAAGTGATCAGGATGGCTCACAAAATATAAAAGCACAATATAAAAATTTAATTATTAAAACAATATAAAACACATCATGAACTTAAGAAAAAGGAGGGGAAAAATTGAAAGTGCTACTGTGAAGGGAAAAATCCTAAAACATCTAAAACCGTTAGTTATTAAAATAATGGTTGAATAGAAAGGTCTTTACCTGGCACCAGAAAGAGTATGTTGGTGCCAGGCAGACCTCTCTGGGGAGCAGATTCCATAGTCTGGGCACCACTGTGGAGAAGGCCCTCCTCTGGGTAAGACACCCTCCGTACTTCCTTCAGAGAGGCTTCCCGGAGCAAGGTCTCCCCTGCTGATCTTAAGGGGTGTGAGGGCTTGTAGGGAAGGAGGTGATCCGTCAGATATTCTGGACCTAAGCCATTTAGGGATTTATAGGTTAATACCAGCGCCTTGAATTGGGCCCGGACTTCAATTGGGAGCCAGTGTAGCTGATAAAGGACTGGCGTTATGTGAGAATAACAACCTGTCCCCATCAGCAGCCTGGCAGCTCTATTTTGTACCAATTGAAGTATCCAGACCATTTTCAAGGGCAGCCCCATGTAGAGCACATTACAGTAATCCAACTGGGAAGTTTCCAGGGCATGAATCACCATTGCTAGGCAGTGCTTGTCCAGGTAAGGCCTGTCCAATCCAAATGTGGTTCAAAGATAGCCATCAGGAGGGAGAACAGCAAGGATCGTGATGCCGTTCCTCAAAGTTAGCACCTGGACAGCAGACCCCAGCCTCCCATGGTGGGATATAGTGCATTTGCATTAAAATTATAGCAATCATGTCTAAGTTTACTACTATACATAGAAATTAGTACATGCAACTTGGTGTTTTTGTTTGTCCTTGTTCTGGTGATGCTTTGCCTCATTTTTGGCAAGTCACAGGGGGTCGTGCTACCCCAGCTGGCTCTGAAGCCCTCCCAGTCTGTACTGATAAGGTCTGGGGAAGAGGCATGTAAGAGTGTTGGATTGAACATACACATTCTACTCCCACCTTCCTGCATGATCACTCCATCTCTCTCAATCAACAGAGAGAGAGAGAGAGAGAGAGAGAGAGAGAGAGAGAGAGAGACAGAGAGAGACAGAGAGAGACAGAGAGAGAGATGCTGTGAATTGCCACCAGATAAAATGGGCAGGTGTGGGTGGAGGGGATTGCATCCTACATAAATCTATAAACACATTACTATAAGAACTTCATGTGTACTAGACCTTCCCCCTGATCTGACACCAGAAAACTTGTCCCAAGTGATGGTGTACGAACGGAGATAGCAGTCCATGCCATTTTATCCCAGCAAGATATGCAAGAAACATCCATGAACTGCTAGAGATTTGGCCTTTCTTGGACCAAGCTGCTCGTGAGCTGAGGTCAAAGGCCATGTCACCAAGGACAGTCAGATCTGTCAGTTTAAGTTTCTCCTGCATTCATGTTTCTTTTAAATGTCAATCTCCTTCCATCCTGTTTATGAAGAACTTTCTTCCATCCTGTTTTTCTTATATTCTTTCCAAATACACAGTCCAATCAAAATTCTCAGCTATTCCTACCTTCCACCCAGGGTTTATTCCCTGCAGCATTCTGTATACGTGTGTGTGTGTGCGTGTGCGGACATGCGGGTGAAGAACATATGTGAAGACCCCATGTGACTTTTCTTAGCAGGTGTACACATAATGGGAATCTACAATTGATAATGTGCTCACTCATCTGCAAACTAATGGAGAAAACATGGGATTCTTTTTTGTTTAGTTTCATGGCAGTTTGGTCTTGCCTTTGAGCAATCAGCTTCTTGCTTTGCCCTGCATGGCCATTTCACCACTGTACGTAGATTGTCTGCATATTTCCCAAACTCTCACATGACTTCTGGTATAATTCCACATCTCTAAGTCAAATGTGCAACTGCCATCCCCCAAACAATTAATTCATCTCACAAAAAAGTGAGCCAATAACCATATAAGCACTAAATAGTATATGCAGTGCCAGACCCAAGCACTCAAAATACAGCAATCTCTTTCTCAGGCTAATATTAGGAGTGCTTAGTCATAGGGTCAAAAAAGACATGACTGTAAAGACACTGTGGGTAGTGACATTTCCCTGCACATTTATTCTTAATCACATTTATTCTTCATGCAGCCAGTCCACATCAGAACCCTAGCAGAGGGGTTTTAACTTTATCCCCCATTTTCATTATTTGTCTGATTGGGATCAGGGGACCCATGCCTGCAATTTCTATTGCAAAACAGCGTTCGATTTGCTTTTTGCCTTATCCTGCATGACTTTGCCTCATTCCCTTTCAGCAAGCGCATTGGAAAATGAGAAGTGTGGCAGCAGAGGCATATAAAGAACATCATACTTTTTTGCTGCTGTAATGACAGGAGGTGTTAAACTTCTAGCAGTAATTTCTGGAAATGTTAGAAACTTGCAGAATAGGTTTTTGTGAAAAGGCAACTTTTTGGTAAATGCCAGTGTGGTACACAACATGGCCAAAAGCCATTTATGAGACATTTATCTCATATTAATATTGACTGAAAGGGCTGGTTTGAGTTGTTCACCTTATCAACACACTGCCTTTCTTGATAAAGCCCAGTAGCTGGTTGTAAGCATTCCATTGTTTCCAACACCTTGCAGAGATATGCAGAAGCAAATTACTTTTATCATGCTCCAGAAAGAAAGAAAATGCAGATTATTTTTCTATCGGAATGCCAGAGTAGGAGTCAGGACCATGGGTGGGGTGGGGTGTGGCTTTGGGACCACTCTAGCTGGCCCACTGTAGCAGTTGACTTTTTTTTTTTCACTTCCTCAACCCCTGAGAGAGACTGGGCAAAGGTAAATTTGCTTTTATGGTGTGGGTCTAGATGGTCTGGAACACCTTTGTATGCTCATTCATTTACTCTGAATCATTAAAGCAAATGGGTGGGAAAGGCTTTCAGACCGACAAATGTTCGGTCTCGTTTCAGTGCTTTTCAGAAACTGATCTGAATGATGTAAATGCAGAGGATCTCCTCTGGTATCAGTTGGTTTCCAGGGGAATGAGTGCAACATCTCTTGACTCCCAGGTGGAAAGTCCAGTGCTTCTATGTTTGGCGCAGCAGCATCCTTAACAGGGGTGCTCCTAGGCACTTAAACAATACAGGGGTTCAGGCCCTATGTCTAAGATCAGCATACAATCCACATATGCGTATCTATATCTGTTTATGCACATTTAGAAATAATTACTGGATTTGAAAATTCAAGGATAGGCTAGACATGCCCATGGTGGGCATGTCATGAGTGGAGCTGGCTGGAGCCGGGGGTCAGACTAGATGGCCCGGGAGGTCCCTTCTGACTCTCTCTGTTTCTATGTAACATCATGTGAGGCAAAACCAATAACTTTCTCATCCAAAGCATCTCAAATAAAATTAACTCTTTAATTAATCTGCATGTCAGCCCAGATTACTCCAGATAAGCAGGCCCTCTGTAATTACAGTTGATTTAAACCCTTTACTCTTTTGTTCCAGCATCTCTTTCCTGCTCCCACTTTTTTTGCTCTTGCTCTTGCTCTTGCTCTTGCTCTTGCTCCCCT
>NW_025335468.1:6326516-6637115 GCF_004798865.1 Varanus komodoensis | reverse complement strand
GAGAGAGAGAGAGAGAGAGAGAGAGAGAGAGAGAGAGAGAGAGAGAGAGAGAGAGAGAATTTACATTTATATCCCTGCCAAAGAGTGTAACACTTAATGCATCTGGTCAATGGAAGCTTTTGCTAGAATACATTTGTGACTGCGAGTACTTAAAGGTGACACAAAACTCTGTTGGATTTTGCCAGAAAAGATTAACATGAGTACCCTCTGGAAATTGTCTTCACAACTGAAGCTCAGAACATGTCAAATCACTAAATCAGCTCTTTGCCTATTATGAAATGAATGAACCAGACAAGAAAATCCCATTCTGAGTTCAGACCTTCTGTTTTGATCATCATGTTAATCTTTTCCAGGAGATGCTACTAAGAATGTTTCTATTTGACTTTTTAAATCACTCTTCAGACGTAACCCTAAACACTGAAGGTTATAATCCTATACTTGGCTGGATTGATGGGGCTAGTTTCTACATAATCACACAGAGGAACATAGGCTGGAGGAATTTGGTAATATTGTGGAACAGCAGCAGAGGCAGGAGTTTATTAAATCAATCTGTATAACCTTGGATGAGTTAAAGAAGCTGGTGAATACAGATACACATCCCCATCTTAAATGCCTCATTATGTACTTCAGGGCGAGGTTGATGGAGTCTAACTTCAGTCTTGGATGGCTTTCACGGGCTTGTAATTCCATCTTCTTTCAGCAGTATATTGAGAAGAATAATGCCCTACAATCAGTATTTGTCTTAGGCCAGATCTCCCTGTTAGATTACCTCATTTCTGTTTCTCATTGCTTTCAGCATTTGTACACGGATTGTCTGCACTTTGCAGAAAAGACAGGCCAAGGGAACTATTTTAGGGCACAGTTCTAGTGGCAGAATCCATTAGGATTCTTACACTTCACAAATGTTGTTATGCAAGCTGCCTCAATGGTGTTGACTTAGCACTTCTGGAGTAATCAGAAATTAGTGAAACACTCATTTCTGGAAGGGGGCAGATTGGCAGAACATCATATAAGAGAGCTCAGCCAACCTGCCTCCTTCCAGAAAGGAGTGTTTCCACTTCTTTGGAGCCTTGCTGTAGACATCTCAAAATTTCCCTTGAATAATTGGTAGGTTCTGCTTGTGCGTTGGTGGGACCCACCACTTGTGAGAGGGAATTGACAGGAAAGAAGCGAATCAGTGGGAGCTATCAGCATCCCATTAGATTCTGCCCATTGTATGCTTAGTCAGAAAGAATGCCAAGTCTTCCCCAAGCAGCATAAACTATTTCAAGCAGACACCTACAATGTAAAATGTGGATGGATTTGAGAAACATATAAGTGAATGGAGTTGTAATTGGGTGCAACTCTTGTTGAGTTACATTTGTTGGCAAATGAAGTAGAAATGCTCAAGGGATTTAATTTTTGTGTCCAGTCTGCATCCCTTAGAATAATATGTGAATTGGAACTTAGGTATATACTATTTTTTGTGCTTCTCCAAATGTTGCTATGCAATTTTCAACAAAGAAATCTGTATTTGCAGTTAAATAATATTTTGTGAGGAAAGATTCATTTAAATACTAACTTTGAGAGATATTTAGTGTTTACATATTAATTTGGAGAAAATACATATATAAATAGATAAGTTAAAATGTCTGTTTAAATAATATTTTGAGAAAATCTATATAGATAGTTGTTAGCAGTGCTTTTTTTGTAAAAAAAAAAAAAAAGGTGCTGGAACTCACTTCTTGGGGTCAATCACTCTACACACACATAAACACAATGGTTGCCGCCGGCAGTAAACACTGAGCGCACGACCACACGACCGATCCCAAGCTGTGCAGCATCCTAGCCGAACAGCGCCCTCCCGAGCAGTGCCGACACACACGCAGCCCGCAGGCACTATTTTAATGCTGTTTGCTGCCGACCTGCTACACCCGACAGGGTGATTCACAATCACATGGAAAAATCCGTCAAAAAAAGGTGCCGGAACACCGTTCCGGTGCGTTCTATGACAAAAAAAGCCCTGGTTATTAGAGATTAATGCAGAAATGGAATGCAGCTGTGTGTAGAACTGTGCCATAGGCAGATTTTCCATTCCCAATAAAATCTGAATTTGCCTCTCTATTATGTATGAAATAATCTGGAGACATAAGGAAATATTAAAAGATTGCTGTATCGCAAATTGCCAATTTCAGCATCCAGATTAGGAATTAAAAGTAAAGGAAAATTTGGACATTATTTCTTCTGTACTCCATAGTTATACCATACAGTTAAGTCTAAATGGATACAGGTACCTTGTTGAATGCATTAGAGATTTATTTATTTATTTATTTATTTAATTTATTTGAAGGCTGCTCACTAGCATCATGCTCTCTAATTTTATCTCAAATGTAACAAATCAAGCTCTAACACTAAAGCTGTTAACATCTGTAATTCAAAGAGGGGGTATGCAACATTTACCTAGTCCAATTCCAATTCAATTTGCGTACTGAAAACTCAAATTAACATGTAATTTGTATTAACCAATAACACCATAAAAGAATTGACACTACGAAAAAAGGTTATTTTGCTTGGCCTTAACTTTGGCCTATGTTTGGATTAATATACTTCATATCAGCCTTTCCTACTCTGGTGCCTTCCAAATGGTTTGAATATACTGGCCACACTGGTTAGGAATGTAAAAACCACAGTTTAACACATCTGGAGGGCATTAGGTTGTGGAAGAGTGGTCAAGGGAGATTTGATTGAACAACAACAACAGCAACAAGCTGTTCAGAAAGCCACTCTGCCAATGTCTTTTTGCAGATCATTAAAAGATTGGGCAATGTTTATGCCAAAGTCATTGCTGAGCACATTCTGACCACTGAAAACATATTTTTAGATATGTAGTTCAAATAGCAGCACCCTTTGCCACATCCTTTTCTATCAAGTGACCAGAAAGTTAGTATTGTAAAACATATTGTCCTTATATTTGTTCTTCACCTTAAAAGGTGAATGGGTCATTTCTGAGCTTAGCACAAAGTAGAGAGAGACTGTCTTGCTCAGTGACACTCAGTGATTTTGACAGATGAGTGAGGTATAAATTGGGTTTCAATCCAGCACAATAATATAGCAGAATTAAAAAAAAAAGTGGCCATGTTAGCTTTTACTCAGCAAACACAACAGAGGCCTGGTTTGCAGGTTATGAGAACCTACCATGGGTAAATTTTCTGGGGTGGTCTTTTCTTGGGGCAGTGGATGCCACTTTGAATTTTGGGGGCCATCTTAGCTTCTTGTTATGTGAAAATCTGGCAAGGGTGGGTTGGTGGAGTGGCTGAGGAGCTGCACTGGGGCTTGGATTGGGAACCTGGCACTCAGGGGTGCCAGAACACACCATAATAATAAGCTATAGTAGGTTGGGATGATTGTGCAGGCCAGGTCGGAATCTTGTGGCATCTTAAAGTCTAACAAATGTTTTCTGGAGCGTGCTCCTCTGTACTCAAGGCTACTTCATCAGATGCATAAAATGTTATCCTCAATTGCAGGGATATACTTGGCAGTGGGGTGCCTGGGATGACTGATGGGAGTGAGGCAAGAGATTCCTGAATGAGGTTGCACTCCCTCTAAAGGACAGAGTCCGCAGCTTGGGAGTGCTTCTTGACCCAGAGCTTTCTTTGGAAGCTCAGGTGACCGCTGTGGCGAGGAGCGCTTTCATTCAGCTTCGGCTAATCCATCAGCTGCATCCCTACCTGGAGGATGACTGCCTAGAGACAGTGACACATGCATTGGTTACTTCCCGATTGTAACGCACTCTACATGGGGCTGCTCTTGAAGACAGTCTGGATACTTCAGATGGTGCAAAACAGAGCAGCCAGGTTGCTGACGGGGACTGGGTGTTACTCTCACATAACCCCAGTCCTCTACCAGCTTCACTGGCTTCCCATTGACGTCCGGGCTCAATTCAAGGTGCTGGTTATCACCTACAAAGCCCTTAACGGCTTGGGACCTGGATACTTGAAGGAATGCCTGCTTCCATATTTGCCCTCCTGCCCCTTGAGATCGGCAGCAGAGGCCCTCCTCTGGGAGCCTTCCATGAGAGACATCAGGAAGCAAAGTACCCGGAGGAGGGCTTTCTCTGCAGTGGCGCCCCATCTATGGAATGTGCTCCCCAGAGAGGTTCGCCTGGTGCCATTGTTATTTGTTTTTCAGCGCCAGGCTAAGACCTTTTTATTCAAACAATATTTTAACAACGTATAATATTTATAGGTTTTAATTGTGCAGCCAGGGTGTTTCCGGGTTTTATCTGTATTTGTATTATATTTATTTATCTGTGTGAGCCGTCCCAAGGCTATATAGCAAGGGGACGGCATACAAAAACTTTAACTAAAATAATAAAATAAATAAATAAAAGGTAAAAGCAGTGATTAGCAAAAAAAACCCCCAGAGTGTCTTTTTGCAACAGCAATGATGGGTGATAACATAATCAGCTTAACAATGCTGACAAATTAAAATCTTTAGTAGGACAGGAAGCCATTATCTCTACATCTAAAGCCTTGTTGGTCTCAAGATCATGAGAACACTCTAAAAAGGGAAATTAATTCTGTGTGCGTGTGTATGTATAAAGCAAAAAACTATTATTTCTCTGGAAATTTAAAGTCTGAGATGCTTGTACAATGGAATTAAATGTATTATTTATTCAGTCACCTGCTGTTGACGTCTTTTCATAATTTTTGTGGGAATTTCCTCCAAGAACTAGAGGATATGGCTGAAAGACCTTCCATCTACCAGATCAATGAATCAAACAGACCTAATAAATCTGTTATGAACAACCATTTTTCTTCATGGTCCAATGAACAAATGAAAAAAACTAGCTGACTGAGATTTCAGTAAGTGAAGCTAACTCTAGCACTCATTAACTGATGGAGGAATAAGGAAAATACAAATGATGTTAAAAATAGACTGGTGTGAACAAAGCCAAGATAGAAACCTACAAGAAGTGTAGCAGCAGGTAACTAGCTAAATTTTGCACTCTCTTCTGCACTACAGTACTTGCATATCCTGAAAATGGAGGGAGATTTTTATTCTTTCCTTATTACCTTTCTGCCCAGTAGCTGAAACTCTCTCAGTGGTTCACAACAATGGATCAAATAGAAAGGATAAATTAAAAGTACAAAAGGAGTAAAACACAGTATTTAATTCTAATGTGCAAATATAAAACAACTAGAAATTCCAGTATCAAAAATATAAAACAGTTTAGCATCTAAAACAATTTCCAATGAAAACCTGACCTAATTAAAATAGCAGGTAAAGGTAAAGGTTTCCCCATTACATTAAAGTCCAGTCATGACTGACTCTTGTGGGGGGAGTGCTCATCTCCGTTTCCTAGCCAAGGGAGCCAGATTTGTCCGCAGACAGTCTCCGTGGTCATGTGGCCAGCAGGACTAAACACCGAAGTGCATGGAGCGCTGTTACCTTCCCACCAAAGTGGTACAGTGGTACCTTGGCTCACGAACTTAATCCGTTCCAGGACTCTGGTCATGACCCAAATTGGTCATGAGCCAAGGCAAATTTCCCCATAAGGTTCTATGTAAATAAGGTTAATCCGTTCTCTAACTACTTTTTTTTTAATCACAAAAATTTGAAGCAGGCATGTTGGGGAGGGGGGAGACGGCACGATCACGGGCGCAATCGCGATCATCACCCAATCTGGAGTTTGTGACCTGAGGCAAAATTTATCAGAAAGTTCTGTTCGTGACCCGATTTGGTCGTGAACTGAGGTGTTTGTGAGCCGAGGTACCACTGCACCTATTTATCTACTTGCATTTGTATGCTTTCGAACTACAAAGCTCGCAGGAGCTGGGACAGAGTACAGGAGCTCACCCCGTCTGTGGATTCGAACTGTCGACCTTTTGCTGAACCAGCCTAGCTGGCTCTGCGGTTTAACCCACTGCGATTGCATATGTCACAGAAGACATATGCCATTAAATTCTTTTATATTTTTTCTTTTATTTTTTTATTTATTTTATATTGTTAATTTTAATTTTATATTGTTATGTTTGTATTTTATTGTATTTTATTATGTTGTAAGCCGCCCCGAGGCTTTGGCAAGGGGCGGCATAGAAATGTTTTAATAAATAATTAAATAAATGCCATTAAAACTTGGGAACAGAGGGCAGTTTTAACCTGACATCAAAAAGGTGACAGTGTTGGCACCAGGTGGGCTGCAGTGAGGAGACCAACCACTGGAAAGGTCCTCTCCTTGTTGCCTCTCTCTGGGCCTCCCTTGGAGGTGACAGTTGGTGGAAGATTATTTTCTGCTTCCCACCAATGGAATTTGATTTTCAGGGATTTGCATACCTCTTAAACAGTAGGCAATTCTATCCAAATTGGCTTTGATGGGTTTCTTACCTAGTGACCACTTGAAATGAATCTCATGCTTTGTTAATATAATGACTTTCAGTTTTTTTCTGTTCTGTTTCTCAAGAGGTGTGTGTGTTCCAAGGCACACGCTGTAGATGTATCCGAATCACTGCTAGATGTTATAATATAGCCATTTTTGTTTCCTTGGTCTGGTTGACCTCAGTGCAGCCTGAGAGTCTGTTAACCCCAAGAAGAGTCTAATCTTAATTGCACAATATCTCCAAGACTGTATTTTAGAACCATTTCATCTGCAGACTTTGTATTTAACTTTACTTAGTCAATACCCTAAGCCCGCTTCCCAGTTGGCTTAACATCTTGCCTGAGGAAAGCTTGCTCACTATTTTGTAACTTTTTTGGTTGACTATATATTGGCCTACTGGGGATTTAGGATTTTCTCCATGGACCAACATGTCTGCATGACACTTGTTTACTGATTACAACAGTGTGGTGTAGTGGTTAAGAGCATGGGACTGGGACTCAGGCAATCTGGGTTCTAGTCCCCGCTCAGCCATGGAGCCAACTGGGTGACTTTGGGCCAGTCATAGACTCTCAGCCCAACCTACCTCACAGGGTTGTTGTTGTGAGGATAAGATGGAGAAGGAGAATGATGTAAGCTGCCTTGAGCCCTTTGTAGGAAAAGGGAGGATATAAATAGAAAAATAATAAATAAATAAATAAATAAATAAATATTGTACTATTAAGTTGTGGTCTAGACAGGTCATTACTTTTCCTGAGGTGGGCTGATGAAAAACTAGTTAGATTGCTTTGAAGCTGGCTGGCTGAGCATCTTGGCTTAGGAATTGCAGGTAAAATTCTTGAACTTTATCTCTATGCCATGCACAGCTGTCTGTGTCTACATTTTCAAGGCCAGTGATATGACAATAACACAAAGTTGGTGATGCCGGTAAGGTAGTGCAGGTCAAACTCACACATCTCTGCAGTGATGGCCAAGACTTGGGCAATGCCCTCTAAAGTCTGGGTTAGGTTCAAGGACACCCTTCATGCCTGTGAAAAGGTCTGATTTGGAATGTCCAGCATTTAAACTCAATGTTGGGAGTCTGGAAATGGCGCAGCTGATCTTGCAATGCTTATCTTTTTTCATTGTCAACCTATATTTGAAAAAAAAGTCTTTGGGGAAAGCAAAATTATTGGAGGCTTTACAGAGATACCAAATAGATAAAGTTGGCAATTCTTTGTTACATGTTGTTGTTGTTGTTGTTAGGTGCAAGGTTGTGTCTGACCCATTGCGCCCCCATGGACAACATTCCTCCAGGCCCTGCTGTCCTCCACCATTCCCCGGAGTTCACTCAAGCTCACACCAACTGCTTCAGTGACTCCATCTAGCCACCTCATTCTCTGCCGTCCCCTTCTTCGTTTGCCATCAGTTGTTCCCAGCATTATGTACAGCATTGCATTTCAAAACACTGCATTTCTTTTCAGCCTATGGTAGATGAATAATTAGATCTGGGTTTCAAACTGAGACTAGCCATTGCAAGCAATATTGATGAATGTTCAGTGGAAAAGGTTTTTCCCCCCAAGGGTTCAATATGTGCTTGTAATTGCTGCTTTGTAAGCCCAAATATCTCTGCTTTGCGGCTAAGTAGTGCTTCCATTTTTCTCCTCCTTTTCTCTGTCCCAACTCTTCCTCAGTAGCTGCTGTGACCACAGTGAAGGGAAAGGAGGGAAAATGCATCTTCTGTGCTTCTCTTTGTCCGGTCTCACTTCCAGGTGCCTGGGATGCTGGGAAATAGGAGCCTTCCCATGGACAACTGACATGGGCAGGCACCAAGGTCATTTCAAGTGTAATACACCCAGTACCCCCAGTTACACACGTCTGAGTTAAGAACAACTCTACTTATGAATGAGCAAACCTGGAAGTCCCGCCTCCTTCTTGAACAGCAAGTGGGCACTGGTGGGCACCGGGCAGCAAGGAGAGGAAGAAAGGAGAAAGGAAGGGAAGAATAGGAGGGAAGGAAGGAAGGACGGACAGATGGACGGACGGAGTGAGAGAGAGAAATGAAAGAGGAGGGGAATAGCACTGAGCACACTGGCAAGCAATGAAGTCAGAACTAGAAAACAACTCCTGTGGTAACCACCCCCGACAGGACAATCGAATCTCCAGCACCAGGTCCATTCCCTCCAACACCATGACTGGTAGCTCAAGTGTTAACTTTGAACAATCTTTTTACTTTTTTCTCTCTTTTTCTATCTAAACTTTTTAAAGAACTTATGTCTGTGCACTTACATACAGATTGTCTCTCTCTTCAGTACCAATAATTATTTTATTACTACTGTATTAGGAGTTTTATTAAAATGCTATATCATGTTTAAGAGATTTTAGTGCATATGGAAGTGTTCCTAAGTGTTTTATATGCTTTTTATATACATGATTCAACTTACATACAAATTCAACTTAAAGACAATCTCAGGAACAGACTCGTTCTTAACCCAGGGACTGGGCATGTTATCACTCACACACCATCTTTTGCTATATATTCTCTGGGAATAGCTTGGTGCAGATTAGTGCCAGCTATGTAATGCACTGTACTGTCTATTTTGATAGAAAAGCCATGTATTTCAAAGTGGGGCTGAAGGAAAACCTCACCTATGTCTAGGAACATGAGATGTCTTGTGCACTAAAAATGAAGATAAGGGATATTTTTGGTAGGATGAGGTTTTGGTAGGGCCATGGAGCACAAAGAGGTGGGCTGCAGCTGGAGGGAAATTGATTTTACAGGCAGATTGACATTTGGTCCCAATATGTAGTCTGTGTGCCCAGGTGTTGTAGCTTGAAGCATGGTGAAGGGATCATTTGTTTGCTTCACCGTATCCTTATATTGCTGTTCATGATTTAGAAAATGTTTACTGAGGTTATCATGGCCTGAATACCTACTTATGCATGGCAAAGCACCCAAATGAAGTGCCTTGAAAAGCTTAAGTATATTTGCTCTCACCAGTATGTCTGTTAATAGCTTAGGTCTTAAGCATTTTGGTATTTCCGCTCTATTTCATAAGTTACCATTGGTCTTGTGCTGTGTCTCTTCCATGTGCTTCCATGACATCACTGAAGTAATGTTATCTCTGAATGTGCATAAGGGAGCATGCGAGGGAGAGTGGTGGTGCCAGAAACTGGCACATCAGGCTATCTTTGGACAGAGGTGCCTATGAATGCAGATGAACTGTTCCTTTATTTTACCAATCTTTTTTCCTTTTCCACTTCATGCTTTTGAATACCCAAGAAAGCTTGGCAGAGTGTTCTGTGCAACGTTACTTTCAAGAGTGACAAAAGTAACCCAGATGAACACTGGAAATAACTTCACATGATTTTCTGTTGAATTTACATTCCAGATGTGCATCTCCAGGTGCTGTCCTTCCCTTTCAACAGAATGCCCTGTCAGATGCCCCCAAGTCCAATTCTTAAATTCTTGGGCAGAATGTGCAAGCATTTATAGCTGTAGCCACTGCTATTTATTTCTTGATGGAAAGTAAATCAGAATGCATATATGGGGTTTGGAATAATTGTCCACACCACTAGTAGAACACTATGACAACCTAACATTGTTTCTGCTAGCTTAGCATGGCACCCCTGCGCTACCAGGTCTGGAACCACCCCATCTCATTCAGTAACGATAATTTAAATGTCACAAGTGCAGAAGTCAACACATACACGCAGTTGATCTATTTACTTACAAACCTGAGCAAATAGCACTGGAAGTATCAGTACTCTTGCAGGCCTTGTCCTATCTGGCTGATCATAATAGTGCCCCAGCAGCCCCAGTGCATTATAGAGGTAAAAGAGCAATAGTATGTACGGACCGTGTTGTATCTGACTTGGGTGGAAACAAGAATTTCCTCTTTCAACAGAATGCTGCACAGGGTGCTTTGTGTTAAAATAATCTAGATTTTCACACCTACTTTCTCCTGCAGGGGATCATGTTTTACAATTGCTATTTGCCATGTGTGTAGATGTAATTTTAGATGTAGCCAAGCAGCACATTATGTACTGAACACTGAAGCTTTAAAAGGCTGGGAGCTGGCAGTCTTTTGCAGCTAATTGTAAAGAAACATTTGGTGAAAATGTACGAACATTCTCGCACACTCAAGAGCTCTGGCAGGCTGTCATTCAGACTTTAAAATGCTAGGATAATTCTATCTTTCTAACCATATATTTTCCCTCACCCTAGATCTGTTTCTCTGTCTCTATGTGTACCTGTCCTCCCATTTCCTGCTGTTCATGGTAGATTAGCCAAAATAACAGTGAAATAAATAAGAACAGTGGGTCAGATCCATATTTAGTTGCAAGCAAATGAACTGGCAGAAGAGAGACGTCCCACATCCTCCTCTCCAGAGCCCCCTGGAAATGCTGAATGGGGTGAGATGTGGGGTGGGGGTGCAGAGAGGATCCTTGTGAACTGGATGGAGGTACTTTTCTATAAACTGGCCTTCCTTTCTTTCCATGGAAGGAAGGCCCAGGATCCAGCCTAGTAATATTAAGGACAGACACAACAGTAAAATAAATTAAAGTGTTTGAGGAAATATGGAAAAGCTGTATTTATATAGAGTAAAATTTATTTAGAGTAGAAATGATTTAGCAAAGTTATTGCTAAAACTATTAGTGACATTGAAAGAAAATGGAATGGTAAAATTTGCATCCAGAAGGATGAAAAATACACACCCACTCTGGGTTATTTAGAGAAGTCTAAACAGAGTTAGTGATGCATGCTGTGGGTCATATTGGACAGGATATGGAATCCTCAGAACTGGAATGTAATGAGCATTATTTTTATGTTTCTTAATATTGTGGTGCTAGATAAGAGGAACAAAGTTGTAATCCTAAACATACTTAGCTGGGAGAAGATAGGATTTACTTCTGATAGACATGCATAGGATTGCATGGTAAGAGTATAATACTAATAGGCATTGAAGCAGGTAAGACCCAAACTGAGAACAGCAGTTATATTTGTAGTAGGGGATATCCTTCAAATCTGGAATATCTCCCATTTATGAAAGCTTGGACATTTCCCATTGGTATTGGTTATGTGATGGGACTAATGTGCACTTCCCACATATTTAGTGAGTTATAAATTTGCCTGCCAGAACAAGCTGCAGAAAAGAATCAAAATATGCAAAGAATTATTGGCTGTTACAGAACATTTGGGATGCTATATAAAGTTCTTGCTAAAGAGGTACCTTATGTTTAACCAAGACCCTGCATGCATCCAAAGAGGCATGTCTGTAGAATCTAAAGGGACAAATTCTAAGTTGCTTGCAATGCCCATCAAAAAATCCAATCATTTATATTTTTTAAATGAAAAATCGCTTGAGGACTGGGAAATTTTGAGGTGATGTACAATCCTTTTCCTGGCAGTTTTTTTCCCCAGATTCCCACTTACCCACTTTCCCACCTTCAGGTTTTCTGGCATGGGTAAGTGGCCTTTAAATTGCTTACTTTTAAAATTATTTGCCCATGATATTCTGGCAACTGCCAATATCAATGGTTTCTTATTTATTGAACCTTTAAAATATACCCAAGAAAAATTTCATATTGTAGAAAGAGACATTTGCAACCAAAATAGTTTGTGCAGTTTCAATTACTTTTTTGCAACATAGTTTGGCTTATTTAGGGTTCACCAAGTATCTGAAAAAAAGGCATATGTATTTCACCAATCTACCAAACCTATAATTCTGCTAGAGTAAAATAAAAATATGTTCTTGGAAGGTGAGGTATATACCATCCTACCAACATATGTCCATGTTCCATATCTTTAGATCTCTATGTAGGTGAGCTAGGAGGAGTTGATCTTTCTCAGCTAGCTACAGCTGGCTATTCAGTGCAGCACCAGCACAGGGCTGAGGAGTAGGGGGAGAATGGGGGTCACCTACAGGACAGAAATTCTCTCTCTCCAGGCTTCTTGTCCAGTCGGATTCCAGTTCTGAGTACTTGTACTGAGTGCCGGGCATATTTGTTGTCAAAGGAGGAGGTGTTCCTCTTCTCAAGTTTCTAGATTGTTAACTGGGCTTTCTGTGTAGGTGCTTCACTAACAGCAACAGTCCCCTGTCTGTTTTTGGCCCCAGTTCAAAGTGTTGGTCTCGACCAAGAAAGCCAGGAAACACTGTCTGGTGACCTGACTCCACATATGCCTGCCTGTAGCTTGAGAACTTCATCCAAAGCTCTTCTCTGGGTCTCTGAGGTGTGGCAGACTGATACCGTGGAGAGGGACTTTACAGTGGTTCTGCCTTTGCAATGCACTCTCCAGAAAAACTTGGCTGGTTCCCACTCTGGTATCTTTCAGCTGCCAAACAAGTACCATTCCGTCCCCCTCCAAACTTTTTAACCTTTTCTTGATGTGTTTTATTTGGACTCTTCTATAATAATTGTAAGCAGCTTTTATAGACTGGTCGTTTTTAGATTTGATCTTTTAGACTGCAAACCTAAACACACTTACCTGGGAAGAAGTTCAACTGAACCAAGTGAGACGTACTTCTGAGTAGACCTATCTAGGACTGCTTAGTTAAAGAGCAACTCTGTCATTACTTGTGGAGAACTATGACATTGGAGTCTCCAAAGGATCCAACACCCTTTTGGTATGAGCTTGACAGGGTAAAAGGAAGGGAGAAATAGCACTTGTGCTATTTTGACCTCCCATAACCTGTGTTCTTTCTTCTTCACAGGTCCCCACTCACTGAAACTAATGGGAGGAAACTGATCTATCTCTAGTCCAGGTTTGTAGCCGGTTTTGAGGCATGGCTCAGGACTGGGAGGACTATGGATCTCTGGGTGTGCCACAGTACATCTCAGTTCTCTTCTCTGATGTGAGACCTCTGATGATGGAGAGAGGAAAAAGAGGTTCATCAGGTAGGGGCTCTCCTAGCTTAGCCACAGTCATACAGATGTCGCTACCCTCAAGATTGGATTACTGTGATGTGCTCCATTTGAGTCTACCCCTAAAGCTGCTCTGGAAGCTGGACCTAGTGCAGAAGGCAGCAGCATGGCTGTTGTCAGGTGCTGCCCCCTTTTCAGTATGCACCTCCCTTGCACTGCACTAGCTGCCTTTTCACTACTATGCCAGGTTGCAGGTTCTCCTACTACTTTCCAAAGCCCTGAGCAACCTGGGAGCAGGATAGCTGAAAGGTGCCTTCTCCTTTATCAGTCTGCGTGGTCACTGAAGTCTTAAGGGGGCATTCTCATGGTGTTTCCATGTGGACTTATGGCTGGACTAGAGTTCACCAGAAGGGTGTTTAATGTGGTGTCCCCATTGCTATGGAATTTTCTGCCTTAGGAGGTCAATCATGAACCTGTGCTGTGCTGTGTTCGGTGCCTGCTGAAGACATCTTTTTTTCCAGGAAGCCTTCCTTGGTGATCAGCCATGGTTTCAATATTATTTTCTTATGTTCTGTTATTCTTATTTTATTCTTGATGTATTTATTCTTTTATTGTTTTAGCTTTTCACTGTTTTCCACTCCAATATCTGTGTAGATATGGAGCTGAATACAAATACTGTAAGTAAGCAAGCAAGTAAGTAAATAAATAAATAAGAAAAGTTATGTGGGGAGTTGAACTAGTTGTGGAGGTTTCTGCACTGACCTCCCACCCCACACCTGGAGGGAGAAATCTGATACATCCTATGACCCTAGGGAGGACCTCCCAAGGCCCATAGGATTGCAGCCCATTTTATGGTGTTCTTGATATGTTATTGTAAGGCCTCTTGATAATGAATTTGAAGAGTGCCACATACCTCTAAATGACAACAGGAACAGGGACCTGTGATAATTCATAACCATCCAATCCCATTGCTGAACCCTATCCAAGTAATTTTCCCATGCTAAAATACATAGATGCTGTGACCTCTTTTTTATTACCTCAAGGACTTATTTCTGGAAAGTCCCCATTCCGGTCTATGAAAGAGTGAACAAACATTTAATGTGATGATAAAACAGGACCGTCAAGATTCTTCAAAGGTTCTCTGAATTCTCTTCACTCATATAAGTATTATTGCATAGTCTTTTCTTAACCAAAGAGGTTTAAGTAGTTCTAATTACCAGCTGTGAGGCAGGAAGGGGAAAACTCATGTACCAGTATCCTATTTCCTTTCCAAATGCACATACTTATAAATTTTCACAATACCCTTGAACCTTTGGAGAGTGCTATAAAAGATGGCAAGTTGTGGTTACATAGTGAGGAGGTCAAATATTTCCATATTATGGCTGACTAAAATATTTACTTTTGTTACTTGTTACACTAGTCTCCCACACTGATCTGAACAACATCATACGGTTCCCAGGCAGAATTGCAGCACAGTAACCAGGATTATATCAGTTTAGCTTTCAAGACAGAGTTATAGCAGGAACCTTTAGACCGTTGCTGAGTTTACATGGGATAGTTGACCTTTTAAAGTAGACCTCAGCTGCCCTTTTTGTACTAATTCAGGAGGAAGCACTTGACAATAAAAAATATGTCTTGTTGTACACTCTCAGATTTGTTTCCCAGCACCAGATCCCACCCACCCCCTTCCTTGATGCCGCAAATTTGCACATGAGAGACAGGAGCACATATCAGATGTCTTCAAACTCTACTTACACTGATTAGTTTTATTACAGCTCACAGAATACAGCGCAACAGTCTGTGGCTTGTAAGAAGCACATGAACCATTTAATTTAACAATAATAACTGGTACAGCCATAGGCTCAGTATTGTGCTGGCCCCTCAGGAGTTTCTGTAGGCATAATTGCTCCAAAAGTGAAAGCATTTCCTTCTGTTTTGGTCACAGGGCCTAAAGAGGCAGTAGTCAGCACCTTACTCTGGCTGAGAATTCCCCAGCACTTCCCTATGTCTCCCACTCCCAGTTTTTCTCTTTAGTCTATGCCATGAAGCTGGAGCAAGGGAGGCGGCCCATGGGCGCCTCTGGCTGGCATGAGTTCCATGGGTAGGCATCAAGAACACACAGACTGCCCCAAGGACTTGTCCACCTGGTGGACATGGGGGCTGAGCTGCAGCCACACAAAGCAGTGCCTTGTTCGGGACCAAGTGCCCATGGCTGTCCTTAGCCACTCCACTGCCTTCTTACCCACTTGCAGTTCCCCTTTTCCCTCCCCCTCTTCTTTTTCTTGGCGACTGAGCACACTGCTGAGAAAAATGTTGTCTCACAACTGCCAGGCATCTCAGTTCCTAAGCATGTTTCTTGAGCCTCGTGTGCAGCCCGGATACATTCATGGAAAGAGAAGGGAGAAGCAACTGGAGTTCACCATGTTGCTCTGAAGCACTCTCGGCTGCCGGCAAGACAATGAGCCGCTTTATTCTGAACAACCAACCAAACAACAATAGAAGAGGTAG
Organism: Varanus komodoensis; assembly: GCF_004798865.1. NCBI lineage: Eukaryota > Metazoa > Chordata > Lepidosauria > Squamata > Varanidae > Varanus > Varanus komodoensis. Next base: position 6,621,406 of record NW_025335468.1, on the reverse strand, counting down.
ACAAAAACGGTGCCTGTCACTGCCCACAAGTAGCCTATTGCCTACACCTGGTGTACAAGGTGTGCTTAGTTCTGGCAGGTGCGGTTGCTAGCCTGGGGAGAGTGTGTAAACATCTTTGTATTTCCTGATGGCATGCCTGTCATTGTAGGAATGGCTACCTGCTGCCCAACTTTTCTCAATCCAATGGCCTATCCGCTGTCCCCACCTCTCCTTGAGGGTTGCCACCTCGACACCTTTAGAAGTATTTGTTTATTTTTATTTATTAAGAGCTTTTCTGTCCTGTCCCCTACAGAACGTCTCGGGACGGCTTACAAGTATGGACACTCCAACTATTGAGGGCAGCATCGATGAGCAACCTTAGGTCCAAAGGAAGGCCAGAGTGAAATGGAACATCTGCTATTTCCAAAGCTCCGGAGATATGTACTACCTAGAATAGGAGGTGCTGACATTTTGCAGGGGATTTTTCTTTCTCTTTCACCCCATCCATCCCCTGGTTTCAATGGGGAAGAAATTACCTGGGGCAGCAGCAGGCTAGCACAGGTAACAGACCTACATTTGAGGCCCCTTGAGGGATGGAAGGTTAGGATCCATTGTCTCCAGGATTGCTTTGACTTGCCTCCAAAGTGCCATTTTCTGGGATCTACCTCTAGTGGATCTACAGGTAGTAGATCTATACTTGCACAGCTTGGAGTAAGGATACCGGGGGCTGCAGGAATGGGCGTCTCCCTTCTCTCATTGAAGTGCCTCTCTGCCAACAGAAGGCACTTCTGACCCATTTTTACTGTCCAACTAAAGGGTCTGGTAGTTAGGATTGCTCTGTAAGGCATCGCAATGATTATTACCACCCCTCTTCAGTCATGGACATCTTACTACATTGCTTTAATTTAAATTGATTAATTAAATAGATCTGTCGATCTGCAGGGCAGAGTGGGAACTCCTGTGTTCATAGGACCCCTTATCCAGTGCAACTTTTACTCTGAACTTTAAAGGAGCTATCCATGGTGCTAAACGCTATCCCCAAAATGAGTGTGCCATCATGGCGCATGATGGATAGCTCCTCTAAAGCTCATAATAAAAGCAGCAATGGACAAGGAGCCCCACTGACACAGGACTCACTATCCTCTGCTGTCTGTCTATTTTCCAGGAAAACCCAGCTTCAGAAGGGCTTCCAAGATTGGTTTCTCCCTGGCATGGATCGAAGGATATCAGCCCTGATCAGATATGGCTCGGTCACACCCTCTGGGCCAGAATGAGCCCCAGAGTAATTTCACTGTATGAAATGTTAAGCGTGTTAGGGTTTAAAATGCTCAGTAGGAAAAATTAATTTGCTTCCCAAAGTCATGAGATATTCCATACTTTAATGTTATATCTCTCACTGGGTTTGGCTAAATGCTTTGGACAATTATTTCTGCAGACACAGTGAGAGATCATTTGTATTTCTTACAAGATGACTTGCACTGCTGTCTTATCACTCCAGAAAAGCAACTCATCTAAATCTGCCTCTAGAGGGCTCTCTGTTGAGACACACATTTCTTCAGCAGGCCTTACTTACCTACAACAATTTTATATTGTTTGGATTTTACAGCTGTGATACTCTTCCTGGTGGAGAACAGGGCCTTGATTGAACATCTGGGCCATTGACTATAGGACAAAATGCACCACCATCTCCCAGGGCAGTAACTTGAAAAAATACAGAAGTCAGTATCCCTTCCCTGCTCTGGATTGGTGGGTGCCGTTGTGTGCAGTGGTTAATTTTGTCTTAGCATTGTTGCTGAAATGACTTGTTCCTTGACTGTATATAGAAGATGAAATCTGGTGCTTTCAGGGGTTATATCAATGACCCCTGGGTCATTGAATGGGCCTCTTTTTCTGATAAGATGATTAAGAGGGGAGTAATAAGAATGAGGATGTGAAGTTCCTAGTTCCTAATCGTCCTGGCTTCTTGCTATACTGCTTGTGCAATCATTTGACCTTCAGTAGATGTTCAGTGGGAAAGGTTCTTGATGCATAAGAAGAAAAATTACTCTTCATTTCCTCACCTTGCTGCTGGGAAAGGCCCTTCCCCTTGTAAGATTCAGTTTGCTAAACAGTCATATCTTAACATTTTCTTTTCCTATCGGATGCCCTTTACAATACTCTTACCCAACTTGAATCACAACCAGCATTATCTGCAGCCAGAGCAATGTGTGCTAAGGATATGGAATTCCCATACATCCACAGGGCACCCAGCCAGGGGAAGGCTGCTTTATTGCTGGCCAGTTGGTGCACTGGAGAGTGGCATTCTTGGGGTGAAGTAGATTAGGTTACCAAAAATAAAGGAGTGAGTTCACCATTCATGATATTTAGCCATTAGTGTACTTGTTCAGACTTTCACCTGATTTTCTATTTGGGGAAAAATGTAAATGCTGGATTTGGTGAGACAGTGTATTCTGGATTTAGATTTTCATGAGTTGTTAGTGTGGCAAAGAACATCCCTCCTTTTTCCAAGACGATGTTAGGAGCTCTCTTCTGCCATGCATAATAAAAAGGCCAAAGTCAAACAGCAATTCCTTTAGCAGGAGTGAATAGTTTCCCCTCTGTGGTTACAACTGAATTGTTTAAAGGGACCCCTTTGGAGGAATGCTGGTGTCTCTGTGTACAACATGCAATAGAAACCCTAGAAGATATTGTCAAGTGTGATTTCTGTAAATCCCACAGACAGAAAGTTACAGCAAAGTGGTTGGAGGAGAAAATTGATTGGGTAGGTGAGGTGTATTGGTCTTCTTACTGACTATTTTGATTCATGGGCCAGTATTTTAGCTGCATCTCTATTAAAAAAGAACGGGCTGAATTGCATGTTATTAACTGCCAATAAGATATAGAACAATGAAGGAGAATGAAGAATGTTTAACAAAGGTGTCAGTCACAAAAAGGAAGAGGCAGAGGGGTTCTGCTAATACTCCTGGCATCAGCACTAATTTTGCTAACCTGACTTATTGGAAATATTTTGAATTATTTAGGTTCCTTAGTCCTTATACATCAAGCAAGTATTTTGTGTCTCCGTTCTCCTCCCCCTTAGCCCTCTTCTTAATGTGTTAGTTTTTATCATTGTGCACGATACCATATATATTTGGACCTAATAATGGATTGTGTTAGGCTTTGTTCTAATTTTACTTTGAACAGTGATTACTACCCCTTTTTACTGTACTATTGGATGGTTAGTGATGAGATTTGGTTAAGTGCTAGAGATTAATAATTTGGACTTACTTGCTTCAGTACATATGGAGCTGTTAGCAATTTGGACCAACAGGATAGCTTAGAAAATCAAGGAACCAGTTGCTGAACCCGCACGATCCTCTCTGAAGTCAGTGAGCTTCCACAGTACATGATTCAGTTCAAATCGTCTGAGGCACGACTGTATGCTGCAGATCTGTAGCAGGGGTGGCCAGACTTCCTCAGTGGAAGAGCCACATGTGGTCGTTGTCAGATATTCGAGAGCTGCCAGTGAGGTGCCCGCAGGCTGTGGCAGTGGCAGGCAGTGAGCGGCAAGCGGGTGTGGGTGCAAAATAAACTCAAAGAGCTACATGTGGCCCCTGAGCCTCAGCTGGGCCACCTCTGATCAATAGGATCTTTCCTTGTCAGATGAAGCACGTTTAGGTCAGTGAGAAAGATGTGAGCACGTGTAACTTAGGGACTGAGCTGAAATGGGAGAACAGATTTTACCCCCTCCCTCCCCCAAAAAAGAGGACCAAAATATCCACCCCAACTCCAAAATATTTGCTCCCTATGAAATGTGCCCACTTTTTGAGCAATAATTTTGTGGGGGTGGGGCACAAAATGAATCAAAGATGTTCTCACCCATGACATGAGGGAAGAACTTTGCTTTAGTAATATAAAGCTGCGACATAGGCAATTCTAAAAGCTCATAGAACATATTAAAATGTTATGAAATCATATAATATTTTAATATGGACTTACTGAATCTTGCACTTTTAAACCAGTTAATCTTCAAAATTTGCATTCATCCAACTTTTGCAATGGAGTTCTCCAATGGAAAATGCATGTTTATATTTCCATATTAGTGTAAAATGTACATAAATGTGCATGTTAGAGAGAATAATGCTAAATTCATTATATTAGGACAATTTTCTCCAAAATTGCATAAAAATACATGCATAGAAATTTTCATGTTCACATAAAAAAAATCTTTAAAAAAACCCCTTTCCCTACATAGAATCATAGCATAATAGGACAGATGACACAGTCAGCAGTTCAGCAGGATGTGGACCCTAGCCAGGGTGGAAGTAGGACCATTTAACCCTTTGCCCTCCACTGGGTTCATTAAATTCTGCAAAGTAGTTAGGTACAGCGTGAAGGCTGGGATAGGGGAATGCAAGGACAGGTGAATGCAGCAGCATGCTCTTCTTCACAGAGGACTGTCTGCTGTGATTTTCATCCCCAGCATGTGCATTCTCTCCATAGCGAAATACACTTGCTGCAAACATTTGCCAACTTCTGCAGAAGGCTTCCCATTGCAGGTGGGATGTGACATTTTTATAATGTTACAAGCGTAACTATTAATTACATAACCAGAAGAATATGGGCACTGTACAATCAATGTTTTGCAGTTCTGAGTCCCATTAGTTTAAGTGAAACTTAAGTGTGTTTCAGTATCTTTGATTGAAATTGATCAAATTGATTGGACCTCAAAAGTAATCAACATCATGTGAATGTACCAGATGATATTAGGCTCAGCAATAATTTGGCAAAAATGCAAACATAACACAACAGTGCTACATATCTGTTATATTAGGTTGATCCACTTCCATGAATTTATTTATTTATTTAAGACTTTTATAAGCTGTCCCCTCATGCCTCTGCATATTGAATTGAATTGAAGGGCTGTGGTGCTTCCAGATGCCCACTGGGAGCTGAGTCCTGTTGCTGCCAAATTTGCTGCACTTTTTGGTGCAGCAGTTTTGATCTTGCTTGAAAACAGGGTGTGTAGGGAGCACATGTGCTTGGATATGGAATACTTCTCCTGGGAGGCACCCCTGCTTCAGTGCAGTGGAAAATTTGACAGCAATGAGGGCCATCAAAAAGCCAGGGAGGTCATATCAGGCCAATGGGCCCCACGTTGCCCACCCCAATTTACATAATACTTATAATATTCCAAATGACTTGTCTTCATTGTGTGTCATGCTCTTGCAATGGCACTATGAAGTCACCGTTATTCACTTTCACAGAGAAAGATTGGGGTGATCTGCAGTTATTGAAAGTCCCTCTGGAGGACTCTTTGCCTTCGAGCCAATTATGCTGTAATATTAAACTCCCTGAGTATATCTGTTATGCAGCCTCATAAATAAGAACTCAGCAGAAAGAGCACCACTCTATTTTACCCAGTTTCCAAATGTTTCCTGTGGGTAAATCAACATTGAATGCATCTACATGTCATGCATTGCTTTTTCTACAAGGCCGGATATGTTTGACTTGCACTTCTACTCATATGAGAAATGCATCCACCATCACTGACCAAATGTTTATAATACTGGTTTCCTCCTTTGCTGTCACTGGAGACAACAGCTCCCAATATGTGGACAAACATTGGCAATGAGTTGCCTCCACAAAGATACCCCTCATTAGCTTCACCAAATTTGCCTTTCCTGTATTCAGTGGCTGAGATCCAAAACTGAATTTGTTTGGGCCATTTTTCTTCGCTTAGCTAGGCCACATGCTGCGTTGCAAACTGTTTTTATAACTTCTCTTAGGCTGCAATCTTAAAGTCTCTGGCAGTGCCGGAGCCAAGCAGGCATGGTTGGGCACAGCAATAGAGGCCCACCAGCAAGAGTCCCCTGGTCTTGCTGCCCCCCTTCACCACTGCATCTGGCTCATTTATCTGCCTCTCACCCTGGCCCAGAGAGGGTTGTGGTGAGCAGGAGAAGTAGATGTCGCTGCCTACTTTCTCATGGGCTTTCTGCCTACAAGTGGTAGCAATGATGAGAAAGAGGAAGAAGAATAGAAGGTGGTGAGAAGGTAGACTGGCTTAGGTGGGAGCCCATTGATGGTGTCTTGCTCAATAGCTCTCCAAAACCTGAAGTGGGCACTGGTCCAGAGCATCAACTGGGCCACAGGTTATATTGGATCACCCCCCTCTGAGGGGGGAGAGATGTGCTCCCTTAGAGGAGGGGATATGACCTTGAACCAGCCTCTGAGGTTGGTTTGTGTCCAATGCTGGTGCTTGATTTAACCCCAGGGCCTGATCCAGCCAAGGCACCTCATTTTAGAAACAAAACTATCTGTGTCAAATACAATATATGGGTTATTGAATACAGTTTGAAATATGGATGCAGAATATAGCAAGCAAAAGAAAGTTTATATTCCCCTTCTCTGTGGCTTCAATAGTTCCCTGAATGGGCCAGGGGATGCTCTCTGGGCCTCCCAAGTTGCTGGATGAGTGGCACATTAATTCCTCCCCCAAGGCGGAAAACAAAAGGCAAAATCTTTTGCCATTGATTTTATAAACTTCCTTTTGCACACTGTTTCAGAGGTATTAAACTTCCTTCCTGGGAGACCTGGGACAGCAGTCAGGAATGAAGCTGTTCTTTTAAGGAAAATAGTTTTGTTCTTACAGCAAAAGCAGCCCTTATTTATTTATCGAGTATCTATCTAGTTATTTATTTAATCTTTAATTTATATGCCACATGTTACCATAATCTCAAGGTGGCTTGCAATAAACATAAAAACACATATAATGCATAAAGATAAAAACAGATATGAAATAAAAATAAAACTTCATTATTAAGATTTTAAACCTAACACTAATAACCAAACAAAGCAGCACTGTAGGGGAGGGCGAGATCAATTACTAAAAAGGATATTAAAAAGAAATGTTTTTGCCTGGCACCAAAACTGTAATAGAGATGCCGCCAAGCAAACATCCTAGAGGAGGCTATTCCAGAGGCAGGGAGCAGCCACCGAGAAGGCCCTTCATCTATTTGCCATCCCCCGCACCTCTTTGAGGGTTGGCACTTGCAGAAGGGCTTCCTGGCCTGATTTTAAGGGATGGGCAGGTTTGCGTGGGAGGAGGCAGTCCTTCAGGTACTCAGGTCCTAAGCCATTCAGGGCTTTACATGTCACAACAAGCACCTCGAATTGGACTTGGGCAGCAACTGCTGGCCACAGAACAGTTGAGGAAACAGCTCTCTGTGCTGATCTTCTGAAAAAGCTACAGGCCATAAGGCTTTGCCATGGTTCCAATAATCTATCCTGGCTTTTGGACACTGGAGAAGTTCACTATACTGCTTTTGAACCTTAATAAGCTCCTCGCCCTTCTTCCAGTAGAGCCCATCAAAAACAGACTCTGACAAGTATGGGCTGGAGAAGGTGTGCCAGAGGAGCCTTCCAACATCTGCATGAACCTCTGCAGTCCGTTTGACATGGCTGCAGATCTCTCTGCCCTGGAAATGAGAGAAGTCAATCCCCTGCCATTGGTTTCCTTGGGAGGGAATGTGTGTAAAAGGAAAAGAAGTGGCCCTAGCACATTCATGCGCTAGCTTACAGCACAGAGCACTGGATTCTTCCAAGGCTCTGGTGCCAGAGGCACCTACAACAGATGGAAGGATCATTCTGGCAGATTCAGAAGCAGACATGCAAGCCCAAAGCCTTTTTCTTCTCACAGTTTAATCCTGACCTAAATTTTGTCATTCGTTTTTTCTCCTTTCAGCAGTAGCTGGTTTTCAAAATGATTTGTCACCATAAAAAGGCACCACCAATGTTGTTTAATATAATGTGCTGCTATTGCTTGCATGCCATTCTGACTACTGCTTCATTTTGATGTAGCTAAATCTTTTATCCCCTAAGCAACATATCATGAACCTGTTCAATGCACACTGCTGCATCAGGTCTATGGAACTATAAGACAACTTCTTAAAATGCAGCTCCATTATGTAATGCTTTCTGTTTCCTCCCAGATAGTATATAAGCTTTGGGGTTATTTTTTTACAGCAAAATCTATAAAAAAAGCTTTAATAGCTTGGTCCCTTCATGCTTTGCAAAACACATACAAAGTTTCAGGTGCTATAAATTATTTGCCCTTTAGCAGCTTTTAGAAATATGCTGTTGTATGCATATTTGAGAAAGCGATTTTTTCATACTACCCTTTAAATACATACTTATAGACAAAGCGCAACTTCTGGTCCATGCTTGTTGTTCAAAGTATATAAAATATGGGCTGTAATTCAGAATTAAGTAGCAGTGGATGGACCCTTATGGCCAATTTGTAACTGATCCATTAAAACATACCATGGCACAAAATAACCACTTTAAAAAAGTAACCAGTTTTGCACAAGAGGCCTCTGGGTCCAACTCATTCATCATGATGTCATTGGGACTGAACCAATGGCTAGAGGCTTTCTACAACATGCCCCCCCTCCAACACCGATAGGTTCTTCCCACCAATGGCAACTCTGCATTACTTACTGTGACGAGAAGGAAGGCTTCATGCAGGACTTGGGCACACTTTTGCATATACACTGAATCAAGGTATGCTCATAATGGCTACACTCTTCCTCCAGAATCAGAGGCGACATGCCTCTGAATATAATTACACCCATCGCACTCATATGCAGCTTTTGGGCTTCCTATAGCATAGGCAGCTGGTTGATCCCTCTGTAGAAATAGGACCTTTGACTGATCCAGCTTCTTGCTACCTTGTGTTATGGCAGCCAAGTATAATGGGAGATGCAGCACCTTGGGTGTATCTCATATGTTGTCTCTGCAGCCATTGTGGCCTAGATAGGACCTCTCTGCCTCCCTCTGTTTCTGGCTTAAGTAATGCAAAGTAGGCAAAAGGTATCTAGGACCCTGCATGCATCAAATGTCATAAATGCCCATGACTGGAAATATAGGGTGTGTGCGCCAAAAGGTTTCCCGCACAAGGAGTGGCCTTGAGAGGCAGATGAGGGATTACAGTCCTCCAGGGAGCCTTCTGAGATCCCTCCATGCATGAGTGGATTGGCCACTCCGGGACTTCCTGATGCCCTAAATCATGGGTGTGCAACTTATGGACTTCCCTAAGTTCCATCCCTCATCACTGACCACTCTGGGCAGGACTGATGGGAGTTGCAATCCAACAATATCTGGAAGACCCTAAGTTGCCCCTCTCCCTTAAATGTTTTATTGAATTCCACATTTACAAGTGCAGCATCCATGATTCCTAAAACAAGGTTTTTGGGTGGGGAAAAGGAAATGAGGAACTACTCAGAATGTTATCACCAAATTGTCCTCAAAGTGAAATGCTCTGTGTTGTTGCTTTCTTTATTAGCTATAGAATCTCATCACTGCTTCCTTCCTCATGCCACTGACCTTTCAGAAAAAGAGATGAGGTAAAACAGAGAGAGAACTGTGAGCCAACTGATTGTGTCTGTCACATCTGAGAAGCAAAAATTAATTGCTATATAAGTCTAGAATGGGAAAATGTTGCACCCAGACTCATGGCAATGGTATTTGACCACAGCCTTCTTACGTATGAATACACAGCAACATACTTCTAAACAGGTTCTTTCTATGCATTATTCCCAAAACACAAATCTTAAAGTGAAGGAAATGCAAGGCTTGATTTGAATCATCTAATTATCAGCAGTGCTTTTGTTTGCACATCAGCTTAGAGCGGGATCAGATGATATTTCAAATTAATTTGACAGACAGGAGCATTTCTTCGCAACATTTATGACTCATGCAAAATCTGGATGGCTTCCTGGTGTTGTAAAATTGGTCAGTTGTCAGGACTCCTTTTCCTTATGCTGAACATAATAGAAGGGAAACATCCCTTGATGTCAGAAGTAAATAAAGGAGTTTTGACTCAATGGTGAATACGTAAAATCATGACTTAAGATAACAGCTCTAAACAAGGATATGATGCAGCCTACAGACCATTTGGGCTGCCCCAGAATTCAGAGGTCTGTTGCAAACATCTATTCATACTCGTTTGTCTTTTAGGTGGGGAGCTCTGTCATGCAATCTTTGCCAAACAGAGGAGAACTAGAACTGGGATGACAGTCACGCTTTTGCTGGCATGCTGGTCACTGAAGTTGTAGAAAGAATTTTGGAGGTCGTGTAGTTAATATATGGTGTCCTCTCCCACTGGAACATGTGAGAATGCTGTAGGCTCACATCTCAGTAGGAACTGTGCAAAAGCACTGATTCCAGGGATTAACATAGTCTAAATGCTTCCAGAAAACTGATGCATTTGATTTGCCTTGCAATCCTAGACTGTTGGCTTTTCTCATGCTATTGGAGAAAAAGGAAGCTCTGCATTGAAGGGGGATCAAAATGCAGCTTTGTTCATTGTATTCAGCTTTTTAAAAAATTACCTCAGATAATCCAAACATGGCATTGGGTATGAAATGGCTTTTCATTCAAGCTTTGTAGCAGTCACAGTAGTGTCTTTGATGTGTTGGTCTGCTGAGACTGACCAGAAGACATGCAAATAGGCATTATTATTGTTCCTAGTGCCCAGTACAGTCCATGCTAGCATACAGTCCTCGTTATAATGTCTTTGGGTCAATCCCAATACAAGTGGTTAGAGTGTCTAGTCTAGTTCCAGGAAGAGGCCAAGATTTAAATCCCCACTCACAGAGCAAACCTGACTCCCTTGGACAGCTGTCTGAAGGGGATTAGGATGAGAAGGTGACGGGTAGCAGAAGGCCATGAAGTGGGCTGGAGCAGATTTGCCCCCGAGTCTGCTAATCCATAGTTCTGCATCGGCAGCGGGAGATCTGGCACAATTCTGTCCCCACTGGAATTAGGGAGTAGGGGAGTACCTAAAGGAAATATGTGGCAGGGAGAAAGGTGAGGCTCCCTTCTGCCCTGGTCAGGGTGAGCCAGCAAGGTTTGGGAAGAGGCAGTATTTTTTTAATTTACAACTGACATAAATATACCACTGCATTTGCTCTGTTTGGTCCATCTTTCTCTCAGCTTAACCTTTCTCATGGGATTGCCTGTAAAGATAAAACAGAAGGCGAGAGAGAACTTCATACTCCATCCTGATATTCTCAGAGGAACAGTAGGGTAAACATGCAGTATATAAACAGAATTCAGCAGGGCATTTATATCCCATATTTCCACTACACTAACTTCTTTCTGCAAGTGGAGGGCTGGTTCTAGCAATGTGCCTTTGGGATCAGCAGTCATCAAAGGGTGATGTAGCACTTCCTGTAAAGCCCCCACAGGAGTGAAGATGCTTGTTCCCCTATGTGAGCTCTACAGTCCTGCCTCCCTTTACAAACAGGCATTTCCACCAATATCAGCTTACCCCAAAAGTGCCAATTTGCCATTGTGCAAGTGACGGGTGCTGCTTGCGCAGTGGAGTTGGTCAGGGAAAAGCATCCAGTAGGATTAATCAGTTGTTTAATCCGCTTTTTCAACAAATATAAACCTGCTATTTGAAAAGACAAACTCTGCTGGACAAGTCGCAGTAACTGTGGCTACCAGTTTTCTAGGTTGCAAACAGTCATATCATTATGGGATAATATTGCCAGTAAGTCCCTTCCCCTTGAATAAAACTAGATCCTTTTAATTATATAGTTACAACGAGGTGTGTTTGTTGCCTATACTGTACATGGTTTTTTTGTTGAATCCTTGTTCCTGATATCACATATCACATTAAAGCATGGGAAATTTGGAATTGACTTTTTTTGTTTTATTAACCAGGTGGCAACCCTATGAGTTTGCCCCCATGGTTGAACCGCTCACAAAACTGGCTCCATGATCACGAAAGCCAATTCAATAGTCAACTCATGCGGATGTCAAGCAGGGAGAATAACCATTGGAATTTATGGTGAGAGGACAGAAATGCTGCAGTGAGAGCAACTCCAGCACCACACAAGTTCAAAAGCAGCAACTCTCTTTGTTGCCTTCTGTATGGAAGATGATCGCTACTGCAGTGTTTCAACATGACCCCACTTCTGGAGTGCAAACTATAGTTTGCTTAGTGTGGATGTAATTTCATGCCATAAATGTTCCAGGCAGCTCATGTTTGGTGGGGCTTGTAACAATTTGCATGAAGCTCAGAAGTAAAATCAGGAAAAGTAAGGAGGTAAAGTGTGGAAGAGGAACAGGAAACGAGGAAGTGGAGATGGGGGGCAGGGAGGGTGGTTAAAGACAAGGCAAGGACAGGCCTGTTGACTGCTCGGTATGAAGCTGTCATAAGTAAGCATACCATTCCCATCAACTTGAGAATTCCCTCCTTGATTACATAAACAGTGTCGCATGGCACGGAAACGACACTGTCAGCCAGGGGATTGTGAGTACTTGCAAGGCCCTGTAATGCTCAGTTGCAAAAGCATAATTGCTCCATGCAGCTAGTGAAGGAGAAGCTCTGGCAGGGCTCCTGCTCAGTCCTATGGAGGCTTGCAAGCCCACATATATTCTGGCAGTAAAGCCGGGAGTCCCCTCTCACCTGTTACCGTTCCCCCTGCCCATTGCCTGGCGGAGAGGCAATTAAAACAGGCTCCTTCAAGTGCTACCTGGAGTTTTTCAAGTGTTCAGATGTAGACACTGAAAGAAATCAATTTATTTTGGAGCTAGATGGAGCTGTAAAGAACACTCCTACACACCCAGCTTGCCAGTTGTAACAAGGCTGCCAAAATCATTCACTACCCATGGAACTGGTACAGTGGCCCATCACTAAAGAATGGCCTCTCACTTGCACTCTTCTTCTGGTTCACTGCTTGTGATGGATAATGACCCCTTGGTTTGATCATGGCTTTCACTAGTATAAAGCGTAACCTGACAGATTACCATTCATCAGACATAATTTTGGTGAACGAAAAAGCTGAACAATTATCCTGCAATACGCATTTGTGACACAGGACACTGGCAGCCAGGGGATGAGAGCAAAAATTCATACATGCATGCATGCATACTGTTGGGAATGAAAGAGGCGGCAGTTCTTGGTGTGTGTTTCAAGGCCAGGGAGACTGGGAGTCTTCAGAGGGGGAAGGGGAGGAGCCCTGGGAAATAGGGCCTTTAGATATCCAGATGGAAGAGGTGGGAGGGTTTATCTCAAGGCCGCCCTTTCCAGGGGTTCAGGTGGACCCTGAGAATAGCCACAGTCTGCAACTGCTGGGAAGGGGTGTGGAGCAGGGGCCAGACAAGTCTGGTACCATCTTTTACCCCAAGATGTGGCATCAGGAAAGAAGATCTCGCCAACTAGAGGGTTGGCATATGGCCAGGGTGCTGCCCCGTCTCCAGAGGGACCCTCGCAGAGGGCTGAGGCACAGGTTTACTCAGAAGGAGGGTTCTTGGAGGTAGTTTCTAGTGCGGGTCACCAAACTGCTCAGAGGCCCTTTCTTTGCTATGCTTTGCTGGATGTACACTGGAGAATAAACAGCTTTTGCCAAAGGTCTGTTGCTTTGAAAGAGTGAAGGGGGAAATCTAGCTCCCCGCACATACATATCAAAATGTATGAAACCTCAGGACATTCCACACTTTGGTTCTGTCTAAATTCAGCCTAAAAAATCCCCCAACCATCATTCTCCAGATTTGCCTTATGACCAAGAAAGTCCTAAATGCTGCATAGAAAATAGTTTGAGATAATCAGGTGTCTGCCTAAGCACCTGGACTACCATGGAGAAAAGAAGGAAACTGCCCATAGAACAGCACCCCTTCAAAATCAGTCCTGTCAGATAATTAAAACTATCACCCACCAAAAGACTAAAACACTATCACCCAATAAAAGAACCCACTTACGCCAATAAAAGAACACCATGTTTACACACAGTAAATCTCTTTGAGATTACAGGGGATGGGTCGATAGTGAGTGTTCTTGCAGCCATTTAGTGGAATGGACATATTTACTCAAAAGTAAATTCCACTCGGATCACCAGTCGGATCACCAGGCCTTACTCACTGGATAATGTGGAAAGGATTCCTTCATTAGACTACAAGCCGTATCCAATTTACCTGGGAATAAGTCAGAGTGACTTGTGTACAAAATGGGACTTAGCTGTGTGGATTCATTTATAGGATTGGGCTATAAAGAATCAGTAAATGAGTTTGGCGGATTGGGTGCTGTTTAATTTTCTTTATAATAAATAAATAAATAAGAGTACAATCCTATGCATGCTTAAATGGAGACAAGGTCTACAGTTCCCAGTATGCCCTACTGGTCTCTTTTTAAACATGCATAGAATTACACCTTCAAGTTCTCAGTAAAAATAATTGTTCTATATCAAAAGATAAATTTTGTTTTCAGACAATGCCAATGTATCTTGTTGCACACATCATCTCAGAAGCAGCATTCCATTATGTGTGACAGAAGTAGGAATGCATCTTCTAAATTTTAAATTTAAATGTTTTGCTTTTATTTAGTTAAGCTATTTTATGCCTTTCAATTGTACTGCATTTATGTTGTGTTGGACTGTCTCTGTTGTATTGGATATCTGCTGTATTGGATATCTGTATTGGATATCTGAGTGACTTGTATTGGTTATCTGTATTGGATATCTGAGTGACTTGTATTGGATATCTGGATATCAATCCTGAAAACCTCTTTTGGACAAACTCTGTGGTGATTTCTGTCCTTCACAGTTTGAATTCAAATGATTCTATTGATACCTGTAATTGATTGGCTGGATATTCTTTTAAAGCCACAATATCTATCACAAAAACTAAAAGAGCACATGGATCCATTCCATCACTCAGAAAATGTATCTAGAATGAGTGGGAAGTGGGAGCAAAATACTGAAGAGCTAAGAAGTATGATCAGCCAATCATATTTTTCTCCAAATATTTCTATAGAAATATTTGAACTGTTCTGCTGGACAAAACTAGATAGAACTGCAAGAAGAGTCTTACTTCACATTGACACAACACATATACATTAATCTTACAGGGGAGAGGGGTTCCAAAAACCTGCTGAGCTACTTCTAATACTTTCAGGTATGTCTGGGTGTTGTTACATTTTACCTGTGATTGCCATCAGACTCTTGACCTATGTCTGCGAATCGTCCTCTCTTGGTGAAAACAGTGAGCCTCGAAGGAACAGGTAGAAATTCATATTGGGGCAGTCATAGAATAATGCAATGCTATATTTCCAAGACAGAAGAATTCGTAGCATTTTCTGATCTGTTCAGATTAAGCCATGCATGAATGTATTGAACATTATGGGGCCTGCTTTGCTTTTATGAGCCAGCTTTAGGTATTTGCACTTTCCTCAGGGCCTCTAACTCTTTCCTCCTTGTGGACCAATATTTGTCTTGGAGAAAGGACAGTAGTCCTATCTCTAAGCAGAAAAGGGAGCTTGATGGGGAATCTTTCCCAGGACCAGCCCAAGACATTCTGCTGCCTGAGCCACACATGGCACCTCCCACCACCAATTTCCATGTTTAGAAGCCACCTGGACGGGCATTTTCACCTTATTTCAAGAGTGGTGACTGGACAACATCCTCCTGAGAGCTCAGCTTAGGGGGATCAGCACTGGCCTGCTTGCCAACGGTTTGCTCCTGTTCCCAACCCACCAACATCTCACTTGGCCCAGTTTGCAAGGTAGTTGCGATGATAACATGGGGAAGAAGATCATGTAAGACCACCTGGAGTTCCTTGCCAGAGGATAAAAGCTGGGATATGATACTAATTAAGTAATAAGCACTGGCCCGGTCTTTGAATCTTCCAGGACTATGATGTGACCTGACTCAGTGTTCATGAAGAAGCTCTCAGTGAAAACTTAGGCAGCTTCCAATATTACAACGAAATGTTTTCTCATTGTGTGTTGATCAATCACATCCTCTTGGTATCATTTGAAGGGGAGCGAATCTATGCCAACACTTGGGGGGATCCGCTATAGGAGAGTCCTTGTTCAGGATGCTGCAGCTGTGAAAAAGTCATATTCCATGCCAGGGATCATTAGGAAAAGGATCAAAAATCAAGCTGTTAATATTATATTACCTTCATGCAACCAAATAATGTGGCCACATTTGGAATACTTTAAACAGTTCTGGTGGATTTTCTGCATTTCAAAACAGTTATTGTAGGGTTAGAAAAGCTGCCAAAGGGGTTTTCCCTTAAGAGGAAAAGTTACAGTGCTTGGGACCTTTTAGAAAAGAGGGTAAGCATGGGACAAGCACATAAAATTAAGCATGGGGTGGAGATAGCGGATAGGGAGAGTTTCTTCCCCTCTCATAAGTTAGTGGCTATCACTGACATCTTATGGTAGTGAATTCCATGGTTTATACATCAGGTGACAAAACACATCCTTTTATCTCCTCAGAACCTTCCACCATTCAGATACATTGAATGACACAGTTCTGTTCCTATGAGAGGAAGTCCATGAACACCTGCAAAATGAGGGTTGCAAAACCCATAATTGGCTTCGATGTCACATGCAGCGGTGAAAACAAAGGCTGCTGTGTGTGCCAGAGAAGAGGGATGGTAATTGTGCAGGGTTCCCATGGGCCTCAATTCCTGGCAAGTGCCATGCAAAAGATGGGCATGTTTACCAGGAAATTGGACTCAGGGTTGCATCAAAGTGGACTGGAGGCTGGGGAGCTGAGGCCAAATGGACGCTTCAGGCATCCCTAACCACAGATCTTGAGTACAGAAAAAAGCCACCAAATGTCCATGTGAAATAAATAGTTAATTTATGAAGTGGGAGGAAATCTGATGTAATCACCATGGCTGATGCTATTATTGTCAGAGGTTTTTCTTTGTCTTTTATCTTGTTTTTGCTTCACTCGATTTACTCCTGTTTCCTCTCTCTGCATGCTTTCTGAAGAAGACGGCCATCTTTGTTCAACTTAATTCCAGTCTGATTCATCTGTAGACAGTATGTTAATGAGGTGCACTCATTAAATCAAAATCTCATAGATGTACCAGTTTTATAACATATTTCCAAGAAATCCATTTGTGGAAGGGAGCCAACAGGCTGAAAAACTGTCCTTATTTGACAGCATGAGATTTTTGTATTGTGACCCAGAAAGTTGTTGGCATGTGTTTACAGAAAGTTTATATAGACTTCATAGATTATATGAATTCTCCCACAGAAAGAAATATGCTTTGACATATTCAAGTTTGCACATTTGATGCCCTGCACAACCTGAGGCAAATGTTAGCAACAAATATCTCCCGGGATGCACAGAGTGCCTTTCTGTATGTTGGTTAAAATGTTTAAAGTCTTGGGTTTCCTTTCCTTTTGTATAAATAAAGCTCTTGGGAATTGGGGAGCCATTGCCATGGTCTAGTATGGCCATGTTCCTAGCTCGGCCAAATGTTATCACGGCAGGCCGGGAAGTATTGTGGGACTGGCCAGCATGGGAGTTTGGCCGGCCCATGGCTGATGTAGCCATGGAATTGCCTTAAGCCATGACAGGGGTGGAAAGGAGAGAGGACAAGGCAGAGCAGGAGATGAGAAGGAAACTGAGCAGCTGCAGAGTGAAGTCAAGAAACACAAGCTGGGACCTCAGGAGTGGCTGCGGTATTTGAGGAGGGGTGTTAGCTCAGCAGCAGCAGAGCATGTGGTTTGCATGCAGAAGATCTCAGGTTTGATCCCTGGGTTCTCTGGGTAGGCATGGAGAAGTTCCTGCTGGAAATCCTGGGGCGCCACTGCTGCTCAGGGTTGACCACCCTGGGCTATGCAGATCAAGGGTCTGGCTCAACAGAAGGCCACTTGCTGTGTTGCTGTGAGACAGCGGCTGCCCAACAAGGGGTCAGCAGAGGTCAGCAAGACCCCCCACCCTGGAGCAGACTTGAAAATGGCAGAAGCAGCAGCCAGAAAATTCATCAGT
Organism: Varanus komodoensis; assembly: GCF_004798865.1. Classification (NCBI taxonomy): domain Eukaryota; kingdom Metazoa; phylum Chordata; class Lepidosauria; order Squamata; family Varanidae; genus Varanus; species Varanus komodoensis. The sequence goes on along the minus strand of NW_025335468.1, from coordinate 6,603,647 downwards.
CAGGGTGGTGGCTTCATTTGCCTACGGGAGTCCTTGCTGAAACACACTCAAAGCATAACCATCCAGAGGCACTCTTCCTTGAAGCAGGGCTGTTACTAAGAGGATGTTACTATTTCATGCCATAATGCAAGGATGAGGATTCATGCCCTGATGCAACTAGAAGGCAGAGCAGGGACTGTTCCTAGTGCAGTACTGAATTGACTGCAGCTCCAGCAGACTGATGTATAACAAAAATGAAACTTCTGAGCCTTACAGCCCTAGGAAAGTACTAAAATACCTAGGTACCATTTAATCTAAAGGCCATAGTAACAAAAACCAGGGAGAAAGAAGATCATTTGGAGGCCATCTCTCCCAGACTTCCCCAACTGGGTGTCCCTCAGATGCATTGGACTACAGTCTGGCCATGTTGGCTGGGGCTGATGAGAACTGTAGTCCAAACTATCTGCGGATGCCAAGTTGTCAACCCCAGCAGTATAGGAAATCCCAGGAACGAAATTCACTGAAAAGACTGACCATAGTGGGGGAGAAGTGAACAGAGAAAGGCTAGATGATTTCATGATGGGAAGGTTTGCATGGCACCTGGTATCCCCTGGGAGCAGCATGCACTGCCCAAAATGACTTGGCTGGTGACAGGAAGAGCAGATGTGCTTCCAGCATCAGCAGAAGTGCTTGCTGGCATGCATCTCATGAAGGTCAGAGGTAGCAGCAGGAATAAGTCGGGATGGTGGTCCTCGGCTCCGTGGGCTGAACTGAGAAGTCCAGTGGGAAGGACTAGGCCTGAGGGCCAGGGGATCTGTGTTCCCTTGACTACTGGGACAAGATATACTGAATTCTGTTCCCTTGCACCCCACATGCGGGTGAACTATGAACTCCATGCTAGAAGGTGTGAAAATGCCACATAGTGTGACACTTACTTTTGGTTTTGCATTCACCATGTCCATGCAAAGTATGTCAATTGTATGTCATGAAAAAATGTGCAAAAGAGATACCATCTTCCAGCACCTTACGATTTCAGACATTTCCATTGTGTTTCTCTGGGCTGAACAATTTGTTTGTCCCTGGCATGAGTGATTAACATGTGCAGCAGGTTCCAGATAGACCTGATTTTGTGAACTATAGTATTTAGCTTGTGACAAAAAGCATCGGTTTCCCAGCCTTGGCTCATAGGAGTCCAAGGCTTGTGGGGCTAGCCTAGTTTCCCAGTTATCCTGTTTTGCCCCGCTGTTTTGTAATGTTAACTGTGTTAAGTGGAAGGCAATTTCTTTTGGGGTGGGGGTGAGGACAGGCTCTTTTGGACAAGCAGGGAAGGACTGCTTGCCCTGTGGATATAGTCCATGCCCTGCCAAGTCCTGGATTGCTCCACTGCTGTGCCCCCGGGATGAAAAAGACCTGAAGCTGCGCTAAAGAGCAACAGCTAGTGGCAGTGCAAGATGTCTTGGGAGGATGTGCCTCTGCTGCAGCCTCCTCTCCAACGAGAGATGAGGCGGGTGGTCTCTCTGGGGGGGCACCCACAGACCTGAATGCTGCGCTTTCCTCCAAGTGTGGCTGTGTGAGGTGGCCCTGGAGACTGACTGGGAGGGCAAGCAGGCAGCTGAGTGGGCAGAGGGCAAGCAACTGCTCCAGAGAGATTGCCCACTCAAACTCTCATTCTAAGCCCTCCCCCAAAGCAAGAGATCAGGTGGACATGGGGTGGAGAACTGCTGCTTGAGGCCTTGCTTGGTAAGAGGGCTCTGAACAAGCAGCTGCTCTGGCCAGAAACCCCATGTGGCTTGTGGCCCTTTGACTGAGGCATTTGCCCCAGTAGGCAAGTGGAGCCAATGTGGTGGCAGTGCCCATATGGGTTCTTCTGGGGGTGGGGATGTGATACACCACTCTTCCTGATCTCCAATCTGTGCAGAAGATTCACCTTGACTCATGGGAGGGCCAGCCATAGATTAAAACAGGTTATTAACCTACCAATCCCATCAGCCCTTGTCAGCTTATTTAATGGTATAGGTGATGGGAGTTGTAGGCCACAGTATCCAGAGTGCTACAGTTGTCCATCCCTGGAATAGATAGATAACATTTTCTTGAGAGCTGTTTACTGAAATTATCCTGTGCAAAACAACGTAAGTGACATTCTAAGGATTCCAGAGCAGCCAAGGCAGAAGGCGAAATCCTTGTGAATCAAACCACTGGCAATTCACTGTTTGAAAAAGCTAATCTGATTCCACACCAGCCATGCTTCTTTGTGTTGGCTGAATCTGTTTGAGTTATTGGTTATGGGCATTTACTATTTAGAGCATCCGGTCTGGAGGAGATGAAATGAACTGTCAAGAGGTAAATGAAAGGAGCTCTGATTTGCAGCCTGAGCCCTCTGGTTCATCAATAAAATTCTAGAGGCTGCATAATATGAATTATAATTATCTTCTTCTTGTCATGTGCCCTGGATAAGAATGCATCTCCCTTATCGCATGAATTATTTCTCCAACCTACAGGGTTGGGTTCACCATGTGCACATAGCCTGCTTGCAAGAGGAAGAATCTTTCTCCATCGCCTGGCCGTCTTTTGTGCCCCTAAGAGGGTGGCTCTCTGAGCAAAAGCCTGTGCGGACACTCTTGCTGGACTGATGGAATGTGTGAAGTTTATGACCAAGCAAGTTTGAACAAGCAAGCCTTAGCATTCTGTTTCTGCAAAATATTGAAAGCTGCCTTTTTTCATTTTCAGTCATGCTGCAAAATTGTTACTATAACCCTTCCAGATCTGTATTTGAGCATTCTCTGGAACAGGAACTGGGAAGTAAATTATTGTAGGCTAAAACACATATATACTGCTGCATTTATGACTCACACTGTTGGTTTCTTTCTCTTATTCCAGTAATTTAACAGAACATGTTGAAAATTTAGTCAGAGCTTACAGTTAAAACATTTTTTGTTCTTGTTGGCATTGACTCATTGGCTTTCCTCCATTAGAGGAATACCCACTTTAGAAATGATGTGAACAATTCTAATTAAATATTAGTAAGATTAAAGTGCTCTAGCTGGGGCCTCTGCGTGAACTGGACAGCATGCAATCTAGCAGTGGCATCAGGGTTTAGCACAAAATAACAAAATTAAAATAGTAACTGGACCATCACCATCAGGAATAGAAACAACAGAATGGACCCTGCCAGCAGGAGTGTCTCCAAGGAAAGTCCAGCTCAGAATGTTTCTGCCACTGGAAAGGATGGAGACAGAGGCAATCTCACTCAACATGAGGATTTCACCTGGTTGCTATCACTACGGAGCCATTTTCAGCCCCTGCGTGCTACTTCTTATCTCTTCCTTGAATCAGTCACATGAAAGGTCACAGCCATTCACAGATTGCAAACTGGATGGGATGATATCACAGGGTGCCATAGCCAATCGGATGATAAGATGGCTCCACGGAGGAGCAGTGAACTGAATATATACACACAGAATAAATTCATACATGCAATAAATGCATATGGTGGAAATAATTGAAAAAAATCATGAAAAATGCTGTTGTCAATTTGGATCTGCAGATTTTAGATTTTATTTGGAAAAACCATTTCTGTCTTCTGCCACATGGGAAGTAGAAGAGGTGCCAAGATCTCATCTTGCTCAGAATGTGAAGTAAAGCAAACTTCTATCCACTGTTGTTGTTGTTTTAACATATTACCACTTGCACACAAGCCAGAAAATTACAGAACTATAGATGTCAAGGTGTGACAAGAGAGTGACATATTTTCCATGAGATCTAGGTATGCCTTTCATTTTACAAGTCACCCAGCAACCCCTGGAAAAACAGCCTGTTCGAACTGGAAGTGTTATGGGACACTCCCAGTGTCTAGAAGCAAACTTTGCCAGTTAGAATTCCGCAGGTCTGCTGTCCCTGTTTCTCAGTCCTCTCTATATGTGTGCTTGGTCATAATCATTTGCTAAAAACTCAGCTGTGCTCTGTCTTTCTACCCAGTGTCACACAGTAGCTGGGAAGTTTGATAGATGCATGCCAACGCTTCTGTGGATCCGGCCTGTATATGTGTATTGGGGGGAGTGGGCAGAAGGTCGAGGGATGCTTTTTTAACCTGCAGTAAAGAAGATAGCATGTTAATCCCAGAGCCAAACACACTGTATAAATTTCAACTAAGTCATCATGGATTTGGTGAGTAGCCTAGAGAAGTAAATTGCTACCCCTGAGAGCCAGTGTGGTATAGTGGTTAAGAGCATGGGACCAGGACTCAGGTGATTTGGGTTCCAGTCCCCAATCAGCCATGGAGCCACCTGGGTGACTTTGGGTCAGATGCAGACTCTCAACCTGATCTACCTCACAGGGTTGCTGTAGTGGGGACAAGATTGAGTGAAGCAGGAGGAGAATAATGTATACTGCTTTGAGTTCTTTAAAAAAAAGAAAAAATGTGGGATATAAATCTGAGAATGAATGAATGAATGAATGAATGAATGAATGAATGAATGAATGAATGAATGGGAGTACATGGAAGTAACCCTGCGAACATCAGGTTTCCCCAAAGGGTTCATACATGTAAATGGTCATCAAGGACCCACCTCTGTATGGATGCACCTGCAAACTTGTCTTGACATTGGGCTGAGGATAAATGAGATAATCATTGTAAATTCTGGTTTGCATATAAAATTGTGCTGTAATTTTCAATCTTACTTTTTCTACAGCGAAATAAGTTATGTTATACCCTCTTTCTCCCTCTGGTGGCAACCACTTGTTCACATCTCTCTTTAGGCAGATATGGTGGGAAGACACACTGGCAATGCAATCTCAGCCAATTATTATTGATGTTTCGAAAAGGATCAGCCTTCGTTGCTTATTCTCAGTTAATTTGCTATATGGATCCAAGAAATGCCAGCTATTAGCAAATGAAAGCAACAAAGGTTTGATCCCACATATTGTAATAAGGTGATCCTTCTATTTAATATTTAAAAAGAATAAGCTTTCTTTTTTATCTTTATATCTTATATTTCACTTATATCATGCTTTTTCAACAATATTGAAAAATGCTACATAACCAAGGCAAATAAACATGTAAAAAGAGCAACTATGTTAAAAGGGCTTGTCAGTGATGGATAATTGGGACACTACACATTAAGGTTCTATCTGAAAACAGGAAGCTTGTTGTATCTTCCCAGGGACATCATTAGAGATACTCAAAGATCTTTATCTGTCCACATGTCAAAATGAACCACTAATGTGAGAATCAGACTAAAAATGCAGACTGGAACTCATCTAACCTTACGAGGTACTTCTCAGCTCATAAAATGTACTGAGTTGAATATAAAAGCTGCCCCTTACATAAAATACATAGTTTGGGAGAAAATTTATTTAGGGAAAATGATAGCAGATATATTGAAAAATGCAATTTTTCAAGAAATAGATTTACAAATACATCATTGGAGACTTAAAAAAATCATATACATGCATGCAAAACTGATATGAAATGGAGGGAGACTGCTCTTTGGGTACACAACCAAATACTGCTATTTCTGTTCCCATCCCCACCCTCCACACCAGCCCTTCGCGATATTAAAACCCAGGTAGTGAGAACTTATTACTTTACTGTTGAAACAACTGAATTCCATCCTTATTTGTTTCCAGGTCCACTTCAAAATACTGTTTTTGACCTTTAAAATTCTTCATCATTCAGGATTGGGGGTATCTGAAACTCTACATGGACCAAGCTTTCTTCCCATGTGAGATTGCCTCCGCATTACCTTCCTCTTGCTCCATTTGATGGGAACAAGGGAAAGAGCTTTTTTATTGCTGCACAAAACTTTAGAACTCCTTCCTCACTGGAGAAGTGATTTCATCCCCTCCTTATTGTTAAGGTGTTAAAACTTTTCTGCGCTGGCCCATGTTGCTCTCTTGCTGGGACTGTTTAGAGAGTTTATACAGTCTGTTGCTCTGTTTGGTCAGTGTGTGTGCCCATGTGTGTGTGCGTGATTATTTTCTATGGTGTATGTCAAGAACTGCCTTGAACTTGAACAACTATGGGGTGGGGTATACATATTTTCAGCAAACAAACAAATACGTACTGAGGGTTCAGGACTGCTGATTTTAGGCCTCAGGCAGGTTTCTATGGATGAAGGTGGTCCTTTCAGTTACCTGGTTCCAGGCTATTAAGTGCTCGTACTAGCACTGTAAATTGAACCTGGAAACAGATGGTTAATAAATATAGCTGGCATAATTTTAGTGTGATCTCCCCCAATGGCTGACCTATAACCAACATGATGATGGCTGCATTTGTAGCTTCTGAGCTGTGAGTAAAAGTAGGATTGGGCAACCTGTGTTGCCCTAATACCAGGTGACTCACAGCCCAATTGCAAAAGCCCTCTGCAAGAGATCTGGTCACAGTCGTGAAAAAGCAGACCACTGTGTGGAGAACAAGCACAAGAAGGAGGGAGAAGGGGATGTCAGAAAGAGAAGAGAGACATTAAAGAGGGTGGCCGCTCCCGCTCTGACTCTGGCTGTACTCGCCATTGGCCTCAGCCCTGCCTACGACTGGCACAGGGCCCCTGCCAGAGTGCCTGCAAGGGAATGCAGCCCTTCACAGAGAGACTTCAAAGGCAGGCCCTTGTAGAAAGGGTGGTTCCGTTTCAATGCAATCAGGCTGTAAATGAACGTGGCTGGGTTCCGTTTTCTTCCTTATAAGGTGAACCAACTATGCTTTCGCCTGAGCAAGACTACCTGGTCAACAATGGGCCCAGGAGCGCCCCCCCCCCATCCAAAGTTGAATAGCTTCAGGAGCACACATCCATTCAGAAAATACTTTATTTACTACCACCCAAGCGAACAGAACCCCCCCCCCCCCCACACACACACAACTAATAACACATCCATCTTATATTGATCAAGTTTTGGTTTAGTCTTCCCGCCAATTCTTGAAGGACCTCAGTTGTGGGTTCTGGACCTTGACTCCCTCCCTGGTTTCAGATGACAGCTTAAACCTGGGCAGAACATGGGCAGAACGCTGATGGCATTTCAGCTCAAACCTCTGGATGGCTTTGCCCTTTTGACACACCTTGCTCTTAGAAAGCCTCAGAGACTCAAAGAATCCTTGTGATACCCTTGCGAAGTGGAAGAGCAGCCTGCCAGCATCACTTTTGTGGTAGCAGTAGTAGCACAAAAGAACAGGCTGCACCATCCCAAATATCTTGTTGCTCTGCTTCAGAGCTATGCATTCCCTTTTGGAGAAGCTCTCAGCAGCCATATTCCAGTGATGGGAAGTATCGAAGTCGGAAAGGGTAAAGTCAAAATATTGAAAATAAGAGCACATTTCAGGTCAAAGCTCTTGTTGCAGTAACAAGGTCCCATGAGACGCCTTTCAACACTTTAGAACTCTGGGAAAGTACAGGACAAAAGCCAGGAACCACCAAATGCTTTGTGGAAAAGTAGTAAGGTTAGGGCAATAGGCATAGCTACCTGGGGATACTTGGGGAGCCCTTGCTGGGGCAGAATTGGGATTTAACATCATTGGTCTATTTGATGCAACAGTTTCTGAGTGTGTAATACTTGAGCTGGGGAGAATAACTGGGCTCTTTTGAGCCCATGGGAATCCTCCATGCATGAATGCCACTCCAGTGGTGAATTAATTTTGCCCACTTGTTCCAGAGCCAAGGACCTATGACCAGTAGGAGGGAGGTGTTCTTTACTAGTATACTGCTGCCCCTCAGTGGAATCCTCATGGATAAGGGCAAGTTTCATCAACGCCCTTCACTCACAATGGACAAAAGCTTCAAGGAGCATGGATGCAGAGCTAAGAGAGGTAGAAAGCAGAAAGCTTGATCATATGACGGAGTAGGTCACCATCTTTGGCGATCACAAGTGGGGTTCAGGAAACCCCATTGGAATCTGCCCCCCCCCCCCCCCCAAGCAAGTGCAGGCATCCTCTTTTGCTCGGCCCAGTCCTCCAAAGTGAGCTGAGCTGAGCATAGCGGAAGTCTGTGCATGCTCATGGAATCCCAGCAACACAACCAGCAACCTTCTTTTGTGTCAGCTGCAGCAGCCCAGAAGTCAGCTCCAGTTGGCACAAGAAAGAGATGCTACTTGCATGGTATTCAGGGACTACTCCCCTGCCAACCTTCTTGCGACTGAGCCCCCCATTGCCAGCCTTCTTTGGCACCAGGAGAAGCCTGGGATGTGAGGGAGCACTGATGACACAGCACATGGGGCCCCATTAATTGCAAGCATCCCAGAGATGCTGAGCATCCTTGCCAGGAACTTATACTCTGAGTGACCACAAAGAGGGCCCAAGTCTGGGGAGCAGAGCCCAGTGAATCTGGTGGGTTTCCATCCCTGGGCAAATTCCTCATACATCTCTATTCACCAGTAAGGTTTAACTTGCTGTATCCTGACAACAAAATATGAAAGTATTCTTTGTCATTGATTTTTTTTTTAAATGAACAATTCATGAAACAAATCTCAAATATTCTACGACATGTAGGACATCTGTACATCAGCAGCATGTATGATGCATAATTGATGCAGCTACATAAATTACAAGAAAGTCAGTTCAGGAAAAAATAAAAGAAAGTGAAGTGAAGTCAAGTAGAAACAGAAAGCAGAAGAAATTGAGATGACAGGTGGGGAAAGGTGAAAGAAGGTTTGAAAATGCATGTCATCAAACTATATCTTCTGAAATGCTTAAATTTCTTGGGTTGGATCCAAAATTTATCTTCCACAAAAAGAAGTGAGAAACAGCACTGTGAGAGGAAGCATTTCCCTCATAGAAGGCCCCTCTGCCCAATTTGGGGGATTCTTCCCATTCCCTAGACAGCACAACTCACCCCATATTTCTATGCACAAACATGTAAGGGAGGTATTCTGCAAATGTTTAGTTTCTTTTGCAATATCAAAATGTGAGCTAAGTTCAAGCTCATTTTCAAATCAGGAACCTTGCCCTTTTCACCAGACTGTGACTTTCCCTTAGATTGTGCAACGATGCATTTTGGAATATTTGACAAAGAAACAGACTAGAATTGCATTTCTACTTCCTTTTCAACATTAGACAAAATAAGCTCAACAGGGCTTTGAGAAAAGTGTATTGGAAATCCACTCCAAGTATTTGCTTACATTAATCAAAGTATGACTCCTAACAAAATACTAAAATCAAGAGAAGATTGACCAACAGTGAAGCAACCTGTAACCCTGTGACCTGCAAATACAGAGACTATTTCAGTGCAATGATCGTACTCAGGACTCTGAAACACTTCGTGGAACTTAGGGCAGAATTCAATAACTAGAAAGAGTAAAAATATCCAAATAAAAACATGATCCTGGTGGGGTTGTATCCACTGGTGGCACTCTATGGGAGTCTCTTTGACTCAGCAAAGGATTCTGTCCAAAGAACGGGGGAGAAGTTGCTTTCCCTCAATTCCTTTGTCCTCGTGCCACTGCCTATGCTGTTCTGAAGGTTTGTCCAATTTTTTGGAGCAGATGACAATGGGAAACTGGGGGCTGTAGTGGGGGAGGAATCAGCAGGAATGGCCTCCTATCCTATTCTGCAGATGGAATCCCTCAATGGATTAAAGAGACTTTCATTAGTAGAGGGATACAACACCATGGAAAAAGCAACAATAGTGATTTCTACCAATGAGCCAATGAGTTTGTGGACTTAATTTGTAGAATTCTCCCTCTCTCTCTCTCTCTCTCTCTCTCTCTCTCTCTCTCTTTCTGTGTGTGTGTGTACGTGCACATGTGCATGCATGTAAAATATCTGGAATAATGTTTTATCTATGACCTTTTTTATTGGATGGATGACTGATCTAAGAAAGTAACGGCTTCTATCCAGCCTGAAATTAGACAGGTGTAAGCTTACTGAAGTCAGTTATCTTAAGCATGCTAAAACTATGTGTAGCAGCATGGCTAATCTCTATTTTAGGTAAGTGCATCATGGTTATGATCACTCTCTATGGTAACCAATTAATCTCTTGACTATGAGGTAAAAATCACACGTGCAATCACATATTGAAGGCCACCAAGCACTTGTCCTGGCCTCAGACAGGAGGTTGGGAAGTAGGACAAGTAAATAGTTTTCCCCCGCAGCAGGCTTAGCCCATGAATCCTGCCATGCCATCTGCTTGACCCCCATTAGTTCTGCAATCATTGCCACATGCAGTGTGTGCAGGAGGGAGAACCAGTTTGGTGGGATTTTTCTACGGTGTTGGGTTACTTGAAGAGCAGAACATTTTGTTGACTGAATTCTCAGAAGGTTTGATGAAATCTGCAAACCTTATGAATCTGCAGAACCTGTGTCAAACATACCTAGTACCTACCCTCCTAATTTCTTTCACGGAGGGTTCCCGGAGAAGGGCCTCTCCCGCAGATCTCAAGGGGCGGGCGGGCATATATGGATGTAAGCGCTCCTTCAGGAAATATGGCAGGTTCAGGACAATTGTGATAAGTCTTCTTGTTGGCCAGCACAAGGGACAACCCGTGACATTTTGTTGCCTTAGCTGAAGGATAAGATGATGCCTTTCTACATTCAGAAGCTAATCAAATTGGCAGTTGAATCTTTGTTCAACACCAATGAGAAGACAATGTTCTTCAATGCACCTGAGGATATCAGTTTGCTGTGGAGGCAAGTGAGGGAAAGCCAGCCAGATGTTACCCACTTCTGTTCCCCAACCCCTTGATCCCTTTCCTTATTCCCTGGTTTCCACTGTCTGAGGCAGCTGGCTTACATTAGCTCACATTCATAAATTGTATCCAAGGAGAGGACATGGACAAATGTGCCATCCCCCTCCTATTAAAGAGGAAGGTCTGAAGGGAGATTGGAATGCTGAAGCTGTTTTCAATCTTCCCTGCAATGATGATACCTGATCAAATAAGGTTTCTAGTTGTGGGGAGGACTACAATCATGTTCATCCAATCATGTTATGGTTTCCATTCAGACATTCCTGGAGAATGGACAGGACTGGCACGCATGGTCCAATGTCCCTCCATGGATGCAGTTCATGAATGCCTGAACAGGACTTCTGCCTAAGGATCGGGCCTGACCTGGACCTCATCACATGACACTGGGATGGAATTGACAACATGCCTACATTAGACTCCATCTCCAGTCAGGGCTCTATCCTTAAGTATCCTCAATGTCTCTCATCTAAGCAAGTACTTGCCATTCATTTTTCTAAGGAAAAGTGACACTTTGATCTTTAGGTCAACTTTGTTTTGGGGCCAACACTGTCTGTTGCGACTCTGAATGTGACAGTGCTGTCTTGTGTGAAGAGAGCATATAAACTTCATGTGGCATTAAGGGTACACAGAGTCACAATCCTTAAATTGTTGATGATTGATGAGAAACGAAAGAGAACAGTGTGGGGAATTTACAGAAACAGGATGATTGAACAGGAAATCCTGCTAAATAACACAATGTGAAAGAGACTAAGAAAATATGCGGTGTTGTTTCTCTCCTCTGCACCCCATCTCCTGGTCAGTCTTCTTTTCTTTTACTGTTGAGATTGTGGTGATTCCCAATTGTTTAAAGGTAATCATTTATAGTTTAATGTATGCCAGTTTCCTTGTGCTGCTTAGACACAAAATCTAGATCCATGGAGACACTATAACAAACTTTGATGCTAACACATTGGAAGTACTGCTTAAAGTTGCTTTTCTCCTTTCTTCAGTCCAGTTCACTTATCCAGTAATTCTGGATTTGATTCTGTTGCATTGGCAAATGGTGTTAAAGCAACACAAAAGATACAAATGTCATAACAACACATTCTCATGTGCATGCTTTCTTTTCAGATTTCCCCCTCCTGAAATGTTTGCTTTAATTTCCTGTGGCCAGTGAAGAAAGAGGTGAGCTGTTGTACAAAAGGAAGCAAGGAAATGATTAAAAGATTTACTGAACTTGAGTATGAATTTTATAAACAGCAACCTTGTCAAAGAGTACCACAGTCAAATAAAATCCCACCTATGGTGCACCTTTGTGCCAAGGGGTGTGCAATCTTACAGAAATCTACTTGAAAATAACCCCCAACTCATTGAGGCCTATACCGAATGTGGCAGTATAATTGGAACACATCTTTTTAAAGAGGATTTCCTATACTTATTTTTAAGAGAAATAGACATAAAGATAAGAAAAAAGTGCTGGATCTTCTTCTATGGCCATGCTATTGCTCAGTGGGTCAAAGGATCCATCGGTGCCTCAGGATATTAAAAGAAGCTGTTCAAAGAAGGAACTCTGTGAGAAGTGTATGGAATATGGGTCTCAGAAATGAGAAAAAATATGTTGCTCTGAAAAAGGACATGAAGGAAAGAAAGTAAGTTCAGAGAAAATAACCAATGTGAGCCTGTATGTGTAAAAACAGGGTGTATAATCTATGTATTTATTTTCTTTCATCTACACCCAGAGAATCAACAGAAGAGTGGAAAGACCAGTGGGTTTGCCATGCACAATACTGTGTTTCTACCTTGATAGTCCTTGGGAACAGAATGACCATCTGTAGTATTATGCCACAAAAGCCAGCTCTTCAGTACACCAAGAAGCCAGGAGGAAACCTTGCATATCAGCAATGTGAGGAGTTAGGCAGGTGGGGAATGTTAAGTACTCTCTTCTCCAAGTATACCTGGGGAACAGCATCTTTTGTTGACATTCATTTTGGAAGCTTTTGCTTAGATTGCTAATCCAGACAGCCAGTGTGGTATAGTGGTTAAGACCGTGGGACTGGGACTCAGGTGACCTGGGTTCTAGTCCCGCTCAGCCATGGAGCCAGCTGGGTGACTTTGGGCCAGTCACAGACTCTCAGCCCTACCTATCTCACAGGGTTGTGGGGATATGAATGAAAGCAGCAGGAGGAGAATGATGTAAGCCGCTTAAAAGAAAAAAGTTGGGATATAAATCTAATGCATGTTTGCTTGTTTGATCGTTCTTTCTTTCTTAAAAGCAAATCTCAGGGCTGTGCTGTGTGCCAATCTTGGGATGAATTCTGTCTTGGACAAATGTCCTGCACAGAAGGAGCTCAGAAGCTCAGCCTCAGTTTGTATTTTGCTGCTGTGCAGATTAAAGTTGTTCTGCCGCAACACAATGTTAATTCAGTAAGGTTCTTGGAGATGTTTGTTTTGGGTACTTTCCGGAACTTATTTTGTTTTTAAATGTATTTAATGAATTATTTTAACCTCATACTCTTCACTGCTCTGGAATCTGTTTGGATGTGGTGCAAAATAAATAGATAGATAGACAGATAGACAGAATAACTTGAATGTACTAGAATATTTTTAAATTGATGTAATTGATGAACTGTATTTATTGTGATATCTTTTAATTTTCAATTTTGTAAACACTGAGATGTTTTAGATATCGTAAATAGGTTATAAATTGGTATTGTCATTTCTATCACCAAAGATTTCAATGCTGTAGAGAGCCTCCAAGATGTTATGGTTTTTTTAAAAGTATCATTCTGGATCCAGGATCTGCCTTCCAGGAAAGGAAGGGGTCTCCAATGAGAGGAAGAGCTGTGCTTGTGGAAAGTTTCTCCATCTGATTTGGGTGGATTTTTCCTTCCCTGATACTTTACTTTAGCTTACCCTGTTCAGCAGGGCCTTCTGACAGTCCTGTGACATTTTCAGGAGGCTGGAGTGATTATCCTGGAAAGGAGTGCTGGAAGTCCACATTGGCCAGTGCAATGGAACCAGTGCAAATCTGTATCTGACCACTCCTGTAACTGTTAACTATTTAGATGCCGTCATTTGAAGCCCCAAATTCCAAAAGGCAATTAAAGTGGTACATTTGCTGATGTTTTCACTCTGTTTGATATTCTGGCATCCTGAGTGGGCATCAAGCACAATGAATACACTCCCTGACACCAACTGATGAATGCTGTTATTCACTGGGCATGATGTCACATTCACACATTGGTACACTGCTCAGCTTTGGGAGATCTACGCAGAGGCCTGCATAGCACCAATGGCTTTCTTTTCTGCTACAACCCTCGAAGTGGCCCAACCTGGGATTCCTTCAAACCTTAGCTCATCCACGCATTGAGAGTCTTCTTCATTTTTGTTTCGATTGTTTGTAGTTGTGCTATGGCATATGTGTGACTAGCAGTGTATTTGGAGAAGGCTTAACTTGGAGCATCCTGACAAAACTTCTAAGCCTGTAAGCAAGTAAGGAAACACCTTTTTTAAGTGATGTTTGCTGATGGACTTGTCTGTCAATTGTAGTGGAATATAGCACACTCAATGGTAAAAGGGAGTTTTTCTAAAATAGGTTGAGCTGGTTTGTTTTAAAGTTCAGGGTTATTTCTTGTAATACATGTCCTGTTCCCACCTTGATTTCCACACTCGATGGCCCATGGTCCTTTCTTCCCCAGCACTCTCCTCTTCCTTCAAGTTTTTCCAAATTCTTTAGGGATGTGGGCATCAACAGCCCTTGAGGTCATTGGCTTTCTCCCAGTTCCACCTAAGAGTTTATCCCACTCAGAGCTTATCCCCTCAGAGCTTATCCCATTGCCATATCAGATTGGAGCATCACTTTTGTTTGCTTTTCTTGTGGAAAGACATATGTATTTTTCTAAAGGTGCCTCATTTGTGCAGATTTTAAAATTTGCACATTTTCTCATCTGTTGAAATGACTTTGTGGCACATTATTTCCAAAATGTCCCTATTTTCATACACATTTTTCAAAAGTGCCCATTCATCGAACACATTTATTCACCCAGTTGCATCCCAGTTTAGAAATGTACAGACTGACATTCAGGTCCAGCAGCTGTGTACTGGGAAAATTCTGGTAAGAACAAAATGGAGACAAATGTCACATCCTACTGCAATGTAATCTGATTATCCTGTCCTCCTCCCACCCTCCACTGGCTGCTGTCCCCCGACCGGTCTTCTTGTCCCCCTTTGAGGGGTTCACATTCATTAAATTCTTCACTTCCTTTGTCTTCCTGGCATTTTCCTTTCATAAGGTTGTGTCTCACAGGAATTACCCAATAATTTGAGGAGAACTCACCCATTATGGACAATAGTTTTAGCTAGGAGCATATAGCCATTCTACACTCTGATCATACCCATTGAATGGAATTAAATTAGTAAATCGATTTCAGCAGCACTGGTACTTCTTCACCATGACATCCACTTCTTTGATAGTCCCTTGAAACAAAAAGGTGACCGTATCACAATTTCTTCATAGTCTTGAAGATAACAAATTCCACTGACCAAGTTTACTGGGGCTCAAGGGTAAAAAATATGCCATATGATCAGTTGTTCCCAGTAACGATGAACCCAGTTTGCGAGCTATGAATATGAACTTGATCGCCCTAATTTAGATCCAGCCTCAAAGCCTTCCGGTGCTCAGGTTCAGATTGGAACCTGTTTCTCGGTGGCATCAGCTCTCCCCACTGCTGCCTTCGCTTTCCTGGTGACGTTTACCAGAAACAAAGCCAGTTGCTATAGTCTTCATGAGGGGCTGCAGCTTCCTTGTAGGTGCAAAGACGCCCAAGAAGTATAATTCCCCAAGGCCTCAGGGTTGTTAGCGACTATGATTCTTAGGAATCCTGATTCCTGCAACTTTTCTGAACAAGCCCCTGAGGCTGGAGTGCCTTGAGATTGGCGTCTTCCAGGGTTCTGGGGTCCTAGGAGTTCTAGGAACGTGCCTCTCCCAGGCATCTTGGCTGCCGGAGCCAAGCCTAGCGAAGGCTGCTGCAGTGGGCCTGCTTGCTGCAGTGATCATATTAGAATGCGGAAAATGGGAGGAGGATGCAGTGGGTTGCAGGAGAGGTGTGGGGAGTCCTCCAGGCTTTGCCAAGTCCCCCGCATGGGAGGCTACCCTATCCTGCTCTCTTGATGCCATTATTGAGAGCCTAAGGAGGTCTGAGCCATGTTTAAAATGAATGAATAGTTGAGAGTAGGGCTGGGGCAAACTTTTTCAGAATCCATACCTCCGAAACCGTGAGCTTCCTCTTGTGCTTGGCCCAGTCCTGCCAAGCAAGCTGAACCAAGAGAAAGTCCATGAACTCTCATAGACCCCGATTGTGCAACAGACAACCTTTCCTGCTCAGCATTCCCAACAGCCAAACTTTTTCCCTGCTTACCACTGGCAGCAGCATGCAGGGAAAAGAGATGCAGCAAGCAAGTGCACCAGCTGCCATTCCCAGTGGCCAGCCTTGCTCCCCATTTGCTGCTGCCAATCGCAGTGGTGAGCGGGGGCGAATGGCATTGCTCGCACAACACTTGGGGCTCCATTCCTGGCAAGCAGCCCAGGAACCCAGAGAGTGCTTGCCAGGAACTCTGAGCCTCTGCAAAGCAGACTGTAGCCTGGCAAGCCAAAATCAAGGAATCAGGCAGATTTCCCCCTCAAAATGGATTCCTTGTAAATCCCTAGTTAAGATGCACCAGGACTCATACCTAGTCCTAATGAGGTGGAGCAGGATCCTGTTGTGTCCCTTAGCCCAGAGGAAGCCCTGGAGCCTCAATATTTCTTGAGGCACAGCTAGTGCCTGCTTGCCCAGGAGATATCCTGCCCAAGGAACTGCAATATGGTGGAACCTCACAGCCCTATATGTGGGGGCTTCCAAACCAGTTCCAGGCAGCTCATTAGCTCTTGTACCTTAAGAGTGGCGGTGAGGAAGGATTATGGGCTGATGCTCATGTCTGGTCATGTAGCCCCCAACCTGAGGCATCACATCCATTTGAAAGAAGTAGGTGGTAAGTCATGTACAGGTTGGAGATTCTGGCCTAGAGCAGCCCCAGAAAGAGACTCTGCCATCAGTACCTCTGTGAGACTCACCGTCTCCAGGAAGTAGTGCCTTATCTGAACCTTATCTATATAGAATACCTTTCTTGCCTAGACTGAACAGATCACTAATCTAAGCCCATTCTGAACTCAGCAAAATTGGGTTTAGCTTATTTTAGGGGTAACTCAGTCTATATTGATTTTAGAGAAATTCACCCATTACTAATCCTGAAGCTGGCAAACTAGTTGTTTGAAGGTTGTGCAGTGATATTTGCAGAAATGACATAACAAAGTGTTGGGAAAGTGCCATTAGCAACTGTCAGAATGCATAAACTCTGTCAGCTGTTTACACCAAAAGACAATAACATTTATTGAACCATTTCATTAAACAGACGTCGCACTGTTAAACAAACAATTATTCTGTACTCTCTCCAAAATAAGCTATGATAATGAGACAACACCCTTTGGTTACATTCAAAATCTCTGTCAATATACAAATAATTTAAACTGGATGATCTTGATGGATGTTCACCATAAAATCCATTCAGTTTATTTAATTGGCAGCGAGAAAATGGAGAGTGCTTGCTTAGGATGCCATCCAAGGAGTTCTTGATGTGCAGGGAGCTTCTTTCACTTTCACACAGGGCCTGAGATTTCACTGGGATGGGAAATGTGCTGGCTGGCAGGAAAAGGGAAATGCCAGGGAGAAGATGTGGCTGGGACCCAGCTTTCCCAAGCATTCAGATGGTTTGGATTTCAACTCCCATCAAGCTCAGCTAGAGTCAGGATTTTGAGGGCGATTGTCATCACCAGTTACTATCATTCCTCATTGCTGCTACCATGTGCTTGTTTCATAGGCATGACTCCCATGGAGCAATTCGGCAGTCCCACGCAGTTGTCATCCTCACCTCCACCTTTCTCTGGGCCACAGCAAGAGGCAGGTGAAGAAACAGGTGACAGTGATGAAGAGAAGCAAGTCCTGGCTGTTCTTGTCAGTCTGCTCAGTTATAGATCCTTGACAGGGACCCACTGTGCCTACACTTGATGACATCTCTAGATGGGAATGTGTGGAGTTTTGGTTTAAAGTTCTGGAGGGGGCTAGACTGAGGAAGTGTGCTGCATCCCTTCTTTCTGCTCTTTAATTCTCTATGTGACCGAAAGGGTCTATGCTACGGAAAGACAAACTTTATATTCTTTGGCTATAGAACTTCTTCCCATATTAGCTCATGGAATTATACCCAATTACACTGGTTTTCCACCTTTCCTTTTAAAAACGGTGCATTGTGGCTGTCCAGATGTTTGGGCCTATGGCTCCCAGCATCCCTTGACCTTAATGGCAACTAGGGCTGATGGGAGTTTCAGTCCAACAATATCTAGTTGTTGGACAAGTTGCCCATCCCTGACTTAAGAGAGTATTCATACTCACAAAATTTATAGGGCAAGCAACTGGTCAGGGAGAGGGAAGAACCATTATCTATTTATTTTATTTAAAACTTTCTTATACTGTCCTCTTACCAAAAGTCTCAGGACGGTCTTACAATAAAACAAAGTAATCATCTTCTATAAAAACCCCAGTTTAAGAATTTAAACTTAAAATACTGGGAAAATAAAAAGGGTTTTGCCTGACACCCAAAAGAATAAAGTGTCAGCACCAGGCAAACCTCCAATGCTTTGCTGGCTTGCACGGGTAGAACAAAACATGGTGGGTGACACCCATCCCTTCCCGTCCCGTCCCGTCCCGTCCCTTCCCTGTTTCTGTTATGTTTTCTTTGCATTGATTCCTGTGGGAGGGAAATTAGCTAGTCATGCTCCAGGGCTGGCATAGCCCTTTCTCTGCCACCTCCTGGACTCATGTGCAAATCAGTGCTTGGTTACCACCCGCGCTTGCTCTTTCTGAACATTTCCACACAATTCTTAGTCTACCCTGCAAAGAATCAAGTTAACTGTAACATACATTTTAGAGATTGTTTTTTCATACATATGTCTTTTCAAAACAAACAATTACAGCTGGACATAGAAACAGGATGGAAAAGATATATGAATGAATGCATTTGAAAACAATATGGACTGGAAATAGACTGGTTCATCTGTTTCTACTGACACTACTATGATCCTGTGGCATTGATGCTCATGAGATTGGATGAATGCTCATTGATGCTCCACACTCAGAGTCACCTGCCTAGCCAAAGCCCTGCTGGCAAGAGGCAGGAAGGGGAGAAGGAACAATGGAGTCATCTTTTACTCAGTTCTCCCTTTTTTCCTAATTAATTTAAGTTAGACAGATCTCTGGAGCCATCTCTCTTCCTTCCCTTGCTGTGGGTGGGTCTGGTGCCAAAGAAGTTCATGATCCCCCTCTTCCTTTCTTGCTTAATATCATGCTCCCTTTCCTCCCTCCTCATCCTCTGCTGAAGTCACAACTGCAACCTTGGAAGACAAATCCCTGCAGAACTTTATGAAGCATCTGGGAGAGGAACAGCATGTGGTGAGGAAACCCCCGGACCAGTTCCTCCCCTGAAAGTTGTGGCTGACATGGGTTGCATTGGTGGGCAGATCCATGATCCCCAAGATGCCCTCTTTCTTAGGCAGTCTTCTGAGTGAACTATTTTAGGACTGAAGTGTTATTTTATTAAGCAAGTGTATCTGTGGAAAAGGCAACACACCTTTGCTGTGATGGCAGAGCTGCTGAAAAAGCAATTCCAGGGCACATCTTTCAAAATCCCCACGACTTCTGCATCCTGTGTAAAAATGAGGTGGAACTATTTGCCAAAAGGATTCAGGAGGATGTTCAATTTGGAAAGGGACTGGTATGCTCCAGACAAGCAAATCAAAGCCAATTATGTTTCCGTGATATTTATGTTGGACTGAGAACCAATCTTATGACAGCTTTGCTCCAGGCTTCATATGAGAACAAATTATCTGCTCTTCTGTGGAACATGGAGATGCTGCTCCTTCTTTTGCCTACCTTGGGTTGGATCCAGATTCCTCTTCATGTCCGTGGAGCAGAGACCCCTGGCAGATGGGGAAATCTGTGCCTTTTCCTTCTTCAAGCCTAGTGCCCACCCTGCAAGACTCCTGAGGGTTGAGAGACCCTCAGAGGATCTTTGGAGGGCATGCAGGGATCTGTGATGAGAAAAAGAGGACATGGAAGTCCCATCACATCAGGGCTATCTGTTTCACAGGTGCACCAAGGAATTTAGATCCTACCTTGTGTGTGTGTGTGTATTTAAGGAAATATTGCACGGTGTAGAGAAAGTAGAGAGCGAGGCACTTTCCTTCCTCTCCCATTGCAGTAGAATGGGAGTAACTTTGTTCAAAAGTTAAACAACTTCGAGAAAAATAAATGAAATCAGCAGAGGCATGCAAAATAGCAAACAATATAAAGAACAACTGGGTCAAGCATTTCCATATGCACATTCAATAGCAGTTCTTCACCAGTCCTCTCAAAATTAATAAGGATACAGCTTGGCAGGCTGCCTTGGAGAGAATTTCCCTTGTTTTGGGTCCCAGTGAGGAATGGGTAGGTGGGAGTTCATCCAGATCACATTTCCTTTGAAATTTGTTCAAATTCTCCAAAGTTTGCAATGGCATTCCCCAATCAATAGATGCATAACAAAAATGTGCATAAGATTAAATATGCATTATATTAGAATAGTGCTTGTAAACCATGTATATTAGGCAAAGTTGCTGAACATATGAAGATAGATGTGCACAGAAATGCATATGCATTTTCATGAGAACTGTAAAAATATTCTCAAAACTTGGCATAACCGAACTTAAGGCTAGAGGCATTCTCAAAGTTTGTTACAAACTGAACTTCAGTTTGTGAGAAAGAGAGAGAGAGGAGAGGGAGAAAGGGAGTGTGGGGGGGGGGGGGAGAGAAATCCAAAGCAACAAATTTATCCATTCTTAGTGCCACCACAAGGAAAGCCCTCTTCTGAACCTCAACATTCCTCAAGTCTGAGCCCAAAGTAGAATTTTGCCCAAAGATCTCAATAGAAAGGGCACCTTTATGGGAGAAGACACTCCTTAAGTCACACTGGATCCTGACAATCTAGGCCTGGAAGGGGAACACATCTAGCTCTTGGCTCGGGTCTATGAAGCCCTCAGACGCTTCTGGCCCTGCACTTGCCACCAGTCCAGTACACTTGCTCTTGGGAACATGCATCTGGGAATTGCTTCCTCTTCTACTTTGCATAGGTGTATGTGAAAGGATGTGATAGCACACAGAGAGAAAGAGCTATGCAATCTCGCAGTGCCACAAACTCTGCCCACTACGGGCATGGGCTCCACCTATCTCTGTCTGCAGGTCCAAGCTGAATTTTCCTGCAGGTCAGTGACCCTTCATAGGAAAAAGTTTCCCCACCTAGATATATGATTTCATTAAATCAACAATTGTTCTCCCAAACACTCTCAGAAGCCAACAGGAATGAATGAAAGGACATTGACCCACTGGTTAAGAACTTGATGATAACACCAGACCATACAGTAAGTCAATGGTCTTGTTTATATTGTATTTAACTTGGAAAACCATCTGTTTCTGGGCATTAGCTGCAAGAACATCCTTGATGTTTCTCAGGTTAACTTCTGTGAAAGATGACTTACTAATTTTAACACATTCTAACTTTAATTTTGAATCAAATGATTATATGCCCCCTAGCTGCTTACTCATTCCAGTTGCAACATCCATCAGACCAACCTTTTTGTATCTGCAGATATTTACAGTCTAATAGCTTTTATATTTAATGCAAGCTAGTGGGTATCAAGCAGATTTCTATCAGTGCGTGGTAGAGCAGAGGTCCTGATGACACAGCTGAATAACCTTTCGGAGGGAAATAAAGCATGGAACTGCAGTTCCTTACGCCAGGACTCTGGAATTTTATCTGTGCTTTGCATTTACATGCAAATGGCAGTCAATGCAGAGTACCTGGTTAGTGAAACATTCATTCGGAGGTGGCGTTACAGGTGGCAAAAGGTAGGCACTTGGCAGGGAAGGTAGCTGTAGAACCCAGACAGTCTGCGTAAGCATCATGATAACAGCTTCTTGGGATGTGATCGCATGTGATTGAGGCCATGTGACGTACTATCAGGCAAATATTTGTTCTTTGAACATGAAAAAGCCAAAGGGCACAACTTCCTCAAGGGACTGGCTTGAGGCAGCCTTCTTGGAGGGGATTGCCTCAGAAGATATGCAGATAAAACTCGCTTTGGCCGGCTCTTGCTAGCTGGCTGAAAGGGGTTTGTCTTCGGCTATTATGATGGAAGGACTCTGGGTGGACTGAAACAAAAGCAAATGCCCACTGTCTCATGTGCTCTCTTGGGTCTTGCTATTTTTCTTAGGCCACCCAACTGGCAGCAGGCACTCAAGCCTGCATGGAACAGAGTGAAGTGTTGTGCAGCCCAGTCAGATGCCACACCAAACATGCCAGCGAAATATCGGTTGTCCCGAAGCACTCAGAGAACATAACCGACGTTTAAAGGATCTACATGAACAATCAAGGAGTTGCAGCAAGAGAATCTGTGCCTCGCAGAGTATGCTGCCTGACTGAAAGGCAAGGGGCTGCAAATCCTTGCAAGACATTTCTTGCTCTGAGCCTCCAGATTTAGGCTGCGCTCTGATGGACCCCGACTCGGGAGTAGTTCTTTCTGAACACAGTGGCGTTTGCTCTGTTCAGTCATTGAATTAGATTTGTTTTATTTCTACTTACATTTTTTAAAATTGTCAGCTTAGCCCACCCCTGCTCAGATGGCTCAGGCTTTACAGATAAAAGCAGAAAAGCTGAAAAAGGCAGACAACACTATTTTGAAAAATCCCTATCCAAACCAGCAGGGTTATGTGAACATACGGCTTCCCTGAATCACAGAGTGCATGTGAGGGGTTACAGGACTGCATGGGCGAGTCCTACCCCTTTTATACCCTGTGGTCCCACCCCTGCCTGTACACAGAGCTTGTTCACATGGGGGGGGGGGGACTTGACTGGGCCAGGTTATGCTTCAAGCTGCACATAATTGTCTCCCCCATTGGCCAAATGCCAGGGACAAGGAGGGAGAGTAATCTGAACTCTCCAAGAGTGAGACCTGCTTAGCTGCATCATGTGCTACCAGTCTATTGGAGGAGATTCCTGCGAGTCTCTTGGACCGCAAGGCGATCAAACTGGTCAGTCCTAGAGGAGATCAACCTTGACTGCTCTTTAGAAAGCCAGATACTGAAGATGAAGCCTAATGAAACCTTTGGGCACCTAATGAGAAGGAAGGACTCCCTGGAGAAGAGCCTAATGCTGGGAACAATAGATGGCAAAAGAAGAAGGGGACGGCAGAGGATGAGGTGGCTAGATGGAGTTACTGAAACGATTGGTGTGAGCTTGGGTGGACTCTGGGGGATGGTGGAGGACAGGATGGTCTGGAGGAGTGTTGTCCATGGGGTCGCGATGGGTCGGACACAACTTCGCAACTAACAACAGCAACAACAAATATAGCATACTGGACAAGATAGACCTTTGGTCAGATCCAGTATGGCTTTTCTTATGTTCATAATTTGGCTTTGTGACATCATTGAGAGCAAACAAAGCCAATTGAGACAGAAAACAAGAGAAGGAAACATAAATGAATAGCCAAATCATTGAAATGGAGAGTGTTCTTTGAAGCTACTTAAAATGTTCTCCAAAAATAGTGGGTCATTTCAGCTTTGCTCTGGCCTACCTTGAATGAGGAATCAGTGCCTTTGCTAAAGTCAGGAAGACCAGTCTTGTACTTACAACAAACACAACCATCACCCACAATCACCACTGTTGTCTACTAATAGCAAAAGCATTCTTTAAATTTATTATATAGCCAGAACTGCAATATCCATGCTCAAGAGCAGGTTAGGAGATATGCATGACACCCTAAGGGGCAGAAACCACAAAACAGCCTAACAAAGACTGAGCATGCTCAAGAGGCATGCCGTCTTGATTATGGACAAGGAAGAGTGGCAGGGGAAGTGGGAATAGATTGGAGTATCCTTCAGGATTTACAAATTGGAAAAACTTAAACTCAGGAAGTTCTCTGGCTTCCATCTTGAAATTTGTTCCAACTTAAATTTGTATCAGATTTATTTTTTCCTTTGCTTTTAACACAAAGATCCACCTAAATTTTTGTGCATATTTTTCAAATGTGCACATCAAGTGCACATTTTAAATGAGTAAAGTATATTAGTGTGAGCTTTCTGAAAGTATTCATGTTTATGTCCATTTTTCAAATGTGCACAGACTGCTGAACAAATGTGCTTAGGTCCATGAATCACATTGCAAACTCAGAAATGTATGAATTTTGGCTGCAGAATATGCCCAATTCTGTCTTTAGTCCAGGAGGTGCAACCTGAGTAAAATTCTGATTGAAAAAGGACAGATTTCTCATCTCTAAATGTCCTGGAAGAAGGCCTAGCTTGAGCCCTGCTCACTGCGTATTCAGTGCTGCAACATTTTGTTTCAGATTCCTCTTGTCTGTGTTAATAGCAACATTATTCGTGATGAGGAAGTACATTCTCCAAGGACTGATCTTTATGTAGCCAAAACTGCACCTTCTATCCCCAAGAAGGAGGCATCAGAAGGCTTGGGGAACTCTTAAGTTACATATTTGCAGTAGAACAAGAACTTCAAGGGGGGGGGGGGAATCCATCAGGGCAACTCCTTCCTCTCTTCAAAACAAAAACACTCCCCCCAGAAAGGAAAGATAATGCTCTGTAGGCACAAAATGCAAACTGTTGGGAGAAGGGCAGAAAAGCAGAGTTAAGGGAATTGAAATGGACTGAGTGCTGAACAAGACTTATTTAAGTTCATTTGTATGCTGTCCAATAGCCAAGGATCTCTGGGCAATTAACAAATGGTTATATGGGGGCAGTGGGTATTATATGGGGGCAGAGACTCAGGGGTGCAGAGATTAAGCAAAAGCACAGCAGAACTGCAAGGCTTCAGAGGTGCACCCCCCCCCCCCCGTTCAAAGGCAGTCTGGTGTTTGCCTCTAAAGCCTCTCTAAATTTAAGTCTATACATCTTTAAACCATTTTGCCTATCCATCTCAATGCAGAGGGGGGAATGTTTAACTAAGGTCATAAAGATTTTCCATAAAACATGGTGTGGGAAAAAGAAAGGCATGCCAAAGTAATTTTTAAAATCTGCTTCAGAAAGATTTGTTGGAGATTTGTAGGGGTAATGCAGTAGAAGAATGAAGTGTCTCCTTTGCACAAAAGTCATTCTTGCACTCTTTTAATCGGAATGATTGATTTATGGCCTTCCTCCTGTGTGTGTGTGTGTGTGTGTGTGTGTGAGCATCTGTTCTGGTGCCAGCTGGTTGTGTTTGTGCTGTAGATGATAGAAAACAGATTAAAGATGGATTCCTTCTGGTGGGAAAATATTATGAAGGTGTGATGTTCTGCAGCATTTTTTAAAACTTGGTCAACATGAGCAGAAGTACATTTTGTCCACCTGGTGTGACTTGCACAGTCTCACAAAATGAAGGTCAACATGTTTCTTCTAAGTTGGCTGGCACAGTTGCCATTTTACTCGATTTTGTGCTCTTTCTGAGTAGGAGTCTTACAAAATGGAGCAAGCACCACATTTATGCATAAGTGCAGTGTTGTGTTGTTTTAAAGGATATTTTATTAGCTGCTTTGGCAGCAGCAATGTTGAAGGGTGAGATTCTTCTTTTTTCTTCTTTTGAAGGTCTAACTAGGGAGAGGAGGGGGAGGAGAGAGAGAATAGGAGAGAGAGAGAATGAGAGAGAGACTTTGGGGGGAATAAATAAAAGGTCAAACATTAATTGCTTTGCCTGTTTCTCCAGGAATTAGACTTCTAGGAAGTGGACTACTATCTAACCTGATACTAGGGTTGGGATGGAGCTCAGCGGGATCCATCCATCTGGCATTCATGGACTTCCTCTCATGCTCAGTCCAGTCTTAGAAAGTGAGCCAAGTCTAGAGAAACTCCGTGAATGCTTGCAGAACAAAAACTGTGCGACTGGCAGCCTTCTCCCATGTCATGTATGACTGTGCAAACCAAGGCTTCTGTACATGGTGTAGAACACATCAGACTCCCTTTCTGGACAGTGCAACAAAACAACACTGGGTGCACTTACTGGGAACTCAGACCCAGTGCCGAAATAAGGTGGATCCGAGTCAGGGGAGCTGAATCCAGGAAATCTGACAGATCCCCACCCTGAAACAGATCTCCCACGTATCCCTACCTGATACTGCCACTTAACCTTGCAGAAATCTTGTTGATGCAGGCCAAGGATGCCCTCCCGTTCCCCACCCCGTGCACCTCACGTTGCTTCAGTGTCATGCCCCGGCCACCCTCCGCAGAAGGAGCCTTCATTTGGAGAAGACCTCCCACGCCTCCCGGAAGGAAATCGCATGACCGTGCCTTCCCCATGGAAACAGCGGTCCTCCTTGCAGCAGGTGAGAGGCCTGCCATAAGAGGGGCTGCCCAAACATGCCAATGGGAGGCACAGGGGCACATTGCCGTGAATGCTGTGGCCTCCGTGCACCATGCAAGAAGAGTGGCGGAGGCCCCGCACCGAGATGGAGATGGCTCAGCGAGCTACAGTAGAGAGGGCCATTCAAGGTATCCCCTCTTAGAAATGCTGCCCCATCCCCATTCAGTGTGAAGATGAAAAGCTACGAACAGAGAGAGCAGGGAGCACCTGGACAGCAGCCTGAGCAGGCATGCAGCTTGCCTGATCACAGCCTTCCTCACTAGGCTGAGGAGTGTATTTATTCAAATGATAGCAAACTCTGGAGACATATTAGCATATGCACGTTATACACATTAGTAGCTTCTTTTTCAGTGTTGCATTTCCCCATTTTGGCAATGCATCAGGGGTCGCCTTAAGAGATAGCAATTGTGACCTCTGCTGGAGCCATTCCAAAAACGGCTATTACTGTGTGGGAACTGAACAGAATGACTTTTGCTTCTCAGGAAAGCAGGCATCAGATTGTGCTGCACAACTCCCAGGTATATGCAACAAAGAGAGAAAGGAATCCCACATTCGCAGGCCCTGCCATGTGGAAGCACCTCTGCACCATGTTTTCCCCATGGGAATAACAAAACATACAGCCCAAATAAGTATTCTGCACAGACAAGCTCAGGGCCAGTGTTGCACATGGTGACAACCTGGCCTAGGGAAGAAATGCCTGCCGTGCTTTGTGGGAACAGTGGAGACGCTTGGAGGTGGTCCCACGCAGAAGCTGCCTTGCCCACATGCAGAGACTATGTGCGAGCCGGGCTTCATCGAAGCATCCTCTGTGGAGGGCAGAAGAAATGGGATTGGGTGGCTCTGCATAGCAGGAGTGACGCAGAGTGGTTTGGTGCATAAGAGCAGGCCAAGCAACATGCTATCCTTATACTTCCCCTCAGATCTTAGCAGGGAAGGCTGGTGGCCCAAGGTTAGCGAAGCGGTGAGCCCACTCCAGGCGGCAGATCTTTTAAGGGGTTACCCATGGTGCGGAACTGATTTTGGGGGTAGCACCTTTAAAGTTCAGACTAAAACCTGAAGTAGGTACACCACTGCTTAAGTGATACTGGAGCTACCAAACTGCAGTGGAAATTGTGGGAAAGCGTGCACACAGACTGCATAATCAAGAAAGCAAGTATACTTTTCTTCAGAAATTCAGGTACCTGGGTTAACAATGCCATCTCAGACCAGATCTTTTAGAAACACTGGACATGGTTCAGCCAGAATGAAATATATTTAGGTCCTGTTGATTTCAATTGTGGAGACTGAAACACATGCTCTTAAAAGTGTTTAAATTTGGTGAAAGCATTCTGTTGTTTGCTTTTGTAAAAAGCAATCTAAAAACTTCTTTAAGTCCCTGGTTCACAAAGCCATTGTCCTCTTAAGAACAGAATTCAGTTCTCAATGTTCAGAAGGAAGTGTATTATTCAAGCTGGTAATAAAAAGCTACCCTAGTGCAAGTTAATCATTTAGGGGTGCCAGTAGCAGGAGAAAGTTACATCACACAGAGGAGGGAATTGGTTCACAGTTTGCATTGTTATGGAATAATTATTAGGTACTTAAAATGAGTCAGAAATATAATAATTGCATTATCCTGAGAAAATGTCAGACTTACATTGAAGATGGATGTTGAAATCCAGTATAGATATCAATTAGAGCAAACCTATGGCTGCCTGATAACAGCTAAATTGCCACAGAACATTTCAGATTAACAGTTGCGAGGCTGGAAAATCACTTCATCTTGTAACTGGGGTCCCCTGTTTGCATCTGCCCTTGTCCTCTTCACAGCCAGCGTGGAAAGAACCAAGCTGAGATCACAAGAGCAGGGGAAGGGCTTTTAGGGGCAGGAAGAGGAAGAGGCTAGCACTGCCGAGGTACAACATATTCTGACAGCACTTCCCTTCCACTCTAAAGTAAAGCACTTGGCCAAAATCAGCTGTCTACTTGCACTGCTTAGCAAAGGAAGCCCAAAGGTGAGCTTTATCGCCTCCCTTCTCCCGTCCTGCATAGGATGCCCTTAATCTCCTGAGTTCAGAAGGTTACAAGCAATCCCGTAAGTCCCATAGGAGTGTATCTGTAGCCCAAATATTTAAAGGTCAGAGTAGTTGCCTGCCTTAATTATGGGCCTTTCTAGAAGAATGAACACAAAATAAAATTGGCTCTGACCCCTTGATTCAGCAGAACTATGTAATCTGGGCCTGAAATGAACTGGATGTCATTGGAAACGCAAGACGGAGAGTCTAAGAAAGGTCTTGGGAACATCTTTTGGCCAAGGGCCAAATTCCACTGTGATTTACCTTTCAGGAGCTGCATGCCATTAATGGGCAGGCCCCACAAAAAATGTTTGCAGCCATCCCTCCTCCCCCCCCCATACATACTTTCTCCCATTTTCATACAACACACCCATTCATTCACACACTGATTTGCCTTTTGGATGATCATCTCTGGAAGAGGGACAGGGGTAATGTATCCCTGTTAATTGTTGCAAACCCTCTTTCAGTTTCAAAGCTGTTAAGCGTGGTATCCTGGGGACACTGCTTCACAAGCCTTCGGCTCTTGCATATGGAATCAGTTGCAGAGAATAACACAATGTGGCTGGGCTGTGGCCCCTCTTTGCAGTGGAACTGTGGGGTGCCACACGGCATGGATTGTGCTTACCAGTGATATTAAAATCTATCTGATGCATTTGGAATTGCCATTAGGAGATTTGGAGCGAGGTGCAATTATTGTGTGAATGGCAGCTTTTCCTTTTTTCTATTTTCTTGCAATCTGAATTGTGAGAGGCCATGCATGTTGTTTATTGTTGTAAGCCGCCCCGAGGCTTCGGCGAATGGGGTGGCATAAAAATGTCATAATAATAATAATAATAATAATAATAATAATAATAATAATAATAATAATGTTCTGGACTGGTTCCCGGACACAAGTTATGAGTTGGATGAAGGATAATAAACTGAAGCTGAATCCTGGTAAGGCAGTCTCTAAGTGTGGGTGGTTCATACATCGAGGAATCAACAGCTTGCTTGTTCTGGGTGGGATTGTGCTCCCTATAAAAGAGCAGGTGCGTAGCTCAGAGTGCTTCTGGATTCATCGAAGTCAATGGAAGCCCTCAGTGACCCAAGTGCCCATTACCTGGCTCAGTTAGTGTGTCAGTGATGCCCTGTATAGTGATTCATACACCGGTAACCTTGTGGTTAGACTAGGATAATGTGGGGCTGCCCTTGGTTTGGAAGCTGCAGCATGCATAAGCGGTGGAAGCAAGGATGCTCAATAGGGCAGATAGCTCTGCACATTTTACACCTGTGTTAAAATAACTGCAGTGGCTGGCTATTAGAAACTAAGCCATGTTCAACATTTTGTTGTTGACATTTGAAGCATCACCATCCCCATCACCCTCAGCATCACCAGGTCAGAATACCTAGCCAATCCTTCTCACCAAACTGAACCCAGAGGTCTTCTGAGAGGGGGTTGTACCCTACTGGTTGCTCCACAACCAGCCGTGTGTCACCAGGCAATGGCAAGTAAGCACGCCTTCCTGGCTGTGGCATGTACCCCAAGTGGGATTTAAGGGGCAGAAACTGCAGTGAACGTCTGAGTCTCTTGAAGGCACAATCATCCACTCAGGCTTTCCTTGACTTATTAAACATCATGATGCTGCTCTGTTTTACTGCTTTGTCATAAGGCTGGTGGTGCAAAATGAGGCTATGTGGCAAAACCAAAGATTATGAGGCACCCAAGAAGAGGCCCACATATATGAGAGGCCAATGTGACACCATGTACTGTGTGTGGACTAAAACTGAATTGTCCAACTGTGGCATGTGGCTGCTTTGTGCATTAAAGGCAAACCGATCTCTTGTCGCTATGGGACATGTCTCTGCAGTGGCCACCATCACCTGTAGAAGGCAAGATGCTGGAATTGAACGTTGGGTGGGGATTCTCTGGGCCAGGTGCTCCTTTCACCTCCACTTATTGGTGCTTGCAATGGAAAGGTGCACAGCAGGGAAACAGTCCTCAAATCGTCAGGGGCTTGGCTGATGTGGGAAGGTGGGAACAAGGACCAGAGTGTGAGGGAAATGGCTTAATCAGGCCATCTGGTATTACCATGTTGGTTATACTGAGGTAATTTGGGGCTGGGGACTCCATCAGTTTTTCAGATTATGTTTACCGAGAATGTGCTGCATATCCAGAGAATGAGGAAGTATGTATTTGAAACACCAGGAACCACATTTCTTCAGCAATTAGAGTTATTAAATAACTAGCAGCTATTATAGGTCAGTGGCTATCTGTGCAGCCCTCCTGTCATTGCTTGTGTAGAGGCAAAGTAAAAGGTTCTACCTCTATTGTACCTAAAAGAACGTGACCCCAGAAGCCCCCTCCCCTGCATGTCTCATAACCTGCAGAGGAATTTCCCTCTTAGACAGATTCTCAGAAGAGAGGTATTAGTTTCCGGCGAAAACTGTATATGACACACCCAGACTCTCATGAATAAAAACACTTCAATCAGTCTCTCAGAAATCATAAACTCCTGGAGATTTCCGTCATAACATGACCAGCTGAAAATTAGTTGCATAAATCCCCATCTAAGTGTAGTTTGCATTTTTCCATTTCTGAACAGCAGTTGAGATGGCTGCTGATCCACAGTTAGGGATGCTAAGCTGGTTGGAGGATGACGATGGTTCCCGTCCCTTGAAGAATTGCCCAGAAAGTAAATACATCTTGGTGCAGTTTTGTTCCTGCCCTGAAATAATTTTCCAGTACTTCTGCCTTCTGGACAACTCATGCATCTGTCCCTAACATACATGCACACATGCACGCACGTGCACACACACACACACCCCACACCACTGCCACTTTTAAGACACTTCTCTTGGCGTGGATTGCTTTCTAACATACCAGGAAAATGGATTCTGTGCTATCCCCTTTGACTCCTTTGGATGCAACTGCGAGGACACCTGCTGGTGAAAGATGGCAATAGCATCAGGATCTCTACGCTGAAGGTGGTGGTAGGGTTGAAAAGGACAAAGTGATGCAGGAAAAAAGTAAAAAAAAAAAAACTCCTGAGTGCCAAGGAAAGAAGTTTTATTATGAGCCTATACATTTCAAAATGTAGATTTCCTTCTTTAGGGGCTAAATAAAGAATGAAAACATGTAACAATCTGATTATTTGATGTAATTTGAAAATATTTTAACCCAGCTAGAAACCACATCCACATCCTCACTGCAGCATATTGCTCTTCAAAAAGTGTTTATTATCACAATAAACATGATTCCCTATATCAAAAAATATTCTTCTGTAAATTTACAGTTGAATGCTCTACTGTCATCTAATCCTGGACTTCCCATGCCAAAAAACAGTATTCTGTAAGGATGGTGTGGATGCAATTATAGTCATGAAAATGCAACAGTGAAAATTGTTATATAATTACAAGAACTGATGGGACAATGTCTCTAAACTGTGAGAAATCTTGTTATTAAAAGCTATGTCTCATAAATTGTCATTCCTGCCAGATGGGTTTTTAGATGTCATATTTTCAACCATGCCAATAATTTTCATGGCAGTCATGTTGTTTTGCTTGTAATTTACTATAAACCCCATTATAGGTTGTGAACTCGCCTAGGTAAGATGGATTATCCACCTTTCAGTGTACAATATAGAGTTTATTACAGATCGGGGTTTACCTGTTATCAAATATCTTTGTAATTACAACGGGTGTATCCAGACATAACACAAAAACCAATGCCACACGGTAGCTGTGCATCATGGAATCCTACCTTGTGTCCTGGGTTCACACATGTATACACATTCCACGCATGCATGGTTTCCATGCTCCTCTTTCTTCCCTCCAAATGGCAGCATGTATCCCATCAGCCCCCACAGCTCAGAATCCATCCCAGGGTGCACTGCCCCCACCTGCCTCCCCTTCCTCGGCCCACCCGCTCCCCTGGACGCAGCCCCAGCCAAACGCCTTTTCTTCCACTGCTGCTCCGCCAAGCAACTTCACCTGCTCGCTAGAGGGGCCCTGCTGCCACCGCCCTGCTCCGCACTGACATGCAAGCGCCCCCACCTCTCCCGGGCCCTTGCTGCACGTGTGCCCATGCCCCCCCCCGTGTGCGGCATTTGCACAGGCTGCCAGGCACCCCCCCACGCCGCAGCCAGGCGCAGGGAGGGTGTCTGCGCGAGCTCCCTTGGCAGGCATGGAGGCCACGCTGCCCGAGGGCGCCTGTCTGGCAGAAGGGTGTTTGTCCCACAGCTGTGGTGAGGCTGACTGGGAGGCAGTGGGGCTCGTGGAGCATCCTTACTAATGTATTTATTTATTACATTTATATACCACAACCTATAGCCCAGTTTGGGACTCGCTGGGTGGTGTACATTCCATTAAAATCAGCAAGGGAATAAAAGACTCCATAAAACACGGCAATAATACAATAATAGGGTTTAAATATAGCAGTTAAAATCAGTTAGAATATAGACAATGCAAAATATAAATAATAAAGTTTAATTGTTAACATACCTAGAAAATAGAATAGTCTTTGTCTGGTGCTGAAAAGCTAGTAATGAGGGTGCCAGGAGAAGTGCTTTGGGGAGCCCATTCCAGAGGTGAGGGGCAACCACTGAGAAGGCCCTTCTTCTATTACCTACCCCCCTCACTTAGTAATGTCAAATATAGGATGAGAGGGGAGGGGAGGGGAGGGGAGGGGAGGGGAGGGCGGGAGGCAGAGTGGGAGATGTGGGCTTTTTGGGTCAAAACTTTCACATGAGGAGACTGCTGGTGCCTCAAGCAAAGCCCAGGGCAGCGACTGGACAGGAGCTGCCTTAGGAGATGGCGGAGATGATTGATGCTTGCTGTTGCCAATATGCCAGGGCTGCAGCTGAACTGAACATTGGAAGGGAGTCTGCAGATGGGGGCGGGATAGCACAAGGCAGCCAATCAGAGCATGCCGCAGTTACCTCAGCAGTTGCTAGGCAGAACAGGCCAGTGAAACATGGAGGCTGGAGTATCTGCTGCAGCCAAGGCAGCTTTTGCTGCCAAACTTGATTGCAGAAATGCAGAAAACACAGGAGAACATATTGACTGTGTCCACACATAAAGACAATCAACGGTGAAGTGAGGAAACTACAACAAACTGTAGATCCTATATGGGAAGTCATGAAAACTGAATGTGCCACACTCCACCATGGATGCTGAATTCACACACAGCAAAAGCCATGCCTGCACGGTTTGCTGCAGGGCTTCTCCTTACACAGCCAAAGGCTTTTAACATAATATTTGCTGTGCTTCAATGAGTGGAGGTTTTCTTCCTTAATCTGTAAATACATTGCAAATGTCTCTTGCTTGTGTTGATTTTAATAATGTGTAAGATTTTATTGACAATATTATTTAACATATGTACTAACCTTAAAGTTTTTTTTAATTAGCAATGTGCTGTATAAATGTTGATCATTTTCCCTTCTTCTTAGTTGTTTCCATATGCTTTGGAGTAACACAAAATAATAAGAATAGTCCGTGCTTATATTTGTGCTAAGATATTTTGGAGATATGTAACATTCCAGTTATTTGTTAAACTTGCATTTTTTTTCCTGTAGCCCTTGAAGGTAATCTACATTTCTGAGATGCACAGGACGATAATAAAAACTTTCCCCTGGCACTCAGGATTAGTTTTTAATCTTTTTTCTCCACATTGCTTTCTCATTAGCATGTGTTCCTAACCCTCCCATTCAATCATCTTTAAGGTAGAAAAGAAAAATCTATAATCTGCATATTCTATAGAAACATAGAAACAGAATGAGTCAGAAGGGGCCTCCCAGGCCATCTAGCCTGACCCCCGACTCCAGCTGACCCCACTCATGACATGCCTACCATGTGCATGTCCAGCCTATCCTTGAACACGCTGTGGAAGCCCATTCCATACCTGACATTCCTAACTGTCAGGAAGTGCTTCCTGGCATCCAAACTGAACCTTGGTTCCCTGAGCTTTGCTCCGTTGGAGCGCGTCCTGCCTTCCTCTGCAGGGGAGAACAGGTCTCTACCCACCTCCATGCGACACCCCCTCACATACCTATCCTGCCAACAGATCCCCTCAGAGTCTTCTCGTCTCCGGGCTGAAAAGACCAGTTCCCTCAATCTTGCCTCATATGGCTTTCCCTGCAATCCATCCACCAACCTTGTGGCCCTACGCTGCACTGACTCCAACCTGGGTATATCCTTCCTGTAATGTGGAACCCAGAACTGAAGAAAATACTCCATTTGCAGGCACACCAGAGTCGTATAGAGTGGCAGGAATACCTCTCTCAATCTAGAAGTCACACTTCTGGCTATGCAACCAAGGGCATATACACCCAGCCTCCCTTACACCAATCTTTTTCATAACTTTATTTTTAAATGATACTTATAAATGGCTAGGAACATGAATGCCTGGAATTCCCATCATCCTCTGCCTGGGAACACTACAATATGCCTATAGCTATAGTTTATGGCATGAAGAGCACCTGTGACAATGACACAGTGAAAGCTCTATGCTGCGGGAGCAGGAATTGTAGGTTGGGATTGACAGGAGAAGAGATGAAGATTCATTCATTCATTCATTCATTAGATTTATAACCTGTTTTTTTCCAATGAACACAAAGTGCTTTACACAATTTTCCTCCTCTTGTGCTTGCTCTTATCCCCACAACAACACCCTGTGAGGCAGGTTGGGCTGAGATTCTGATTGGACCAAAATCACCCAGTTGGCTCCATGGCTGAGCCGGGACTAGAACCTAGTTCACCGGAGTCCCAGTCCCACGCTCTCAACCACTGCATAACACTGACTTGCCTCAATGGCATTAGCAACCTTGGTAAGGGAGCTAATCGCTTACCACAATGTGGCCCATGCAACCTGCCCTTCACCGAAACACGTCCGGTTGAGGTGGCCTCATCCGCAGTAGCTACATACACATCCCCTCCTAGGTGGCTTACCTGCCAGTCCAGTTCAGGAGCAGGGCCTAGATAAAAGCCATACAGTGGCACCTTTCTCTTTGCTGAGAGGTACTTCCTCCAGCATTTCCCCAGAGGAAGGATTACAGCAAGTTCCCAGCCCTGCGTGAGTGTTCAGCAACTGAGCCAGGGATTAAGGAGGGCATGCGCTTGGGGGGTTGGCACCAGTGCCAACTCCACACATTCCTCTGTTCCCTGCATGCAGTCTGAGGAAGGGCGGATAAGCCTGCATGCAGCACAGGTTCAAGTGAACAGTTGCCTATGTCACTATGAGGAGTCACCATGGCACCTCACGATCCAGCTCAGGTTACTCTCCCATGGGAGCTGGTGAGGATCCAACCTTGCCACTTGCCAGTGGAGCAGAATACATGCCTGACTGCACTGAAGGCATTTCTCAGGTGGTATATACATCTAAGAAATATATAAATAAGACTGGGCTGGAAGATACGTTATGGTGTTGCAATTGTGCTCGCTCTTGAAAGCTCCTGCACGTGCCATAAGAGAGGCCAATCAGCCGTCGTATGGATGGCGCAGCCCTGGCTTCAGCATCCACACTGTCCACGGCAGGGCTGCAGAAGCCAGAGCTCAAATCTGGCCCAGTTGGGGCACTAGTCTGGCCCTCCAGGGTTCCTCAGATGACCATGCCCAGCACCGTGGCCTCGCTACCTTTCTCCAGCCACCAGTCATTTGGCAGTTTCCCAGCCTTTCTGCATTGTTTTCTCCATTTGAAAAGGTTGGAATGCCTCATCTAAGGCTGAGTTGTTGGCAGGAAGAGCTTTAAGCTAAAATATCTTGGTATTGTTGGCCCCACCTGTTTTGCCTTCATCTCACCCACACCTAACTTATGGCATCACCATCGTGCTTCATCCCAAGAGGGAGAATGAAGACTCTGGGCAGGCAGCACCCCCTGGCCCTGCTTCCTCATCTGCCCCCAGTTCGGCCTGATTTGACCATACCCTCCTGGAGTTCCCCAGGAGCATTGAAGTCCACACAACCTAGATGACGAAGCAAGATGCCATCTCCAGCAGGGCACAGTTGGTCAGCAGAGCAGCACAGAAGCATAAGAAGCTCACTCGATATGATGATTGAGCAAATGTAGTCAGGTTCCACTCTGGTGAGTGCAACTGATTTCACAGATTCAAAGCTACAGGGTGTTGTCCACATGGTTCAGCAGTAAAGAATGTACTTTGCATATAGGTGGTCTGAGGTTCAAGCCTTGGCATCTCCAGTTCTCCTCTCCTTGCTGGCTGCCTCTGGGCCCACATGCTGCTCTTCATTTCCATCAGAAGGACCCTGCTGGCTACTATGGCCACACACAATGGCTCCTCATCCACCTCAATAAGAGGGAGACTGTGTCCACTTCCAGCTGGAGGTCTCCTCCACCCATAACCAAAAATCGTTATACAGCCATCCTGATGTTTCCTCCACAACACTTTTCCAGTAAGAAAACAAGATGGAAGAAGCTGGAGGAAATCATGGGAGGGATCCAGCTGGATGACGGCATCCAGGACCTCTGTAAAATTCCAAGCAGGGAATTGCATAATAAAAGCATCACCTTGGGAGCACTGTGACATCATGCTGACAGTACCAGACGGATGAGGAGCAACCAGACCTCACTCTGCTGGTACTTGGCTGGAGGAGAGAGACAGATTCGTGTGAGCTCAGGGTGATTCTGCACGTAAAATGACATTTTAACTGTTCGTACTGATGGTACCAACCCAATGGAGAGACAACATGAGAGAGCACCTTGTATCAGGTTGGAATACTTGTTCTTCTAGTCTGGTAATGTTTCCTATATTCATTGTTCTCAGAAAAGCCACAAGGAAGCACATGCCCACACAATGTGTACTTAAGAACTGATTTGTCATCCGATGATTACTAGTTTCCTATTATTTCCTATTCTCTTGTGAAATGTAGGACCAATTCAGAGGCTACTACCATATTTCCCCGAAAATAAGATTGGGCCTTATATTAATTTTACTCCAAGAGATGCATTAGGGCTTATTTTCAGCTGATGTCTTATTTTTCATGTACAACAATCTACATTTATTCATGTACAAAAATCTACATGTATTCAAATACAGTCATGTCTTCTTCTGAAACATCATAACTCTCCAGACGCCAAATTGCGTTGCAATGGACATACTAAATGTGTTGTCTGACTGATGATTATTACTGGGACTTATTTTTGGGATAGGGCTTATATTACGAGCATCCTGAAAAATCATGCTAGGGCTTATTTTCTGGTTAGGTCTTATTTTGGGGGAAACAGGGCAATGATATTTTAATTATTATTTTGATAAATATATACCTCCTCCAGGTTCCTCCAGGGTGCCTTTGAATAGCAGTGGCTGCAGAATGACAGGGAAGGATGGTTATTGTGACCTCCCCAAACAGCTTCTGGTTGGAGAAGGGGATTCTGGAGTAAGCAGCTCATTATTTTAGTGGGGCTCATCTTTTGCTCTGGGGTGTATTCAAGAAGGTTTGACAAATGCATGGATTATGAGTCCATCAGCAGCTACTAGATAAGTATAATTGTCACATGCAGAGATAGGCAGTATGCCACTGAATATTAGCTTTGGAGGCAAACAGAGGACTGTTGGACTAGGTGGCTCTCTAGTCTGCTTGCAGAAAGGCTCTTCTTAGACCTTAAGACCACACAATGAACTGAACAATGCACTGGTCCCACCGGAAGAGCACAGCTTAGACCGTTGGTTCTGGGATGTCTACAGCAGGCGTCCTCAGCTAGGGCACTGGGACCAGGGATAAGGAGGTAGATGGAGAACTTGCCCAGACATAGCAGGGCCAGAGGCAAGGACAGAGTCAAGAACTAGCAAGGATCAGATACTGGCCCAGTGTGACAGGGCCAGAGGTGAAGACAAAGTCAGAAACTGGTAGGAGTCCAGACATAGTGAAGCTACTGGCAGCAAAAGCCAGATCAAGACCACAGCCCAGCCACTGCAAAGACTCATGGTGTTATGGGAAAGCTGGAGAGCACTGTGCAGCCTTTTATAGAGCCTCCCATGGCTCCCAGCTGGTTTGCATGATTGCATTGGCCCTAATCTTGCAAGTACCTACAGATCTGTTAGCAATCCTGCAAGAACTTGCCATGTGGACCAGGCTGCCATCTTTCTGAAGGCACCAGGGGGAGCTACATCTCTTTGCAAATCTGACACTAGGTCCTAACGCACCAAGAGCAGAAGCAGCATGATGTTGTTCTTCAAGCTGGAACTTTAGTCTCTGAAAGAAACTTTAGGCAGTGGAGACTTTCACTTATTTAATACTATTTATTTTACTTACTGAATACTTTATTTAGTCATTCTATTTCTATCCCACCTTTTCTCCTTTCCAGAAACTCAGGGCTGCTTACACAATTCTCTTCCTCTCAATTTTATCCTCACAACAACAACCCTGTGAAGTAGGCTAGGCTGAGAGTCTGTGACTGGCCCAAAGTCAACCCATATGCTCCATGGCCGAGCAGGGACTAGAACCTGGAGTTCCCAGATTCCCAGCCCAGTACTCTAACCACTATAGGTCTCTGTTGGGGTGCAAAGCAGGAGACAAATGAGGGAACCCCCTGAACATCAGTGGGTGTTAGGGTGCCTGAGAGATTCAGTGTGTGAGAGATCTTGTAAGCAACGATACCAAACCAGCAGGTGGCAGTTTTACTTCGGAACTAGCAATACTATTGCAACACAGGAATGGGAGCACTTCCTCTGCAGCAGGAACTGTCTCCAAATACAGTCTAAGCTAAAAGACTTGCGCCTACTGACAGTCCCCTGATCTCTGAATGAAATGGTATCTTATTCAAAGTAGCCTTACATTGTCTTTATCCTAGTGGGATATGCCTGGAATCCGGCTTTCTGATGGAGAAGTTGGCAGACTTCTCTTCCAAAGGCAGAACTACTGTCCATCAGTCTCTCATAGGTCGACCTATTCAGACCACAGAATGCCACAAGCAGAGGAAACCTGGCAGAGCAAATCACTCCAGCCATTCATTTAGGACACACACCCTGGGAGGACCCTCCTGCCCCACCCCACCGCAAGCGACAAGCGTGCCAGGACCGCCCTGGTCATCTTGCACAAGAACTAGACGGCCTCCAGCATGGGGAGTCTGCTGCCCGCATGACAGGTAGCTGTTGACAGTCTTCTCCTGCAAAGCCCTCTAAAGGAACCAGGTTAGGGGCCACTTCCAAACTTCTTGCCCCCAGTTATGTCTCAAACACTAGAGAAAATAGTGAAGGGAGAATTGAACATGGTGCTTGCTTTCAAGGTTTTGTTTTTTACATATGCACCTTTTCCTCTAATGCATCAGGCCATTGAATAGACATCTTAATCCTTCATAAATAGATCCAACTTTTATACTGAACACAGTCAGATTCTTCATCTGTACTGCTCTAGAGCTGCTGCACAATTACAAGGAGAGAACATTTTTTCCTAATATCTAACTGAATGATGTGGTCAGGCCGGAATTAAAATGCTTTGACTGACCCTCTTGCAATGGCTGCTTTGCCAAAGTTGTAAAGTGACCTCAGGGAAGGGGTTTAGTGGGTATTCTGGGGGTGGGGAGGGGAGGAGATCAGCTCTGTCAAAATGCCAAGCTTCCTGGTAGCATCTTAGCCTTTCCCCCACACCCCCAAAGTGCCACCTTTAGGCAGCTGAAATTGGCCAGCTCACTTGGCTGCAGGGCGGGAGGAGCGTGAAGGCAACTTTTCCCTGCAATCCTCCAATTCTGAAGTGTTACAGATATTCCCACAGGGTTGCACGCTGAAACATTCACAGAATTGCACATTTTCAATCTACTTATTGTTTGCTGCTGGTTGAAAGGATGAAAGAAATGAGCAGATATAGCCAATCTAGGAAAGATCATCATGGCAGAAAGAAAAAGAACTTACAAATACAGTTTATTTGACAAATATCAAGGCACAGCATTTTTGTCACTGAGTCTGATTGATCCAGGAAAATGGACAAGAGGCATGATTACAATACTTAGAGAGCTATCCTATCATCCTTGAAGCAGATGCATGCAAGCCTCTGAACTTGGAGGCTCATGTGCATCTTATGCCAGTTTCAATTGCACCTTGCATGGGGTATTTGTTCGAGAAACCATTTAGGTTTAGGGCAAAGGAATGGGAGGGAAGGGAGCTGGGCTGCCAATTGAAATGGATGTAAGTCTGTGGCCATGGACTCTTCTCCTCTGCCCGGCACACCCATTTTTCCTCATCCAAGAGTCACAGCTTGGAAGCTGTAGGGCCTCCCAGCAAGGGCTCCAAAGAATTCTATGGCCTCCCAGATGATGCTTGGAACCCACAGGATTGAGCTGTGGCTCACTTTGAAATAAAACTCTGAACATCACACAGAGTAAGAAAAAATGCATTTGCTGTGAAGCGTTTTTAGATCACACATTGAAGCAAATCTAGGAAACAAAAATAAGACATTTCACCACTTCTTTTGGTTTGTGGTGCTATTTTGCACATATGGTGTCCACACAGCCACACTCATCTACATGAAGATACGTGTACTTGATCCGTTTTCTTCTACTGCAAATCAGATCCACCCTCACTTCATGGTATTTTGTAGCACGGCAACATGTGCATCCATGCTCCATTTTGTGAGTGACAAAGGAATACCTGAGTGGGAGGGAAAACAGGGTCAACTTTTTTATCGATGTTCTACATTGTACTCAAAGTACCAAGAGAAGTCTGTCATGAAGGTGATATTTCTTCCACATAACTTAAATAAAATGCTGGATTAGACGGAAGGTCCATCTAGTCTAGCTGGTTGTTTAGGGAACAAACAACCAGCCAGTTGCCTCTTGAGAAGCCCAAAATACGACAAGTGCAACTGCCTTGCTTATGTTCTCCCATTCTGCACAACCATGATTAACCAAAGGTCGTCCATTTCTTTCAGTTAGCCCAAGTAGTACAGTAAACC
This sequence comes from Varanus komodoensis, assembly GCF_004798865.1. Classification (NCBI taxonomy): domain Eukaryota; kingdom Metazoa; phylum Chordata; class Lepidosauria; order Squamata; family Varanidae; genus Varanus; species Varanus komodoensis. The sequence goes on along the minus strand of NW_025335468.1, from coordinate 6,562,575 downwards.
TCCTCCTTCCCCCATGAATTTTCCATTCTAAAATATAATGAAAAAACAAAACAAAAAAGGCCTGAGGCAAATTTTAAATCTCTGAAAAACCCTTTCCTTCTACCTTCACGTCTGTTGTCCACAGAGACCTATATCTCTACAATAAGTGACTCATTCAATTTGTAAATAAACACTGCTGCTGTTAGAAGAACATGTAAGGACAAAGTTCTCTGATAAGTACACGATCCAGTTTCTGATAGAGTGGTGAATGTTTCTGCCTCCTTTGCTGCCGCACAGTCCTGTCAAGGCAACGGGAACAAAACAAGGAAGGCCGGAGTCCCATGGAGCACTTGAGAGCTTTGCAACCTGGTCTCTCAGGTGGCACTTTATATGTACTGGATATGTAAATACATTTCTCCAGATACTGAAAAATGAAAGAACACTGGTCTTGGAAATACCCACTTGGATCACCAGGCCAAAAGCTTCTGTGCAGTGCGACATTTTGAGATGCTGATCATTACAAGCTCTGGTTACATTCCATATCTGCTTGTTTCCGAAATCTCAGTTTGGTGGCTGTCCGTCCTTAGACATCACCTGCAGCTTGACAATTCCAATAGTGGGCATGAGATGAACAGCCTTTCAGTGAGGAACTTGATTTCCTCACCTCTTCTCCATCTCTTCCTTGAGCAGGTGTGTCAAACTCTTTTTCTTCTCCAGGTGCTTTAATAGGGGATCTCCTTAGTTCCAGTTTCTGACCTATCATTCCCTTTCCTGCACTTTTGCTTAATATTGACATGTCAGTTCTAACTATAATTGGGTGGTGTGGAGATCACCATGTAAATGGCATCTAGACTACCGATCTATCATAGAACCCTCTGGACTTCTTCTTCTGTGACATTTCTGATTTTATTTCACTAGGAAGTGACCAGTGTGATGTCATTACTGTCCACCAGGAAAGCACATTCTGAACTAATTCATCAGAGCTCTCAATCACTGCACATCCACAGGCTTCATACCCCATCTTCCCATGTGTTCTTCATTGCTGGGAGAATTCACTGTGTGACAACTGAGACTGGATAGAACAGTTACCCTCACAATAAAATACTCTGTGGAACAAAAATCACAGGATGCAAATCCTGCACTAATTTGGTTCACTCTCATACAACTATCAATATGCTTAGGCTCAACAATTATAACATGAAAATCAAGATGGTCTATTGTTTATGAGATGTATTCAGGATCTGTGATCAGTGAATGGAAAGGGCCTCACTCATGGAGGGGGCCTCTACCAGATTTGGGGGATTTCTGCACATTACAACTCACCCCAGTTCAGCAGAATATCTGAACCCTCTGAGCAATTTCTTACAGGGGACTGGTAGGACTGCAAGGCCAAGGGGGCCGAGAGTCCATTTTTACCAATCCAGTTGTGCCCAACTAAACCTGGGTCTGAATCCAATGCTCCCCCCCCCACACACACACACACTCAGAAAGAGAGAGAGAGAGAGAGAGAGAGAGAGAGAGAGAGAAGCACCACAAAACTATCTTTCCTAAATGTGGGTACATGCTGAAGATCAAGTCTCTGCATGAACAGTCATTTAAAAATTTCATTTGAAAACTTCAAAGTCTTGCACACAACATTGCCAGACATCTTGCCTCATTTCTCCTAACTCCAGGGTCATGTATACCAGCCACATTTTCCCATAATCAGAAATGTTCTTTCTCACTGACTCAAGTGTTTTGTGTTTTGTTTTGTTTTGTTTGGGGGGGGGGGGGGGCAAATGTATTTCTTTTCCAGATAAAAAAGAGTAATTGTTTAGCTGTCTCCAACAATGAAAAATAGTGGGCTGTTTAGCTGTGGGAGACAGAGGCAGATTGACCGGTGTCTTACTTACACAGAGTAGGTGTTACAGGATCCTTTGCAGGATGGGACCATGATAGGAAAGGCTGATTTGCATGAATTATAAATAATGTGTTGGTTCTTCAACTTAATTCCACAGTCATGAGACAAGAGGGCACCTGAAAATGTAAAAAAATAAAAACTCTCAGCCTTATTTAATGTGAACTAAAACCATACAAGCTTTGAATAGAACATATTTTATCTTGCTTGAAACATTTCAAATGTAATTATCTAAAGCCCACTTCTGACACTATACTGTAATTCATGAGACATCCCAGAGAACCCTGAACAGAGGGATGGTGTAAATAGGGGGAAGGTGTAAATTAGTGTCCTGCAACAGCAGGGGGTTGGATCTGATGGCCTTCTTGGTCCCTTCCAACTCTACTCTTCTGTGATTCTATGATTCTGTGAAATACACGTGTTACAGTGTGCATGGGTTCCTGAAGGCCTAAGACCCAGAAGAAAATGAAGAATGAAAAAAACATGATGGGACTGACCAGAATGAGCAAAGTGAGTGGCCTGGAGTGGTTGGAGAATGGAACATAACAGATAAGATAAGCCCACCCTGTACCACCCAGAGAGAGAATGGAATGTGACAAGAGTGGGTGTGTTCAAGATAAAGACCAGCACATTCTGTGTCAGCTCTGCTCAGAGGAATTCATTGTTTGATCCAGTTGGACTAAGCTGATAGAGTCGACTTTAAGGTATAAAATGATTGGGCTTTCCAGCTCCCGTGTGTGCAAGAAGAGCGCTGCAACTGGTCCCCCACAGTCCCGATGGATCACCGAGAGGGTCTATTGGCTGTGAGTATGAGTGTTGCATGAATGCGGGTGTGAATGAGGTCTCTTGATATTGTTGCTGATAACTGCTGAACTTGTATTCTTATACTTCTGTATTCTTTACATCATAGAATAAAAGTTACATGCATAGTACTTAAAACCAGATCTGGCGTTCAGTCTCTCTTTGAGAAGGGCTTTCCTTGGAAACCTGATAGTTTCCTCTTTACTGAATCAAGGACCACTTTATTATGGTTGCACACAGATACTTGTGAGTCCAGAGTTCACATTTCCTGGGAGATAGGAAATTTTATAAATTTTACAATCTGCAATACCCGTGTTTCAGAGTGCATCTTAATACTTAAATCTCTCAGAATTCATGTTCAGGCCATAGTAGGAGGTGCTCATGGATGGCAGGAATGATTTAAGTAAGCAAAAAGTGTCATATCAGAATGAGACCAGAGAGGAGATTTAGCAGATTAACCATTTTCATCCAGCTCTCCTTCCTGCTATAATGGCATCACTTCATTACTGGAGTGGCACTATAGAACCAGGTGAGGAAAGACGCTTTTTCTGAATACCATTTTAGGAACTGAAAATAAAGCTAGCGGTACCAATATCATTGTGCCCTCATACAGATCAATGATGCAATCAGACACAGAATACTGTGTACAATACTGGTCATCACATCTAAAAAAGAGATACTACAGAGTTGGGAAAAGGGCAGAAAAGGGCAAGAGGTGGAGCCTCTGTGGGGAAAGGTAAGGACAGCTGAGAATTGTTAAGAGAGAATATGAATAAGGGAGACATGATAGGGATGCGCGAAACTAAGCATGGTGTGGAGAAGCGGAGAGGGAGGCATTTTTGTCCCTCTTGATATGGTCAGCTCATGAAGCTGACGGGTGGGAGATTTAGGACAGATAATGAGAGTAGCACATTGTTAAACTATGGAATTCACTTCTATGAGATGTTGTGATGGCCATCAATTTGGATGGCTTTAGAAGAGGATTGGACATATTTGTGGAGGATGCTATGCACGGCCACAATCCTGATGGCTCTTCACCGCTCCCAGGATCAAGGGCAGTGTGTGTATATATACCAGTCGTCGCCTTGTGCATAAGGGTGCTTCTGCACCCATGTCCTGCTTGTGGGATCCTGTAGGAAACAGCTTGGCCACTGTATAAACAGATTGCTGGACCAAACAGACCCTTGCTCTGATATGGCACAGCTCTTCTTATGTTCTCACAAACAAGCATTTAAAGAAAACTGTATTCATTTCCTTCAATCTAGTTAAATCACTTTCCCATCAGAAAACTGGATTCTACTCTAGTGTCTTGGGGGATATTCTTAGGAATTAAGAGTTTTGGTTCTGATGCAAAAGCAAAGTTACTGCCCTTGTGTTGCTACCAGGATTAAACTCTAGCACCACACAGATCCTGCTGTCATGTAACATCTCAGCATACAAATCTGATGACTTGGATAATGTAGGAATACATGAATTTGCCCAGTTCAGTTTCTCCTGATTGCTCATCTTCTTTAATTATAAATTTGGTTCATCCTGAAGTTTTGAATATTTTGCAAAAAGAAAATTCATGAATATTAACATATTTCTCCTAATACATTGCCTAATATACCATTTTTTGCGATCATTCTCCTAATATAATGAACATTATCATTATTTTCCTAATTATAAGAAGAGGCCTGGTATGCTGTAGTAGTTAACAGTGTGGGACTGAAGCTCATGCGACCTGGGTTCTAGTTCCTGTTCAACCATGAAGCCAACTGGGTAACTTTAGGTCAGTCACAGACTCTTAGTCCATTCTGCCTCTCAGGGTTGTTGTTGTGGGGATAAGATTGAGAGCAGCAGGTAAAGAACGATGTAAGTTGCTTTGAGTTCATTGTAAAAAAGGTGGAATGTAAATCTAATACATAAATAATGCTTTTTGTGCATATTTTCTTGGTATTTGTATATATTGGGGAATTCTCCTGCAAAATTTGGAAAAGTGTGAATCTTGAAGCATAACTGTTTGGATTAAGTAACATTAGATAAAGTGACATTCAAATGGGCAAAGGTAGGACAAAGTTAGAGGAATTTGACTGAAAGCATGGTGGACCTAGCATCCATACCATATGCTGTGTGCCCTCTTTGATTTGTCTCAGAGGAGTTTGAACAGAAAAACTTACTTCTGTGAACACCCTTTCAAATGTTTGTGACACCCATCCAGAGTAAATAAAAAGATAAAAAAGAAGTTAAATTTAAGGGAGAGAACCCCCCCCCCCCAAATAAAACAAAATAAAACAAAACTACAACATTCTATGAGAGATGGATCTATAGGAGTTGGAATTTCAGCTACCTGGTTTGGCTGGACCTAACCTAACATATAAATATAGATGCAGAATTTTCTCGTTAAATTCCAGAGCCTCATCAAAGGAAAACCAGGAACAAATGACTTTTCCCCTAAAGCCTGTTGTCTCCAAGAAAAAGCAAGATCATCTTGGCTAATTTGTAAGTTGAGAGTCATAATGAAATTGCAAGTCCCTTTGTTTGCGTTCCTAAGATATTGCTCTGAGCATACTCACAGGTCTCACAGCATCCATCTGGAGTAGTTCGAATGGTTCCCTGTTTTGACAAGAAACGTGTCAGATCACAGAGTATAATATGACTGTTTCACATGTTCTTCCTTAAAAATCAGGCCAGACCACTTTCTTCCTCCACCACTTAAAGGGGACACATATTTATTTAATATTAACTTTTGTACTGCACTGGTTAAAAAACTACCAAGGCTTTTAAAATTTGAAATGATACATTTTATAAACCGCATATAGAATCTAATCCAGCCTTCCCAAACCTTGTGCTTTCCAGACACATTTGGACTGCAACACCCGGAATTCCTGGTCAATGGCCCTGCTGGATGGGAATTCTGGGAGCTGGTGTCCAAATGCCTCTGAAGGGCACCAGGCTGGGGAAGGCTGATCTAACCTATCCATTTGGTTCACTGTCACAACACTGTTGCTGTGATGTAGCAAGAGAGCATCCCTCTCCCAGGGGATGTGGCAGTAGCAGCAGAAAACAGAAATACTACATGACTTCCAGCACACTTCCTCTCAGTTCTAACTGCCCAACGCTTCTCCCACTGGGTTCACCCCTGGAAAATCCCTTCCATCAACCAGGATAACATGCAAACATCTTCAAAAAATCTCTAAATCTCTGATGCAGAAATGGGATTGTCCTTGTGGCTTCTTTATAAGATTTCCAGAAATATGTTGGAGGACACTGTTTTGTGGGATTGCCAATTGCGCAGGCAAAGCCTCTGCAGGCCCAGTTTGTCCATACAATCTACTGAATGTGGATAGTACCCCACAAATACCGAAACGACTTTGTTTTTTCTTTACCAATTCATCCCCTTCTTAGTTTTCCTCCCATTTCACTCCCACCAAAACTCTTTACATGCCCAGATCCTCCTTAAAACATTTCTTGCAAATATCACTTCCCTCCAGATCTCCCAACAGGATCCTGGAAATCAAGCGGGATTTTCACACAGGCTGATGTTTAAGAATGTGCTGTGTAGCAAAACTCACTGGGACACAGTTTGATGGATCAAATGCCTGACACGGAATTACTGCATGACTCAGAACAAACTGATCTGATGACCTGGTGCATCGATACTGCGTACAGTTATCCTTTGGATCTTTGTAGGTCTCCCCAACCTGAACAGTAAAAAAAAAAAAAGGCAAAAGCAAAAACATTTGGAAATAGATTACTTATTTTCATGTAAATGTTTCATGCAGAACAGCATATTTTTCACTGCTACTACAGGGAGTGGAATTTCTTTAAAAAGTGCTTAGAGGAGCAAGTCTCCCAAGTTCCCCAGTGCTTATTGCAAGCTCATCTGAAAATGGCAGAGAGCTTGGTTTACATTCCAAAATTCCAGAGAATAGCACATATGAAAGTATCCAGTGGCCTAGATGAACCCCAGGGCTTTTGATTGTTTTTGCAACCAGCATGATCAAAGGTAGCCTTCCTCAGCGTCATGTCCTCCAGATAAATGGACTACAGCTCCCATCATCTCTAGAGCACTTCAGACCCATTTTTAATATTCTGATTTGTTATGAAACCTTTATCATTGCTTCTCGAATTGGATTAAACAGGAAACTATCACTAATGGAAGACTTTTTGCTTGGAGCTGCGTAGATCACCATGAGCCTGCAGAGGCCCATTTGTCAGGCACTTATTAATTAATTAATTAATTAAATTTGTGCAAGAGCCATCCACTGGCACTTGTGAAAGGGCTTTCCTCTTGCTCACTCCCATATTGTAAAGTGTACTCCTTCAAGGACTATGATGGGCCTCCACACTTCCGACTCGTACAGACACATCTTTTTAACCTAACCTTTATAATGATTATATTTTGCTTTACTGTGTGTAATGTTCCCATTTTTATTGGGTTAAGCTTTGGGGTTTTTGTTCACTGTCATGATGGCTTCTAGCAAATAAGGTGGGATATAACTGCTAATCACTCATGAATTAATAAATAGAAGGGCCAATTGCCTTTGCTCAATTAAACTAGGATATGACCACCCAAACTCTCCCAGTGGGACTAAATTCTCAACAACATTACGCTGCCCATCTGCATGCCCTCTTCTACTGCGTCTTGCAAGCAGCAGCCCTCTCTTCCACGGCTGACATCAAGGGTGGGCAGGCTTGGATGCCCCACCAGGGGCCCACTGATAAGAGACCTCCGGAATGGCTCTTCCTCTCCAGTTCTGCAGCCTGCATGCAATCCTGCCTCTTGCTCAAGCCCAGGCAGCAGCACTTGCCATGAAGAATAGCACAGAGGCCGCTGCCAAATTGCTCCCTGGCTTTCTGCCTGACAAGTGAGCAAGTGGCTGCAATCATATGAAAGCAGTTGAAGGCAGTTTTCCCTTTTCCTTTGGCCAAGAGCTGAGATGGGAGTTTGCCCTGATTTGTGTGGCAGGACAGGCTACCATAAATAACCCACTGTCTCATCATGACATCCAAACCTGCCATGCTTGCTTCAGGGCAGCCTGTTTTCCATGAGCCTCCTTGAGTATGCATGACTTTTCTTAGGGTTGTTCGTGCCCATGATGCCCCATTGGGACATCTGAACACACAGAGCAATTTTTTCCTGGGTTGTCTGTCATGGCTACAAGCTGCTCGGCAAACACAGCAAAATCCCTTGCCAATGGCTCTCGTGGTCCCTCCAGTGCCTGCCCTTTCACTGAGGCCAAAATGACACTTTGGAAGGCCTATCATGCATCCCTCAGTTTTTCTGTTTTATATTTTGGCATCATATTTTTTCCAACCACGGCAATTGTTGGAAAGGTGGACTGTACTGGGGAATGGCAGCTGAAAGCAGAAAAAAAAATGAGAGGCTCACAAGAGGGAGCTATTGTCCCGTGCCCCTTTTTGGTGCGCATTCTGTTAATGCTTCCCTCCATTTCTAGCAAAGTTTTTCAGTTGACAGATAGGCACTAGTCCCGTGGAAACACCGTGCAAATTACCCTATGTGGAGTCTCACTCTGTCTCCATTTTGAAAGCTGAAACTGACAAGGAAAATGAGCAGCTGAGACTCTACAGACCGGATTACACTCGTGCACCTGAAGCATGCTCTCTCTTACACAAAAGCACAATTTTCAGGGGCCTGAGAAATAAAACGCTCTATCCCAACTGCAGTTTTCTGAGGCTCTGTAAAAGAAACCATGGTGATGAACAAAAATGGGTAGTGATCAGGGCAGGAAAGGAGGAGGCAGCTGGGCCCTTGTCTGCAGAGGATGCTAAGATACATGCCAGAGCCAGCTAGAGGACTGAGCAGGAGGGAGGCAGAGAATGACTCATGATCAGCCTGATCTTCAGTGAACAACCAACCGACTGTGGCTTATTTGCAAATTGGCTTCTCATAACATGCGAACCCAGCCAGCGCATGACTGCTGCAACATTGCTTTAATCTCAACATACATTGGCAGTTTTGCTCCTGGCCTGAAGCCTGGGGTGGGGGGTTTGTCAGTTCAAATTCCTTCCATCCCCACAGCCTTGCAGGCTCCATCTCTGTTGTTCACAGAGTTTTTTGCAACACCTTCTGATCTGAAGTAAGCAGTAGTTTTCTTCCAATACATGCTTTTGGAATGCAGATGAGTCTTGACAATTGCCTTTTACCAAATATCCTATTCAGTGCAGGACTTTACCTTCCATTGTTGCAGAAGAGAACATAGCACCCTCAGTTTTCAGAAAGATTCAAATGGTGTTTCTGAAGTAACTTAGCCATGTGGTCCAAGGCCACAGTGCAATGGATTGTAATGTAGGCGAACAGGTACCTCAATTGCCACTGTTCCAGAAGAAAGCTTTGCCACGCATGCCACCTGCACACATGCGCCACAGCACTTCCCTTCTTCTTGGATGTAGCGGAAACCCTGAGTGCAAGAAGATGATGGCTGTTCGTCACAACGCACATTCACGCCAAATCAGTTACGCTGAGGTATACATGGGGCCTTGGGGCTCCTGTGCTTGCATGCTGCCCTTGGAATTAAAGGGGGCCTCAGTCAGCGCATGCAGAGGAATGGAGGGAAGCCCTGACTAATGGATGGCTCCGCGCGCACACCAACATGTCTGCGTCCGGAGCAATCACTTGACACAATCGGCTACAGCAAGTTGTGCATCTTCAGCCTTCATTGACATCAGCGCTCAGTACCTGAAATCCCAAATATGTGCCTTTTTATGGCATCTGCAGTCATGAAAATTCCCTGAAGGCCAGAAGAGTTACTATACTGACGGTGTCTTGTGCAGGCACCACTCTTCCCCAGCCCTGCTAAGCTGGCAAGTTCCACTGAGGAACTGCAACATTTAACAGGCCTTGTTAAAAATCCTGGCAGGAATCACCGTGGAAGATCTCATGGAAAGATACTGGGCGGCCCCAGGAGACATTGCCCAGGTAGGATACCTGGACAGCACATAAGGTGCTTTGCCGTTTTGTATGTCAGATTCACATTTTCCTCCCTTAGAAGCACGATAAGCATACACAAAGGGTGTGCGGATGTGAGAATATCAGAACAAGCCTCACTGTTTTCTGTGATTGAAAAACCCTTTTTAGACTTTTCAGTGCTCCTTTCCTGCATCTATGTTTATTCCTAATCCCAGAGCAATAGCACGTACTGGGCGTAAGTCTTGCCGAGACCCAAGTGGAGAAGGTGGCAGCCAGCTCACCTGCTGGCACTGAGCAGAACACTTCACTGGTGTGCATGTAATTTGGTTGACGTCGGTGGCAGGATCCTGCGTGTCAGTACAGAGGCATTCCTCGCAAGAATTGGAAGGCACCAATGAGCCAGGCTTAAATGGAAAATGGGAAGGGGATGGGGGAGGACTGAGTAAGTAAACGTAGCCTGTGAACACAGAAATGCTGCCGAGTAAAATAGAATCTGCAAAAGACTGTTTTTAATAGCTAATGTAAATGATGCTGGATGTGGTTGCAGGGCCAAATTCAAATGCATGATTGTATTTGTCCATCTTTAATCAAAAATACAAGAAGCAACAGTCTGGACTTATCTAGGCATGGGGGCTCAACAGTTTCCCTGCACATGTACACACACCGCTAAAAAAATAGGCCTGGTGAGAAGACAAGCACCCAAGTTCTTTTAGCGAGTGACCTGTGATTTCTTGGAATGCGATAAGTCCAGGACAAGCGGGTCAAATACCTGGGAGGTGGGGGGGGGGGCGGAGGAACTTTTTTACTGAACTTTGGTAGCTTCTCCCCTGCAGATGCCAGAGCCTCCTTGCCAGAGAGATGAAGGAACCGGCTGCAAACTCTCTAGTCTGCAGCTCCAAGAAACCAAACTGCTCTATTGACTGGGTTGTGAGGGTCCCTTGGAGTACAGCAAGATCAGCACCGGAGTAGCAAGGGGAATTGGAGAAGTTATTTCTGTTTATTGCCAATTTTGATCTCAGTTTTGTTGGATTGCTTCACTATAATAGCCAAGTTGACCTGCTGATTTGTCCCTGTTTGAATGTGTTTGCCAATGTAATTATTCCAACAGAATTTGAATTTGATGGCTGAAAATGTTAACTGTGACTTATCTTGAAGCTCTTCTCATCTCTGCTGTGACATATTAAGAGGTATCACTTCAGAATTCTTAGAACGGAATTTTATGCTCACCACATGCATGTTCTGTTAGGCATAGTCTCCCGGGGATTAAAGAGCATTAGCAAAATTTAGAGCATCTGTTTTTCCTTTATCGCTAATGCATACTTAGTCGACTATTCCCCCTTGTTCCATGGCCCAAAGAAGACAAAAGGGGGCCAAGACCAATCAGCCTCCCTAAAGTGAGGAGGAGAGCCCTGCAAACTGCCTTGAGTTCCTTGCAAGAGGAAGAAGGCGGGATGTAAATACATCCTCATCCTCTGCGTCTTTCCCAGGGACATCCTGGCTAGATATTTAAAGGAAACTTTAGCCACACATTATCTTGCATTTTAATGTATTGTCCTTCATATGGGAGTGAGAGGGAGAGCTTTGCATGCTCATTTGCCAGTGGCTGCAACAAAGTCACAGATGATGAAAGGTTCTCAATTAGTAACAGCAGACAAGTAAATTAGAACAAAATAAAATCTGCCAACACTGAAGGATGGATCATAGCAGAAATGTTTGAATACGATGTACTTAAGAGATCTTTTATACTTGTATAAGATTCTAGTTATACATAAGATAAGGTTTTTTCTTTTCTTTTTTCGTTTTGCTTGTTTTTCAACTATTACAGGTTAAAAGCTCAAACATACTCTAGCAGTGCAGTAAAAGCCAGCTCAGCCCCTACCTGGTACTCAGTCCCTTGAGATACACAGACATGTTTGGGTCCTGTAAGTAAAAGAAATTCATAAATGTTGGAAAAGTTCATATCCACTCAGAAATAAATCCTACAAAGTTCAGTGGGACTTTCTCCCGGGTAACTGGGATCGTAACCTTATTCTGCTTCCATGCTCAAAGAGCACCGTGAATTTGGAACTTACTACAGGAATAAACAGGGCAGCACTCTCCTTCAGAAGTGTCGGTTACCATCTGGAAGCCTGGGCTGCATGTCCTTGTGGTCAGACGGCAAGACCTTGCATCGCATTCTGTGCAGGAAAAAGCAGAGAGAATGAGAAGGAATTACTTTTGGGGTCTTTCATCAAGATGACATAGACAGAGAGGATGGCTAGTAGCAGCCTTTTAAAATAAGAAATGGCGTTAATGATAAAGTTCTGGATCATCCATACAGAACTTGTGTAGGCAAGAGGGGGCAGCGTCTGATGCGCATCTGTTAGTCCGGGAAACCCAGGGGGTCTTTGTTCTGCCATGGTTGCTTACCGCACGCTACTTCTGTACAGCAAGGATCTTCTGACTGGGTCCGCACTACTGGGGCAAATCCTTCCTTCGTGCAAGTGATTGGTTGAGACTTGGCACAAATGTGGGGTGAACAATAAATTTCCAGCATCTCTGTGCTGCAAGTGCAGACCTGACAATCTTTTTCCCAGGTCTCTCCTGGCTGCATGATAAATGAAAGAAATGTTGACCGGATCATTTCATAATTCTGGGCATAAGATTATGCGTGGAGAAGGGCCTTCGGTCAGTTGTAGAGCGTACCTTGCACACAAAAGGGCTCAGATAATTCTCTAAAAAGTCCAGCTGGGACTGCGAAAGATTTATACAGAGCCACTGCCACTCGATGCAGAGTCTACCCCAACCTTCCTCAATCCAGCGCCCTCCAGATGTGTTGGATTACAACTCCCCTGATAGTACTGGGAATGATGAGAGGGGTAATCCAACCGACCACTGATCACCAGGTCAGGCAAGGCGATAATGCTAACACAGATGCAATGGAAGTCGATTCTTAAAAGCAGGATTGCCATGCCCACAATCTCACACGCTGTAGGACAATTCAGGACAGTTTCCACAGCACCCCTGTCACTGCAGAGCGCTTCACAACCCTCGAACGGCACCCAGGGATTGCCAAGGCAGACGGCAGCTTTTCTTCTTGTCCTCCCCCTCTGCACCCCTAAGAGGCTTCCCCAGAGGATGAGCAAGGTGCTCATGAACAGTGTGGGCTGGATCACACACCTAAAATTGGGCAGAGGAACCTGGTGCCAGCAGAATCCTGCCCTGCAGTTGTCCTCTGCCTGACTGCCTGTGACTGATCTCCCCACCGTGAGCCTGTTTCAGAGGGGCAGCTCAGGGGAGCACAGAGGGGAAAGACGAGGAGAGAAAATCAATTGCACATGATGCCCTGCACTCATGCTTCCATTAGAGGCACCCCAGGTCCTTTTCATGCCCAGAGCTGTTCCTATTCCTGCTGTGGAGAAAAGGAAAAGAAGTTGAGAGAGAGAGACTTATTCAAAGCCACACACTTTATTATGTGAAGCGAGACAGCACTTGAGTCGAATTATACTCTCATCTCTCCACTTCACACTTTCTCTTTAACAGGGCTACAATGGTTCTGGAAGGGCAACTTGATGCATCATTTTCTCACCTATGAGAAAGACTCAGAAATTGTCAAGAGGTTTGCAGATAAATGTGCGCACACACATGCAGTAGGATATTTGTGTCCCCTGGTTCAACAAGGATCTTGACAGCTCTCATCAAGACACCTCCTTTGTGACATTGCAAGAGCTTTGAAACAGAATACGAGGAAACATAGAAACTGCTCTGAGAGGCAATGAAATATATGGGGATTTGCAGCAATGGAATCATTCATTCCCCAGAGAGTTGATTAGCTCCCATGGGGAAAAGCTTCTCTTGTAGGGCTGCTCTGAACCAGCTTTTAGTATGTCAGACTGTATATTTTTCTTCCTTAAAAAAATCCTGTGTTGGCAGTGTTAACTCTTTTCTTTCCTCTTCCTTGAGCATGTGTAAGTCGATGCTCTGGGTATCCATGGGCATGATGAAATGACAGCACTCCATGGCAACACTCTGCCATTAATGCTGCTACTACAGAAGTATGATATATTTATTTCAGTTCATTCTTGATCAGGATTTTTCACAGTTTGGACCTTCCAGACCAATCATAGACTTGGATGCAATCTGTCAGTTAAATTCATATATTTACAAGCTTGCAAGGTGGTTCACAGGCCAAAACAAAACATGTACTTAACTGATCTGGGAAATATGCATGGGAATATGTATGGATTTTCAAGAAGATCGAAGCGTGAGAGTTGATCCAGACCTGAGTCAGAATGACTTTAAAATGGAATTCAGAGAACTTTGCTGAGTGTGAGCTTTGCTGGTTCTCACATCCCTGGCAGCCATAATCAATGGTTACAGACTGACATGGTTGCTATTATCACACTGTTATTGCACAGTGTTTGCTGCATGCAGGTGATCAGTTATTTCAACATATCTCAGCGTGTGACTACAGCTTAAAATTGAGTGCATTTCAGAACAGAATTCAGAGGTTAGCTCCTGCTTACCTGCCTCAGTGCTCCATCTGGTCCTCTGCAGCCTACAAAGTAAGACAATCAGAAGATAAGGAAGATGACTGAGGAAAGAAAGGTTCAAAATTGCAGACCCATGAATCAGGATGCCAAAAGAGCGCATCTGGGGGAACATGAGAGCACCATGGCTAAAAGCATCTAGTTCCCACTCATAAATCTTAATGTTTTTCTGCTTATACCACCGTCCCACACAGATTATTCAAAGGGTGTTTATCCAAACAAATCTGGCCAGTTTCTTGGCCCAGTTTTCCTTTGCACTGTGTCAGTCTCATTGCTTCCATGGGTTCCACTAACCAGGCCTTAATTCAGAATGTAGCATACATCCTACAAAGGTAGTGATATTGGGAAGCTTGGACTGATGGTACTCTTCCCCACACTCTCCATTTCCTTACCACAGACAGGAACACAAATGCTATCATAATGATTCAACTGGATCATCCCATCAGGGCAGAAGCATCCTTCCAAAAGTACTTCTGGAATCATATCCCTTTGTGTTGGTGTGGTGCGGGCATCATTTTTTCTGTAGGGTTATTAAGAGGGCAAAGGAAGGGTCACTAGGTTACTATTGGATGACTCATCTTTTATTTTGTTTCACTGGATTATTAACTCACTCATTTCTCAATGGCTGAAATGGGGAACATTTAGCAATAGTCTGATCAAAGCAGTCCAATAAATATTTAGCCATCATCACCAGAACCAACAAACAAGTAAATGGTGGCTAAAAGGTAGATACGCTGATGAACTCCAGCTGATCTAGACTTCCCCCTAAAACCCAATGGGATGCGTCCCTGAAAACACCTTCTGATACATATTCCAATGTGCCTTCTGGTACAACTGAGGATAGATGAGCATTTCAGAGGGAGGTCAAGGCAGCTTTGTTTGACCTCAGGGATGTCACCAGCTAGGCAAATCAGAATCTTTGCATAGCTCCATGATTGCACGAGGTTCGTTTTGTGATCCCTGATTGGCTGGGATTGTGCAGTGAAGCAAAAAGAAGGCCGGTTTCTGTGTCAGCTACAGAAGCAACAAGCCCATGAAGAGAATATTAGCTATGGACATGCGTGAACCCTGGAGTGGAGGCGGTTAGGGAGGGAGAGGTTTCTTGGAGGGTGTTTCATCACACCATTCAAAAGTACCCTTCTTGCCTTGAATATGTCTGAGAGCAAAAGTCTGGCATAGCTTTCATTATTGTATCCACATTAAAGAAAAACTACAAGTGGAATGCTGAGCAGGTGAGCTCATGGAGATAGCCGTAAACAGCACATTGTTTTCACAGTAGAAGAGGGCCTGAAGCTCATGAAAGATCAGCTGATAAGCTGAACATAAATTACTCACCCGCTAGAGCAAGTCAGCCTTTCCACCGTGGCACAGGGTTTATAGATCTGGTCTGGAGAGCATGCGAATTCTGTGAAAAATTAACAAATTGCAGGTGGAATTCATCTGCGTAGGCCTTCCATTTCCCAAGCACCAAGCAATTCACTCAGGAATAATCGCTAGCCCTACTCCTTAGCAGAGGTTGCTTGGCACCCTTCAGCTGTTTTGGATTATGCTTCCTATCTTCTCTGTCCATTGACTGGGGCATATGGGAGTTGTGGGTTAAAAGAACAGGAGGGTACCATGTTGCCTGCTTATATGCATTTGCTGGTAAACCTCAGGGAAGGGAAACAGGAGGGCACCCCTGCAATGAAGGATGGGGTGCTGCTAAGAAACTCGACTTTGAGGGGGCCCAACCCGCTCTTTAGAGAAGGGGTCCAGGGAAGACCCAAGTTTTGAACCCTCACTGAGAGATTACAGGCCCTGGTGGGTTCAGTGGGTTGTCTAAAGGCCCTGAGAACAGCCTAGGAACACTAGCCTGACACCAGCCCTGCAGGGTTTCACATGCATAAAACGTATTCAGAAGAAAGCTAGACTGGAATCTTCAGTGACAGTGACAGGTTTGCTTCCTGTATTCAGTGAGTTTTCGGTGAGTGTTTCAGGAGCAGGAGCTTGAACTGGGTGACTTTGGGCCAGTCACAGACTCTCGGCCCAACCTACCTCGCAGAGTTGTTCTTGTGGGGATAAGATGGAGGAGGAGAATGATGTAAGCTGCCTTGAGCCCTTTGTAGGAAAAAGGCAGGATATAAATCCAAAAATAAATAAATAAATAAAAATTTATTTATTTATTAAAAGTTTTTATACACTATCCACTACAAGCATCTTGGGACAGCTTACAAGAAACAGAACAAACAAACAAACAAACCAAAATATAAAGCTAAACAAGGCACTGCATCCTACCTCAATAATAAATCCCAGAATAAAGCCAATTAAACATTAAAATGAAGGGAAAATAAAAAGTTCTCTGCCTGAAATAAAGCAGCCTAGGGAAGGCTATTCTGTAGGATATATCTGACTGCAGTCCATTTCTACCTTTGAAGATAATCTGATTCATTTTCTAATCTTGATGGGCTTACTGGAATAGAGGTTGTCTAATGGTCTATATTATGTTCAGGAGACTCTTCATGCACATGAAGTTATGCTCAGCCACAGACCCAAACCTCTTCAGAGGACATATCCATCCTGACTCTGCTTTCACACTCTCTGTCTTCTGATGTAACTTTGCCTGCAGCCAGATTTCTATCAAGGCACTTGTGGCCAGTGCCGAGCGTAGGTTTCATTAGGAGCCACTGCCAAGAACCTCTTGGAATTGCTTCTCCATTTTTAAGTTCCAACCTGCTTCTTCAGCTGCCTCTCAGCTGGCCCAGACAAAAGATCTCTCTGCCCACTGGCTCTCTGGCTCTCTGCCTATCAAGCAAGCAAGGGGTAGTAATGATGAGAAAAGATGAGGAGGAGGAGCAGCCCGTGACAATGCTGGTAAAAATGTAGACTTGATGGTGGCGGAGGGGGAGGCACTGATGGTATCTTGCCCAAGAGCTCTCAAAAGCCAGAAACGGGCACCACATATGCCTACCAGATCAAAATAAAAGCCCACAGCAACCAGGCAACACAACTGGGATAGACCACACAACCAAAAAGAATAAACTCATCCCCAGGTTCCCTGAAGGTTTTTCAGCTCACCGCATTTCTTGCTGGCTTTGCTTCTCCAGTCCACACAGATCCCGTGAAACCCACACAGGGCTGCATAGGCCCAGAGACTCCCACATTCCGTGTGCTGCTCTGGCGAGGAGGCGCATCCATCCGCAACGCAGGCATCATAGTAAGGTTGTGGGGGGACGGCATTGTGACAAGCAGTGAAGTTCCTTGTTGGACAAAGAGCATGGCGTCATTTCTTACAGTGTGATGCAACATCTTCAAAGCAAGGGAAATAGAAACCAATTGGAACCCTTTGTTCATATTCCAACCATTCTACTATAGATGACCTTTAAATTAAACTCCTATTGATTGGATGCTAATACATCTAGCATTACGTAGATTTGTAAGTATAGGTTCGTTTTAATTCACAGTGAATCCTGTATCATTCTTATTCTTGGAGATGGTTGAGTTGGATCCAAAATTATCACTCAGCCTTGAACTTCGAAGAGCTGAATGAAGCATAAATGGACCGTTAAGAGCTCTAAGATTGCATGCCAAGGGAGAGGGGTGTCAATGCTTTTTTACAGGACTAGCTGTATTTGTCTTGGTTATTTTACAAATCCAGTTACAATATTTAGCTGAATTTGATGGTGTTTTGTTATTTATGTTTTATACTGTATTTCAGGAATTGTTGTACACTGCTCAGCAAGCTTCAACTGTTGGATGGTATACACATTAAGTGAACAAATAAAATACTGCAGAGCATTGAGGTATCTAAAGATCTGGACAGGAAATCTGCTGCAACTCCCACCATCTCAGAGTTCCTCTTGTAGAAATTGCAGTCAGAGAACAGTAACTGACAATGTGCTTTACCAGATGAGTTGACATAGCGGAGGAGCCCTGCAGGTGGTTATTTTGGATGGTGGCCGTTCAGCCTGAGTCCGGTGTTGTTCTGAACTGCAGTATCTAGTGAAGAGGTCCATCACTTTCCAGTCCTTTGCCATCTCTGTGAGAGAATTTGCAATTCTGCCGTTCCTTTTCAATGCATCGTCCCCCCTTTCATTGGTGCATGTACCTGTCAGGATAAGAAAAGCACTTGGCCAAAGGTTAAGAAAGCAAAGGCATCCATAAGTGCCTTAATGGAAGGAAAAATGATAAATGCTTGCCCTAAAAACAAGCAGCTGATTCCATTCCTTGTTGTTTTCCCCCTGTTGGCTTTCTTCACTTTCTGTTCCTTCCCTTCCCTGAATTCTCCTCATGCTTTTCTCCAATCCATTTCTCCTTCCCTCTCCCTCCACCACTATTCCTAATTGACCCCCCCCCCATTACAAATAGAATGTACTTTGGCAAATAACAAATGGTAGAGAGTGTGCCCTCCCCCCCTCATTCCCTCTCCCCAAACTTCTCCAGTGCAGATGGACATTTGAAACAGAAGGTAATATGAATCAGAGAGCTTCAGCTATTGGGCTGCACAGAAGTGTAATAATTAAATAAATGAAGCCACCAATAAAAGCACTGTTAACGCAAGCAAAACACAGCCATTGGGCACATCCGCTGTTTCGCGAGTATGCAATACTTACCGCATTGTCCTTCAGTATTGTTATAAAACGTGCTAAAAGGCACATTTAGATAAAAAGCAAGGTGAGTGTATGTGATGTGAAGTCCAGTTTCAGGTATTTTAACCATCACAAATGGGCCCGAAGCGGTGATATCAAAGCCATCCATTGAAAAAGGTGGAATGATTTCTTTATTGTTATACAGAACCTTTGAAAAGGGAATGGAATGGAAAGATGAGAACAAGCCAGGCTTCTTGACATGGCCTGGGGTGGGGGAGGAAGTGCAGTGCCTCCCACAGGGACTCGCCCTCCCACAGCCTTGTGCAGTTCGCCACCCTCCCTTTTAAAGGGGGAGATTTTTCTGCTCCGACTCTGGCAAGCGACAGCCCTTGGCCCTTGCAGGCCTTTCAAATGAGGCTTCATAAAATGGAGTTGGTTGCCGGGAGGGACGACTGCAGATTGGCTGGTATTTGTCCTATTTATTTGTAGTTTAAGTGTTCCATGTGTGTTCCCTTGATGGCAAAACTAAAGCAAGGGAGCACTCAACTGCTAAGGGGGTGGGGGGGGGGAGTAGAAAGCACCCACAGGGCAAACCCATGCATGGAAAAGGCCATGGCGGCTTGCTAACCACTCTGCACTCCCCCCCCTCCCAAAAAAAAGAAAGAAAGAAAAAGAAAATCAGTTTCAATCACTGTGACTTCGGAGAAAAACGTCCTTGATCAGGAAGAGAAAATACCCATTCATGCATCTCATTGGATGACCTTGAGCAATTTGATGCTTTCCTTTAGTGGTCCTCTCTCCTCAGTGGAATTTTGTAAGAAAAAAGCTTAGTGCTTCATAGGACAAAATGTGGGATAGAAATGTTTATTTCGTGTTTAACTCAGTGATCATTTATGGATCACTGCCTGATCCTTTATAAATGTATTGATCATTTTTTGATCTTCTATTGCTTATTTGATTAAACATCAATCAATATATGAGAAAAACACAGCAGAACATTTTTCAAACTTTCTCCATTTTACCTCCAATTTTTTCCTTATGTTCCTTTGAAGATTTGATTTTGGTCATATAAAGCTTACTAATGTTCTGTAAAATATTCACAAGGAATTTAATACATGTCTTACCAGGTTGCCTTCTTTTCCATTTTCAGCTCCTTGTGTCAAAATGACTATGGAGTGATTGTAAAATATGAAAAGGGCCATAGAGCAAATAGCTCTATATGATGGAGCACAATAATGATTGTCCATGTAAATCCAGAAGTTCCAAGCATCAGGTCTGATTGGTTTCATCAGGAGATAGGTACAATTCCCACGGAAATTATAATACGACCCATCAAAAGTTATATAATGTTGATTTCCCCATCCATTGCAGGCACCTAGAAAGCATGAGCAAACTTACTAAATTTAGAATAAGAGAGCCACAGGGAAGGACCAAAATGCCCCCAAGGATCCTCCATCCATCCATTAGTTTACCACGTGCAGATTAAAAAATTAGCGCTCAAGATGACAATATGCCACAAATGGAGGAAAAGAGCATCAAAATGTACTGAAGGTGCCTGCAGTACGCACTGGTCCAGACAAATCGAGGAAATGTGACCGTTGAGCCTATTGGAGATGTCCTGAATATAAAACTAGGCTCTTGGTTTTCATTGTCCCATCCTGCTGCAGCTTTGTAAAGAAATCCATAAAAATTACTAGTCCATGAGCATTCTTACTCCCCTGCTGTTCACAAGAAACTAAGCTCATTACTTGTGGCACATAAACAACTTGAACCAAAAAAATCAACCCATCCCAATCCAGACACAAATGCAAACACAAATCACCCCCTCCCACCAACCCTTTCCCAGTTTACAGACATTTGTGTGCCTCGAATCATATGGAACATCCATGTACAACAAAACCAATAATTTACTGGCATTAATCCTTTGCATTTCAATTGTTTATAATGTTTTGCTCCAATTTGTATGAGTACAATTCCCATCATCCCATACACTATTACAGTAAAAGTATATGGAACTGGTTGCACTGGCAAAGCAGGGACAGAATGTTCCATTTTGCTGGCTCACCTGGTTGTGTATCTGTGTCTGTCTGTCTGCCTGCAGTGTAGCTAAAACTGGACCTTTGGTAGGTGGGCAAGCAGAAGACACACCAGAACCTGTCAGCTGAAGGCAGAAAGTGCAAGCTACATTTGGTTTCTGGAATCATGATGCTGGCATGATTTGGGTGAGTTTAAAATGCAAGACTGCACATGCTCCAAGTAGTTGAGATGGGCGTTGCATGCACAGCAGCAGCAGGAGGGGAAACATTAGTTGTTGCTTCACAACTGAAGTGATATAGAAGAACTCTATAAGACCATTATGTTCAAAGTCTAAAATAACCTAGCTACACAATTTGTGGTGTTTGGGAATGTGTGTCTGTGACAGAACCTCTCTCATTCTCTTTCTTTCCCTCTCTATCTCTCACACACATGGGGGGAAGGAGGGAGGAAGGGAAGGGAGGCAAGTACAGGGTCAGAAGAAACTGTCAAAGCTCCACCCATTTTGAGTCTCGGTCCTGTTCGCTGTATGCATTCCCTACACATTTTCCCAAGGCAATGCAGCCCTTGCACCAGAAAGCTTCCTCATTCCTGTTTTAAATTTGCAAATTACTTCACCTGTTATTTTAGCTTTAGCAATATGGAACCTAGGACCTTCTTCCAGCAGCACTTACACTGACACTCCAAAGCTTCACAGCATCCAGGTGCGTCCTGCCTTTTTACAGGTGGCAATCCATTAACACAGGATTGAATCTTTGGAGGAGGGCAGCGCACATCAGATACATGGATGTGTTTTCCACCTAAGCAAGTAGCCATTTGGCAGCTCCCAAATTTCCATAATTCTTGAGCCTGTTGATTCATGAGAAAACACATGCACAATAAGTACAGTATGCCCTGCCTTGGTAGCAGTCAATTCAACTTAATAAATTCAGCAGAGTGCATTGAAATGTGCTGGGCTGCAACACTTCACATCGACAGTTCACAGTGCTCTTCCATCAAGCAGATCTGGCCTTAGAGATGATGCTCTTCACTCCTTTCTCACTGTTCATACTATACACAGCTATATGTCAGCAAGGAAAGGCATTTGTTTGTTGACTTCCAGACCTAAACAAAGCCTCTGGTATCCCTGCCAGAGAGAAGTGGGCATTCTCTTTTGAGCTTGTTAAAGTTCTCTGCATTGATACTTCCCTGAAGTTTCAAGTTCCTTATGAACCTCTCATCATGGTGGCTTGACAGGTTAAGCCCAAGCACATCCTGGCCTCATTTCTACTCAACCTTAATGAATGAGACAGTGCTGGAGCACAGTCATGATGAGTTTACCATCCCAATTTTCAGGCAAAAGGAAATTGTGCACGTGTGTGTGTGTGTGTGTGTTCTTTTATGCTGACAACATGGTCCTTGTTTGTCTCACACGGCCTGGCGAAGGCACACTCTCCAAAAGTTTGAATGTTAGAAACACAATAGAAATTATGACAGAACTACTGGTATGCATTTGTGTGGTATACAACTAGTTTTGTATGCTTGGCATTTCAGTTAAAAAGTTAACATTGGAAAGGGTTAACATTTATGTGATTATATTTCCCAAGACTTGGGGATTCTGTAGCCTGAGTAATCAGTGCTAATGGTGCACTAATGTTCTGAAGGTTATTAAAAGCTAATCAGGAGTCTATCATTTCAAAAATTCTTCATTTTAAAAATTCTGTGCTCCCAGATTCCCTCTTGTGCCAAAATATGCAGGTTCTCTGGGGGATCCAATTCCAAGCCCATCCAGAATAAAATTCTTAGAGTCATATTGAGTACCTCCATCAGTGCAACCAGTATTTTTGAGAGCTGAAACCATATGTTTCTGCATGCAATTGTTTAATTATTAGTGTAAGTAGATTTCTATGCCTGATTTTCATGATTTCAAAAAGTCTGCTTTAAAAAGCAACATCTTCCATCTGACAGCCATTTTTTCTAAGTGGTCCTGTACATTAGTATTATTAATGCAATCCTAACAATTTTTCAAGCACATTTTTGTTGGAGCCAGATTGCCAATTGCAATATTGGCATTCAAAACTAGATTTCAGGATATATTACTCAATGCAATCAACCTGCCTTCCTGGCAAATTACCCTCACAGTATATGAATTTCAAAGACAAGCGTGGATTTGAAGATTATCTAGTAGATCTAGTGCAGTTTTCCTTTAAGAAATGTACTATTGCTCTTGTAACCTATGTTCTATGTTTCTGGGCAGAAGATACAGTACTGCCCCCTGCCTTCTTTTTATATGTGAGGAAAAAGTGGAACTGAGGATGTCCCACTTCACCTGTTATTTGTTGCAGAACTGTCTGCATGCAGGATACATGCACACTGGAAAACCATAACCACGGGTCTAACCTATAAATGACAGATTTCGTACATTTTCAGAAGCTCATGAATAAACTTGCAACCTTTGCTTTGCTAAAATGAAAGCCAACATACTGACCTTTGTGTGTGTGAATGCTATTTGAATCATAGAATAGTAGAGTTGGAAGGGGCCATGAAGACCATTGGGCCCAACCCCCTGCTGTTGCAGGACACCAAGTCACACCATCCCACTCAGATGGCTGTTCAGTTTCTTTCTGAATGTCTCCAGTGTGGGAGAGCCCACCACCTCTCTAGGCAGCTGGTTCTGCTGTCGCATTGTTCAGACAGTGAGGAAGCTTTTCCTGATGTCCAGCCTGAATCTGGGTTGTTGCAACTTGAATTGATTATTCCATGTCCCACACTCTGGCATCAGCAAGATGAGATCTTGACCTCTTTGTGACAGCCTTTGGAGTACTTATAGAGGGATATCATGTCCCCCTTCAGTCTTCTCTTCTCAAGGCTGAACATGCCCAGTTCTCTCAGTTTCTCCTCACAGGGCAATGTTTCCAAACCCTGGATCATTTGTGTTGCCCTCCATTGGACTTCAGTGCAATTTTATCTAACAGTCCTTACACAAAACTCCTGTTGTTTATGTGTTACATATCTGTATGAGCATGGCAGGAATCTAAAACATAATACAGATTGTTCTGCAAATCATACTCTCTTGAGAACACAACAAACAGCACTCACTGTTCTGTCTGAGCTTGCTTACCTTTCTAGGTGGGATGAGATCTGTGCAATCTCCCCCAGGAGCAAGTGCCGGAAGAACATTAACTCCAGAATAGGGAGGGGGCTTCTTCTCACAGTCCTGAACATTCACCTTGCAAGGTCTGCTGGAGGCCACCACAATTTTGCTTGGGGTAGTATCCGTCGAGAATGAGAGACATTCTCCATAGCTGAATTCAGTCTGGCATGATGCATTACAAAGGGCATAAATACACCAACCTGGAGCCTCCTTTGTGATATATTGGCTGTTGCCTGAAAATCCAGAGGAATAGTTAACAAATAGGAGATAAATGTCTGTTTGTTGCACAGGATCTATCCATTAGGATCTGTTGTGTGAGAGTCTCTGTGGTTTAAGGGCATCCTATGCACAGCAGCAAAAGTGGCCAAGCCTATCCCTTCCCCGCCCCCATCTTCCTGATTTGCATGCTTGCTGGACTGGCTTTCCCCCCCATCTAGCGGTAGCATCTTGGAGTGGGAGGGACGGAGGCTGGAGTGGCTTCAGGATGCCTCACATCCTGACCTCCCAGACCCCTCCCCAGGAAACATCTGGGCAAGGCTGCTTGCCTTGGAGAGCTGCTGATCCAGTTCTGCCTGCGGGAGCTGCAAAGCAGCAAGGGAAAGGGACAGTGGAGAGTGCTGTCTCTCCCAGCCTTGGGTACGGAAAAATGTTAAGGTGTCAGTGGACTCAAGAACCCATGAACTAAGCATGTGTTTTCACGGGTGGGGTTTGTAATGGTGCATCTGAATATTTTTCATACTGAACTCAAGCATGCTTTCCACTCCAGACTTCCGACGGCAAAAGTAAAGAGCAGGGGCATTGCTGGAGGGGGTCGTAAGCCCATTGGAAGATATAAATAATTAAAGTGTGATTCTTACTTTTAAAAAAGAAAGAAGCATTATGCATGTGTTGCTGCAGGGACAGGAATCATTCTTTTTGGAATAAACAGTAGGAATAACTTCACAGAAATGTTTGCAAATGAAGAAATTCTTACCCCGACTTAGCAGCTGCCCACTGATATTGCAGAAGCACAGGCTCATGAGGGGAGCCATGTCTGGCCTTGCAGGCGAGGGGACGGGTGTCCTTGTCCATTTACCTAAACCAAGCAGAAGCAAGGAACATCTCGATTCTTGCTGTAAGCTGGAAAACTCCCCAACACAGAGGAGGAGCGGGAGCCTACGTACTCTCATGAATCAACGGACTTCTGCTCTGCAGGCACATAGTGTGTGCAAGCACTGGAATCCTGCCCAACTTAGCCGAACACGCCACTGTTCCTCTCTCTGCCTTCCACATGCAGATAAGAATAAATCTCACATAGATGCCTACGTCTATCAAATTTTATTTTTGTAACTCCTGTACCACTCACTCAATAGTTGAAGCTCTCTGGGTGGTTTATAATTCCTAACAGGAGCCTGATATATTTTTTAAAAAGCATATTTTCCCATAATGCTAAATTGGGAAGCAGATTTTAAACTACTGAGACCAATAACAGCTAAAGCAGCATTTAGTACAGAGCAGACTGGTTAACACCAGCAGATCCACATCAGGCCATCATTAGGTCAATCCAGGCATCCCTAGGTTGGTCGGCACAGAGGGCTGCCTTAACTGGCTCCAGAAGGGTGGTGGGGGTGGCAGCATGCAGGCCCCAGTAGGGAGTCCATTGCACAGCTGGAGGCCTTCCCCTTGTGGCCATCTCCAGAGCCCTCCTGGGACTTTGCATTCAGAGGAAGGTCTCAAGCGTTTCCCTGAAGTGGAAGAAGACGTCACTTTACCGAGAGACATTTTGCAGCTGACGTGCTCATAGCTGCAAAAGGAGAGCATGGCTATTCCATCACATGTGACGGACACCACGGAGAAGCTGCATGCAGCCTGGGCCAACGAGAGTCCTTGGCTTGCGATTATGAGCACAAGCAGGTGCTTGGCTCGGGCCGGTGCACTCTCTCATCCACCACTTCCTTTCAGAGTGCCTGAGGGGAGAAGCTTGGAAGCATCTAATCCATTTTCACTCTCTGCACATATGGCAGCAAAACCGGGAGAGGGACATGTTGACTCAGTGCCGGAAAGACAGACATAGTATTCCTGTGCCTGCCACCATTTTGTTTCTCTCCTAGCCCTTCCCTTAAAGACTATCCCTGATGAGCCACACCACTGCCTGCTGGCACAACCACAACCCTGCGAGATAGTTTGGGTGGAGAGTCTGCGACTGGCCCAGGTTCACCCGGGGAGCTGCACAACTGAGTGGGGCTAGAACCCAGGTCACCTGAGTCCCAATTCCATGCTCTTAACCACTACCCCACACTGGCAGCTACTGCTACCTTGTAAGCTTTTATGAGGAAGGATATTTTTTAATGGAAACTGAGGCAAAAAATCTAACTTCCCTGGCAAAGTTCCCAGAAAAAGGCAGGGAGAAGGACAGGAGTTGTGGTTGCCCAAACTGCTAGCATCTTAAGCCAAGTGAGCCCCTGGGCCATTCATCTTCTCGGTTTGGTACCAAGCAGCAGTCCTTTCTCAGCATACGGTCTGGCATTCTGGCTGCCTTTGCAGTATGTGAGTGGGATGTTGGTTTGTGAAAATACTTTGTAAGTATACAGAAGGTTGTTTGAAATCCCTTTTCCTATTTCTAATCAAGTTACACTTGAAGGAGCCCCTTTCCCAATATGGAGCATCTTGGGATTTAAGACTGGCTGGACAGCATTAGCATGTGTTGCCCTTGAGGAACGTGGCTGATGGGACACGCACATGGCATTTCAGCTACAGAACACTCTTTTGGCAACGATTTGGCTACTCCCCACACTGTTGTCCTTTAGGCACTGGGAATATATAGTATTTGTGCAGGCATTTGCATTGTGGGCCGGCTTTCATCTGAATACTTGCACTGATTACATTGTTTGTTACATTGTTTGATATAGCTGCGATTTTAGAGTCATGATTTTAATGTATGTTTGCTGTTCTGTGTTTCATTTAGGTGGCTCACTGCCGTGGGCTCTTTGTGAGGAAAGGCAGGGTATAAATCCAATAAACATTAACGTGCTCATTTCTGCTTTGATATTCATGATGCAGAGATCAGCAGTTTATCTCGCTCCATGGCAAAGCCCCTGAACTACTCTGGCCAGCCCATCATATCGCTACCTCCTCAGCTGCCAGCATGGAAATGCCAACATCACCACTGGAATAATAATAGCCATCCTTTCTCACTAATGCTTACTGCTTCATGTATAAACATTGCTTTCACTTCTCTACCAAAAGGCACCCCTGCTTCATAAACTCCGTCCTTCTGGACCTTTCAGAAGCAGCACGTCCTTACCTGCTCTCGGAACTGGAGGTGGATCAGCAGCTTCTTCTTGGGGTGCAACTTCCAAGGCATCCTCTGTTGATTTAAATATATTATTCACATTAATGCTTCATGGTGATCCATGCCATACTTTCCGGTCCCATAGTATGCGTGGACAAACGTCCTGCTTATTTGAGGCTGGTAATGGAGTTGGGACCCATGAAACTAATGAAGCATGGATGAACCCAGTTGATATGCTTTTCACTCTGCATCCAATCTCAGATGAATGTCAGGCTTATAGGGTGAAACTCTATTGCCTGCATCTGGCCAAAGGTTATGAGAGAGGAGTCAAAATAAATGTCTGGTTGAGTCTCTTTGGCCTTAAAGCTGTAAAGCAATAGGAAGATGAAAACACAGGATACATCACCCTAAAGTGCAATAAATAACTAGTGATCATGCATCCCATTGATAATGTATGCCTGCGCATGTGCACACAAGCATCTTCATTGATTGTTTAATGCGGGTGCCAACTGACCGTCCCTTTGAGATTGGCTAGTTACTGATAGGCTCTGGTTTCATTTTATACGCATCACTGCAGTGCAGTTCCATTTGTGGACAAACCTAATGCTTTATCTATTTATTCAGCTTATATTCTGCTATACTAGTCCGAAGACTCTCCAAGCAGATTACAATATTAAACATTCTAATGAAATGTTCCACATTTTGAATCTGTCTGTTTGCCCCTTTTTAATGCAGTGGATGTACTATTGCTGGTGATCCCCCTCGTAGCTGTTGATTTCTTACCTTGAGGTCAATAGAACATTTCCAAATTCTGGTCATCCTGTTTTTCTTTAGTAATCTAATTCTGACATACCTTCTGTTTAGGTGAAAGTCCTTATATCCTGTATTATTACATTCCTACTTGTATAATGAATGCTTTTCTAATGGCCTTACATATTTGCAGATGAAAGTTTTAATGCTTAGAAAATGGATAAAACTGACTTTGCACTCTCTGCACATGTCTAAGTATTTGTCTGGATTTTCTGTGGTTTTATGGAGTCCAGTAGCTACACAGGCATCCACTGCCTCTGATACGCAACAGCGTCCCCGTTCTCCCAAATGGCAGGAAATGCCTGCTCTGTCCACTAGCATTTCCTGCACAGACAAAGCACAAGGCTGTGTTTGACCTCAGCTTTGCACCAACCTGCGATGCCACTGACATGGCCATCCTGTCTCAACAGCAGCAGGTACCTTGTTTCCCAGCATGAAGAACATCTTTCAGAGGAGTATCACACAGGGTGAGTATCTGAATGAAGTTCCCACCAGGACCACAAAACAGTACTGTGCACACATCTCCAGCTGTTTGGCTGTATACTATTTCATTTACGGCATATGTCTTCTTATTGTAGCAACAAAGGCATTCTGAGTCAGAGAGGGAGAGAAAGAGAGAGAGAGAATAAATAGGAGGGAAGACAAAGATATATTCCTAAAGATGGCTAAAGATATATTCCTGCAAAAGGGACCAGGGTTGTCACCATTATGTAGCAGTTCATAGACATTTAGACTTGTCTGGAACAAAAAAAAAATAAGTGCAATTTTATAACATGTTTTGGGAACATCACTGGGAATTGTCCATTGTAAAAGATAAGGGCAAAGTAAGATGGGTAATGAAGATAAAGGAAGATTCCTTCCTTCCTTCCTTCCTTCCTTCCTTCCTTCCTTCCTTCCTTCCTTCCTTCCTTCCTTCCTGTCCCCATTATTCCTGGTAAGAGTTGATGCCACAAAATTGCCTGTGAACTTCTTCAACAGCAGTGGGCAACTTTCTGAAGTCAGAAAGTTGGGTGAAAAGTCATAATGTTTTCTATGATTTGGGTTGGTTAAAGTTTCAGTCAGGGATGCTTTAGTTAACTTCAGGAAAGTGACTTTAGGTATTCAGTAAGGGTACATACTTGGTAAAATCCATTCCTTCTGTATTTTGGGGATTTTCAGGCACCTTTCATTTCGTTGTTTGCTTACTAAAGGAATTGGATTTTGTGCAAATTTATTCACATACACTTGCACACATTTAGACTTCCAAAAATTAATCTTTGTAAAAATGTGTAAATCTCCTCAAAATAGGCAAATCCCTCCTCCACGCATATTTTCAGGCTTCAGTTTAAGGAGGCAACTTTCATTTGGGACTAAATTTGCATAAATTATAGAAAGTGAAAAAGATCCATGCTAGTCAAAAAGATCCATGCTAGTCAAAGCAGCTTGCATAAGGTTTTATGTTTCAGAAATGTTATTAATTAAGGTCTGCCATTGGGGCATCTTACCATTTGAGTGGTTCAAGCAGAGTTTTTCTTCTGGATCACTGGGGAAGAATAAAAAAACACATACAATTGATTCTTTATTACTTAAAACACTCAATAAATTCAGTAATCCACACCCCCCTCTCTCCCCGTAAGTTCTCTTTTGGATTACCGCTTTATGCCCGGGGTCTGTGAAAGGGTTGCTCTAACAGACTCATAAGAGGAACCCTGATGACAGAATGAACTAAGCCACTGTAAGTGTCCTACCATGAGGTGCACTCTAGCCCTGAGACGCATTCTCTTTTTTCTTCATCATAATACGGCTTCTCCCCATTGCATTCTGGGTAGCAGCCTAAAAGGGGAGCAACAAGCAAAGAATGATCTTACTTTTCAATATTCATTGACTGGCTGGCTGGTAATATTATGGAACATTACTATAAGTTTAAAAAATACCTAAGTTTTTGAAGTAGAAATAGAGAAAGCAAGCCAAAAAACCGATGCAATGCATGTTCCTTTTGGAGGATTTGCTTTGTCAATCTAGCATTTATCCTCTGCTGAACCCTACCCTTTGCTAAGGAGACCTCATATCGCACCTTTTTGCATTTCAGACATCTCAACAGACCGTTGATATTATCTGATTTCCACTGAGTTGTGGGACGTGAGAAGCAGATTCTGCATTAAAGCTCACCTTCCAGACTGTAGAGCAGCTTATCACATTTTCCTGCAGGGTTCCTGCAAGTCCTGAAGCAAGGTTCTCCACATGGTTTGTAACGCCATACTTGTTTGCCGGCTGCATTGGAATCGTCGCAGGACACAGCTGGGATAGAAGATGCACTGGTCAGAAGTGGCGAGGCCCAAGGTTCAGACAGAGCCCCCTCCTGCGGCCCTACTTTCCGGCTGGCCTCTGGCCACGTCCCTATCATAGCACATCGGCTGCTACTTTCAGGAGGAAACCTGAAAGCCTCGCGAAGGAAGACCAAGGCAGCGGATGATTATAGAGCTAAGCATGCGGGCTATTTCTTCTAAGATGCTCTTTTCCTTGTCAACACGTCTGAAGTTCCTGAAGTGGCTTTAGAAAATAGTTTTGCCTTCCTGTACATTCCTACACCCTACTACACCATCACCACTGGACAAACTCCTTTATGGACAGAGCTGCTGGAACATGGTCAGTCCATCAAGGTTATAAGGAGAAGATAAGCTCAATCTACTCATGAGAATTGGGGGAAATTGAAAATAGAGGAACTAGGAGAGGGGTGGAAGTTTTCCAGGGAAGGCTACACTATACAGATGCAGCTATAGCATTGCCCACAGTAACCTATTACATCACGGAAGCACAAATGCGGATGGTGCATCTTTTGATTTTGAACAGTTATGAACTTGCCCATCTTCTGCCAGCAACACTGCCTACTCTGCAAGATACAATTGTCTTCTGTTACACAGCAGTATTATTCTAGCTTGATATTGACTTGACTTAATACCAAAGATGGTATCAGTCCTAATTCAATGTATTTCTTTGAATTGGTTGCAGAATTGAGGTACCAGAGCTCACTCCGGTTTCTTCTCCTGCTTTTCTACTATATAAACACTAGGTGGCACTGTAGCATAGCAGAACAACACAAACACATGAGTGAAAAATGTGTTTTTCCACAGCTGAAATCCCATTTCCCTGCTCTGAAGCCAGCCAGCCAACCAACCAAAAAACCTTGCTGAAAGTGCTTGTTAGATACAGAATCAAAACAAGAGGGCCACAATATCATCTAAGGAACCTGGAAACAGCCATGAGTAAAGAATAATGAGCTTGCAATAAATGCCTCAGGTAGGAAATCCCTTATCATGACGATAAATCATGCATTTTTAAACGAAAAAGGCAACCTGTCCACTTAATTATCACATCTGGTATTGAATGGTGTATGCCCTCACCTCAAAAAACATACAGTTTGGTGAATATATAATTTATTTTGCATGTACTTACGACAGTTCTTCTGACTTCTCCAGTTAATGCAGATGCCGGCTCTGCTGCAAGTCCATGAATAAGCAGCTACGGCTGTACAAAAGCGCTCACAGTCGCTCACGCTGTCGCAGCCGCAGAAATCGGACACACAGGATTCATAGTATGGGGTTGGATTGATCTAACAGACCCAATTAAAGAGATAATGAATATGTCACTGAATATTTCAGCTATAATAAAATATTTAAAATGCTTAAAACAGCATTTAATCTATTTCTGGAAAAAAAAGAGCCCTGGGAGAGTGCACAGCTTCAACAAAACATCTACATTGCCACCATAATGATTTCACTGTCGAACCCATGTAATTATGCATGCATGTGTTGTAAAATTCATAACCATTTTGAGCATATAACTGGTAAAGGATGATTAAATTTTGCCTTCAAGATTAAGCTAGTACATAAATATGTACTGTTGGGGAAATCACTTGTTTCTCTTCCATTCCTTGGAACTCACTCCTAGCTGGAAAAGCTGAATGAGCAAATGGTTGCAAAAGTAATTATGTAAACAGTATTCTTAGATGTAATCTCCATTTCCTGGAAAGGCCATTTATACCTCATTAGCTAAATGCTGAGTGTTAGTGATGACTTCAGGCACATCTGGAGAGAGGGCTGGGATGAAGTTTGTATACATCTAAATAACCAATTTTATAACCATCCCATCCACAGGGATAATGTCCCAGCACAAAGCTACACACATACCAATCACATCCCAGATCTGGCTCAGAGAAGCAAGGAGGACCCCTTTCTGGGCACTGCATTTATGGCAACCCACCCACTGCAGTGCTGTGAAAATAGTGGAGAAATCCCAGATCTGGAGCAATGAGGCAAGCTTTCCAAGATGGACACCCATGCTGATTCCACTTCTAGCCCCAGCACCTCTGGAGCCCCACCGGCGTTCTGGAGGAGCAGCGGACAGATCCCAGGTGTGGTACAATGGGGCAGGCTTCCCAGTCCTCTGAGGACACCTGTCCCCTCCCATAGCATACATCTGGGAAGCTGAAAACAGGTGCACTCCAGTGCAATTCTCAGCAATGCAGCAATGGAGTCCCTCATGCAGATGGGCCTTCCCACAACTAGCCCTGCCAGACGCTCTCTGTGGGAAAGAGGCTGCAGTGATTTAGGGGAATCGGGGGTGTGGTTCATCTACACCTCTCACCCACACTTTGTCCCTAGCAATGGCACCAGCCTACCCTCCAGATGGGCACACCTGGATACAAATGCCTTCAGCGAGTATAGTTTATTTTCTTCGCTGCACCAGTCTTTTGTTTGATGCAGGCCAGCAAGACCCCCCTCAGCCTAAATGGATGAATCCCATTTCAGAAAAGCTTTGGCTGGGTGCATTCTAGTGGTGCCATGAGCCAAAAACACCAAAACTACCTGCATAATGTTGCTGAAGGCGCTTGCTGCCAAGAGCAAAGCCTTCGGAAAGGAATGTTGACCTTTTAGAATGGGGAAATGCCCACAAATGCTGCTCTGTCATTGGGAGGAAAAGGGTGGAGCCAGGAAAGTGCTTGTGGCTATCTGGAGAGACTCGGGGGGGGGGGGCTTGGCTGTAACCTCTGGAGGCTGAGACTTGGCCCCCCAAGCCTGAGCTGTGGCACCTTCTCCAGTGGTTTCCTTAAAAGTAGCAGGCAGGTAGATGGAATGAGATAGGGAGAAGTGAGGGATGCACAGTGTGCAAGACAGGAAGGCAGCCGAGGAAGAGGGGAAGGCGTGAGCAAACGCTTACCTTACTGTGGCAAGGTGCAAAAACTGTGCTTTTGATAATACTACAGTGCTTTTGGCCCAGTCTGATCTTGAAAGCTTGCTGTGCACACGGATCCCCCTGGTTTCTGTCTGAACAGCCGGGGGTGACTTGCCAGCCACTCCCAAAGGCCTGCGCATGCATCTCCAGAGACTGCCCTCGAGTGGCAAAGTCATTGCCGGCGCGGTTGTCAAAATCTCCACAAAGGCCACAAAGTCTGCCCTAGGAAATGAGCACAAGGTGTTTTTCCCCTCTGCAAAATCTTCTGTCATAGGCAAAGACACGGGAATGGACTAAATTAAAATTGCGTCCATCTGGACTTCTACAATTTATGCTCTATCATATCCTTAACAGGGTTTGTTTGGTATATCATAGCCCCTTGATCTGAAACATTCTTCCCTTCTACCCTATTATAGCTTTTTAAGGGAATTAAAATAGAGGGAAGTTACTCTTAATGTATTTTAAAAGAGAATATCCTGAAAATTAAAGATAGTTCAACCTCTGTCTGGCCCTTATCGGTTATACGGTCCTTCTGTCCTTTTCTGTATTAGTATGTGTGTGCTGCAAAACACCTACATAAAATATATCAATACATACTTCATTAATTGTTTCCAAGCTGTGTGCAATATTTTTAAAATTCACGCATTAGTTTTAATGGACTTCTCACAAAAGACATACTTCAGACTCAAAGGTAGCCAGAGTCTGGATGACCGTAGGAGAAACCAGAGTCCCATCTCGAATCCTGGAAACTTGCACACCATTTTATAACAGTTGACACTTACTTCTGCCTCGGAAACGTACAACTTAGCACCCTTCCTCCGTGCTTGCAGCTGGTGGAGAAAGAGCCATGCCAGTCACAGCTCTGAGGCCTTTCTGGGGACAGCTTTCTGGGGCCATTCCAGGAGGGAGGGTGGGCAGGAGTGAGGCTCTGCCAGTGTGTCCAGTATCCTGCCCATGCCTCAGCCTCCCCTCCACCTGCACCAGGGCACCACTGGCTCTGTAGCCCTTCCACCCTCTCTTGGATGCCCGAAGTCCTCCACCAATACGATTTAAATTCTAGATTTTGATACAATTAAAGTTAAATGGCTTTGTCCTATTTTTGGGTTCATCTATCTATCTATCTATATTATTTTGTTTATTCTGGATGTATTGTATTTTCACAGTTCATTTATGATTTTTTTACCAGACTGAGCTGGGCGGGTTATACAGATGAGCCCCAGACCTGAGCCAAACAGAGCCGTGGATGAGACTATGAGCCAAAGGCGCTTTATTATAGTGTACTATAGAATAAACAGAGACTAGGACATGCAAGCCTAAAGTCTCAAAGGTGGTACAGGAAAGCATACACTATATACCTTATGTCACAGACATGAATTTTAAACATGGGTTTGATACATCAATACAGCATTGATCACCCCCCCCCCCCTTGGTAACTTCCTTCAAGGATCCTTTATTTTCCCAAGGCCTTCCTTCCCCACATACTGCTTGACTATCTTTTGACCATTCACACTTTTTCTTGAGTTGTTATACCTACTGTAGTACAAAATGCATATTGTTAGTTTCTCTGAGATTCAAATCGGTCTCGGGTGCCAGTGAGTCTCTCCTTTAACCCTCCTCTTGGATTGTGCTGACTCGTCACAGGAGCTCATGCAGGGTTCATGGCTCCAAAACTCCCCACTCCCTCCTGGACAGGAAGTGCCATGTGGCTGCCATGCTTGTGCTAATTTTAATTTTGTATTTGTAAATCAATGTATTTTTTGTATTGTTATATTTAATGGTAATTTATTATGTACTATTGTATTTCAATGTATTTTATCATGTTGTAAGCCGCCCCGAGGTTTCGGCAAGGGGCGGCATAGAAAAGTTAATAATAATAATAATAATAATAATAATAATAATAATAATAATAAGTGGTCTTCCTTTGGTTAACTACTTTTGGGTTCCTCCATTCGGTAACAATTTTACTGTTATTGGTCCTTTAGTTGTGTATTGCCATGTTGTCTTTGTATTGTTTTACGGATTTCAGTGGGCTGTAAGCCACCCAGAGAGTCTATGGCTAGTGGGGTGGCATATAAATTGAACCAATAAAATAAATCCTCTGAGTGTGGAGGGTCATGGGTAGCCACACACGAGGTTGCCCTGCTTGAAACATAAATATTATCTAAATATACAAATTTCTAAATATACTTTGTCCTACAATGTGTATTTTGAATGTATGTTGGTACATTTTTGAGCTGTGAAAATCTAGAGAAGAGCAAGATCTGAAGAGCAATGAAGGGCTATTAGTCCAGAAAGTGCAGATCAGGTCAGTTCACAACAGAATCTGCACAAAGAGAAGCATCCCTACAGAGCCGCTACTGTGTGCAAAACGTCTTTTGAGCTCAGCTGTGATAAAGAATGTTATCTACATTTGCAACAAATCACATATCTGCCAGCATTTGTTTGCCTTGTTAGGTTCCTAAGTCTCATTTTTGTGGGGAGATATAAAAATATGCATAATTCCTAAACAGTAAAAAAGACAAGATAAGAAATGCATCCATTTTTGAAAGTGTAATACATTCAAGGACATGATATGCATGCCTTGTATGTGTGTGTATTTTTTCCAGTTGCCAAGCATAACCTGGGAATTGCACAATGAACCGACTTGCAATCTGGAAAAAGGGCCAAATGTTTATGAGCTGGAAACTGTGGCTCATTCCACGCGTGACAGCTCCTTCCCCCAGGATATGACTTCCTTGTATGAACAAAGGGTGTATACTTAATATGCATGTGCTATGCACAATGAGCACACAT
This sequence comes from Varanus komodoensis, assembly GCF_004798865.1. Taxonomy (NCBI): domain Eukaryota; kingdom Metazoa; phylum Chordata; class Lepidosauria; order Squamata; family Varanidae; genus Varanus; species Varanus komodoensis. The sequence goes on along the minus strand of NW_025335468.1, from coordinate 6,526,639 downwards.
ATGCCTCCTTCATGGGGCAAAGCAGACATGCATGCATCTCCATCTATGACAAGGCATTTTGTTTTTTCTGGATGGAAGGAACAGGCTCATGGGGAATGATCCACGATGAACCAGCACTGACTCCACAATGAGCGGTGTGCGGATCCCTCCCGGGCAGCCGTGGTTGCCTCTACCTGAAAGGAGGGTGCCGCTTGCACAACCACCGTGGTCTTCCCATCCCACAGGAAGGTCACTCCATGGAAGGCTTCAATTGCAATATGCATCCCCACGAGATAAATGTCATAGTTTTTTTCAGTGTCCGGCTTACTGCTTATCTCTTCTATTTTCCCTTCCCGCAGTCTGATTTCACTGTCCTAGAAACAGAGATAAAGAAATGAATGTGAATAAGACTATATAGTTTCTTACTAGATAGGAGAATGGAAGATGAACAGGTTATGGAAACTATGATAATGTGGGCACAAAACTTTGGATATAATATTGAATTAGAAAAATGGCAAAAGCTGTGGGAGAGAAATATAAAGGTAACATTAGCAATTTCATAGAAAGAAAACTTGTATAAAATGTTTTATAGATGGTATTTGTCACCAAATAGACTAGCCAAGATGTTTCCAAATATGTCAAATGGATGTTGGAAATGTAAACATAAACTGGGTACTTTCTATCATATGTGGTGGACTTGTGATAAAGCGAAAAAGTATTGGATTAAAATACATAAATGGCTTGAGGAAATGTTACAAAAGTCCTTAGCTTTTAAACCTGAAGTTTTCTTATTAGGCATTATACCTGATGATATTAGTAAACAAGAAATGTACTTACTGTGGCGAGGATTGCATTTGCCCAACACTGGAAAAGTGAAGAACCACCCACCGATGAACTGATCCTAAAAAAGATCTTGGACTGTGCAGAAATGGACAGATTGACTTTGTCACTGAAGGAGAAAGAAGATACTGACTTCTATCAAACCTGGGACTCTTTTTACTATTGGCTAGAGAAATGGGACTTCACATAGATTTAAATATGTTCATAAATTAACATAAAAAGAAAAAATGTGGGGGCCGACCCAGTAGGTCTGATGTTTCTGATGATTGATGTTGTTTTTAGTTTTTCTTTGTATTAGGCTTATTCCAAAAAAAAAAGAAAAAAGAAAAGAAAAGAATGTGAAGAAATGCAGTTGCTGTTGCAGTGAAAGCTTCATATTCTCGAGCTGGGGTTCCTCTGTCGTGCATTCAAAGCCACAGACCTTTTGCTTGCAAAGTGTTCTTTATTGACCAAAAGCATAGAACACCTGGAATGAATCTCTGCACAGAGCAGTTTGTTGAACCTCTGGGAACGCTCCTTACGAGCATGCTCTCTACTTGGGCCTCCCTCCTCTGCTGATGTCATTCATGGGATCTAGAGCGGGAGCCTCCTTGTCTGTCTCTCAGAAACTCCCCTACGTCTCTCCCTACATCTTGGTTAACCCCAGAGACTGCTGTCCACCTTGCGATGAGTGTCTCTGCTTCTTTCATCTCAGTATCTTGGGATGGCCCTCTCCCTCTTCTCCTCCTGGTTCTTCCGAAGCCCAGCCAGCAGCCTCTGAGAACATGCACCCAAATCTTTCTCACTCCCAACTACTATTATGATACAACTGCAAGCTTTCCTACACAAGAATATGTGTGTCCCCACCACCTCCTAAAAATGTTGCAGAACTGGATTGTGCATCTTCCCCATTTTCCTGTCACCAGGAGAAGCATTTCCTGTCATTGTGATGTCACAGATGCCCAGAAGTCAGAGAAGCAAGTTCCTCCTCCAACTGTTCCGAGAGCAGCAGCTTGGGAATGTTCTAGCTGCTGAAGAAGCAGCTCGAAGTGGATGGTGAGGTGGAGGAGGAAGGATACTAATATTACGGTGGTGGAAAACTCCTAGGCTGAATGTGTGAATGGGGGAACGTGAATAGTGGGGCTGTGAAGGAGCAATGTCAATCCTCTCTATAGTCCTGTATAGGGGATGTGTGAGTGCGTGTATGACAGGGTAGAACAGCTTCCTCGGATCTGCTCAGCCAGGAGACAGGAACTGGAATTGCTTAGCTCAAAGCTGCTAAGCCATGGCAGTGGCTTTTCACCCTTTTAAATTGGGGAAGAGCTACAAAAAAGCCAGGAAACCACCAAGCAGTTGTGGTTGGGGGAAAGGGGGTGAGGCTCGGGAAGGGGCACAGCCTTTTGAGGAACCCCAGAGGGACAGATTGTAAATCTGGGCACGGATCTGGCGACTGGGTCCGAGATTCTGCATGTGTGGTTAGAGATTAGGGTTCCTCAAACCTGGCCAAGAATCTGGTTAATTCTGGATTTCAGTAGCAACTCCACTTACATAGCATTTTTATTTTTATTTTTTTGCTACAGCAGATGAATACAGCCATCCTTCTAAAATCTGAATGAGCTATGAAGTGGATGGGGTGGAAAAGGATGCAGAAAAAACTAATGTGAATATACAACCATGAAACCATAAATCTTTGCGGTTCTCTGTTTGTTGGGCTGATTCTGGACTCTGGTCTTACCTCCAAGATTATTCTGATTTTCAAGGAACAAACTGTCAGGGATTTACTGCATGCGGTATTTTGCATCAGAATTTGGAAGGTACCTGGTTGGAGATTATTGGGGCAGAAGTCCTTAGAAGAGGAAACAAAAAGCATATTGAATGTTTCAGTCTTTGTGTCAGTATTCAACCCACTAGGACAGGCATTCTGCATTGGTGATCACAGTGGAGACATGCCAAAAGCATGCAGCATGGTTTCTGCATCACCTGCTCTTGTCTACACCTCTCAGGATGGCCTACCTATGAACAGGACCCTAGCAAAGCAAATGCTGATTTACACATTGAGCAAAATCACTGGCAGTCCTTCAGAGATGGCGCCACTTGAATGCTCCCCCATATTAACAGAAAGACCAAAAACAAGGAAGCAAGGAAGCAAGCAAGCAAGCTTCTAAGAAGCAAGCTTTTACTCAAATAAAACTATACATCAAAGAGTAAGCTAGTCAAGAGGTTTTCTCCCTACAGTGTACATTTTCTTCATGCAGAGAGTTACTGGCATATTTAGGAAACCCTTTATCCACAGTGGGAAGTGTACAGTCCAGGTTTGGTATAATCTTGCTGAATGTACCATTTGGCTCTCAGGGATACTTGCAAAAGATGAGCCAGCCTCATTTTCATTTGTGGAAGTTGAAGCCTGGAGGTTCAGGCTGCATTGGATGCCAAATCCTGTCACCCTTTCCTCATGGTGGGTCCATGCTTTTTTGAAAATAGCCAAGAATCCTCCATGGTGGAACAAGTGCAGATTCTGCCCCTCAGTCATGGTGAAATCAAACTTATACATGTCATTTCAGAATCAAGTCCTACTGAGTTCAGTAAGACTTGCTCCCTGATAAATCATTATAGGATGGCAGTCATAAATGAAACAGAGCCATCATTTGGTACCATACCAGACAGTGGGTATGAGAGCAATATTCTTTTGCTACCTGGGCTAGGATGTAATCACAGCCTCCTGTGAAGTCAAATTTTACTCCATCAAAGCTGAGGTAGTGTCCATGTCCGTACACGGTGCATGTTCCCGGACAGGCGTTCTCTGTACAGTCCCACTGTCTCTTCTGGCATGTGCTAGGAGATTAAACATAAAGGATTGCATATAGTCACCTCAAAGAAAACTGAAGACAGATGGTAATCAGGGTGGGCCACCTGCAACAAACTCTTTATGGAACCCTTCCTTCTTCACCTCTGTCAGGGATCCTCTGGGCACATGCCCAAACAATTGTTCCTAATTCTCTCCCCCATGTAAAGCTACACCCGTCCTTGTGGCTCCAGAAAACATTGTTGCATCAGGGTGTGAGGGCTGTTTATGAAATACCAACATCACTTTGCTTGCTCAGGCCTTAATGTAACAATCCTTTGATACTGCTTGAGTCAGATTTTGATGTATGAGCTGAGCATCAAATACAATGTGTGGTTATTATTACATTAAAAAATATCCACAGAGGGGACAGAACATATACAAATTGTCAGAACCTGATTTACAAAACTCTAGTCTGAAATCCAAAGCTTTTGGGGTGTTCCAGTGATGTTTTGTTGAGGATTTTGTGGCAGTCAGTTCATGAGGTAATGCATTTTAAGATCTGAATTTACTTTTTTACATAACAGTTTGAAGATTACTATACCATGTATTACAGTTGACTTTGATGTACGTGCCGGGACTATAGAAATTTCCTCCATAGCTACAGGGGCATTGCTCCTCCTTAATACACTTGCCATTACCATCAGACACCAGTCCATCGGGACACACGCATCCAGAGACGCATCCTGTAGCGTGCTGAGAGCATGAACACAAAACAGAAATCGATGTAGGAGGAAGCATAACTGAATCAAGAAGAAGAGGGAAAATAAAGGCAGCCTGTTATAACACGCCACCATCCAAGATGCTGCAAATTAATTCAGAAAGGACTTCCAACATACAATAAATCACCCAGAAAGAGCCCTTTCAAAATGAAAGAGTGCCTTGGATGTGTGATAAGGGGCAATGCTCCATGACTGCGAGGTGCCCAATCATTCAACGCACACTACAAAAACAGCAAAGGTCGCTTTATGGAACCGGAGGCAGAACTAAAGAGCCCCTTGACTGCAAGATAATTATGAGGATTTCTGAGTGTTAAAAAGCAGGGCTCCAAGAGGAGAGCAACTGCTTATCTTGCTTAGATATTTACCAATATGCACAGCAACGTTAAATGGATTGGTTCCCAGGACGTGGGGCCTGTGTAGCTGGCATTCAAAGGACCGTGATATTGCAAAGCAGGGAAATTATCTGGGAGGCAAAGTTGTGGTGGGTTTACAAAGCAGGGCTCTCAGGAGGCAACCCAGAGGTTTTGGGCTCCACGGCAGGCAGGTACGTCACCGCCCCCTCCATGCTGAGAAATACAGAATTTGCTTAAGGGGGAGACAGCACAACTCTGGCTTTCCTCACCGGTTCCTTCCCTGAATGCTTTGGCAGCTCTCTCCTGCCCCACGCCTCTGGCCTCCTGCGCGCTACAGCAGGTGGGGCATCAGGGAAGGATGGGAAGAAATGCAGCCGCTCTGCCCACCATTTCTGTCACTGGTTTAGCACCAACACTTCTGTTACAAAGGAGCTGGATCGTCACTGGAGAAGCTTATCCACCTGGAAGAAGGATAAGCCACAGAAAGGTGGAAGCCATCCATTCGCAACATGGGTGATGGCTTTGCTCAGCAGATACCCTGAATACAAAAACCCAGCTGCGATGGACAAACAGCTGGCCGAAAGCATAGAGGCCTCAAGAAACTCCATACTGAAGATACCCATGGCCTGTTCTCATTTGTTTTAAGGATTATATCTAACGAAGGAGCAAGCTATTGAGTAGATAAAGCCTCTTGTTAAATATTTATATGCAGACACCTGCTTGGGCCTTGCTAAAAGAAAAATATGCATCTCTTTCTATCCAGTTGAAAGAAATGTTAGAGCCCACTTCTGGTCAATTTCTTCTGCAGTAGCCCAGCAGAAATCAGACCCGATATATCAACACATCACACTTGACACAAACAGTAAGAGGCGTAGCCATGAAGTGGGCGATTCTATTTGTTCTGCTCTCTTGGATTCAACACAAGTGGTTGGTAAGCACTATAAATATGTACATTTCCTGCGAGTGCTGAAGAGGTCCGCTCAAGTGTGTAGAACAGCTACCACACAGGCAGTACTGCGAAAAGTGTGACCTTACACATTGCATGTCTTGCGTCTTACAACTTTTCTGACATTCTGATCCCCGTGCGTTTGAGCCAGCAATGCCGCAGTCAACGAAGTACATAGGAGGAGGGCAATCTGGAATGGGAACGAAGCTGCCTAAGAAAGGAAGCCGGACAGGAAGAAACTCTGCACAACACTAAGAAGTCTCCTGAAGTTAGGTCATCTAAAATATACTCCTGTTCCAATTGCCAGACTGGTTGTAGGATAACTGCTCTTGGGAAATTAGCCCTTATTAAAAAAAGAAGAAATTTGTACATGCCACATGGCTGAGACGTATACACCTAAATGGCACAGATCTAACCTTTTAATCTGCCTTTTCTTTGGCAACCTTGCTACCTCGCTATTCTGACCCTTTTTGGTTAGGGTTAGAGCAGATATATTACTGAAGACTTATGGTCAAATCTCCCAATAGTTCTTTTCTTTTTTTCGGAGTTGCCATTCCCCCTGAATTGGATTGAGAGACAAACACTGGAGGAAGGGAAGTTTAGGCCCTTCCCGTGCCCAATTCCCCCAGTTTATATCTCTCCCTCCACACACTGCTGTTCACCTGTACACATCTTTGCTCCAGCAGGTCTAAGGGCATCAGCGCAGAGAGGGGCAGATTTAGATCAGGGACAGGCACAACGGGAAGGTTCAACACGCCCTCCCTGACGTCACTTCCCCCGTCAAGTTAGCAGCTTCCCAGAGGTGCTGTAAACCCTGATGGGGGAAGGATATATCTGTGGTGCTTGTTCTTTCTTCTGTGAGACTATGGGCAGCTTTGGGGGCAGGGTGACCTAGAACCGAGGAATGGTTAAACACATCTTCCCCCACTGCCACTCTCCTGATTCAATTTATGCAAAGACATGTGTGTGTGTGTGTGGAGGGGGGGAATCTGCTGCATCAAGTCTATTTCACCCCTTAGTGCCATTTTGAAGGAGTGAATAGGAGTGGGAGAATGGGTGGAGCTAGTTTTGAATTTGGAGTGAAGCATGATGTCCTGAATATGCATCCACGCATGGAAGGAAAGGTGGGGAGATGCTATCAGCAGGTAGTGGCAGAAGAAGGGACAGAAGCCTGGTCTTCAGGAAGTACAGGAGCTCACCTGGCTTATCGGTGGCTCTTGGATGACAGAGAAGAGTACAAGTGCCTTTCCAGAGCACCTGCTCAGAGACAGAGATGGAACGTGTCCAAAAGCAGATATGGACAGCATTGGATTTGGTCACCTAGGCCTGATATTCCCCAGCTGTTCAAGGAGAAACAATTCCTAGAATGTGTATGTAGAATCTAGCAATAATTTATTACATAGTTTTTTAAAAATCTCACCTTTCCTAGTTTCTTTGTTTCCAGTGCAATCCAGTTGTCCTTGAATACATTTGCTAGAGAGATAAAAATACAAAAGAAGAGTCTCATACTAATAACAGAACCCCTCCCAGATCCATTCAGGCAAATACAGCCCCTCCGCAAGGTAAATCATGCCGCCAATCATCTTAATTCCCATCTAGTCCCAGGTAAAGAATATTGTGGCCAGCCCCAGCTGGTCCCCAAAGTTGTCCGCCTGGTCTATTCAAATTACATGTGCCTCAAGAAGGAAGAGATCCTAGTACTATCCTGGAGCCGAGGGTCAGACTAGATGGCCCAGGAGGACCCTTCTGACTCGCTCTGTTTCTATGTTTCTGCAGGGTACATATTATTGGAGCCTGCCATAATGATGCTGGCATCACACCAAGCTGCTTAGCCTTCCCCTCACCCAAAGCACTGCCCCCTGCAGCCTTCCCTGCCACTACAGTTTGTGCAGCTGTGGCTGCCGTGGCTCCTTAGAGCTTCCTGGGGTGTTTCAGTCCTTCCGGTTCCTGGTCAAAACTGCATGCAATCTTGCCATTCTCAACATGCAGCCTGGGTGTGCTTAGCATACGCGAGTCACTTGACACTCAGTGAGCCCCACTTCAGGGTCAGGAAGCACCGAAGTGGCAAGGCTGGACTTCTGTCTGACCTGAGCCTTCCTCTCTCCAATGTCCAATTCGTAAAGCCCGATGCATTCGCTTTCACGAGTCGGGCACTTTTATGGTCCAGTTTTTATTTCACAAGTGTTGGGGGCTGGGGGACTTGCAGCCACTCAAAAACAGAACTGCACGGAGGCTGTTCCATGCTGGAAGGGTTGGCACAGACCCCACTCCTACATGGCTGTTTCAGCCACAGTAACACTGCCTCCTCCTGGAAAAGAGGTCGAGGATGCTGCAGCTATATGGAGACCCGTGTCACACAAACACGTCCCCATATGGAATGGTGCTTACAAACGGGGATGCAATGTGCCCTCTTGGGACCTGTCCCTCCAAGCAATCCACAGGCCTCCTCTTGTGCTCGGCCTGGTCTACCAAGAGGAAGCCTGTGCAGCAGGCCACCTTCTTCCACGTCAGCAGCAGTAGCCCAGAAGGCTGGCTGGGAAAGAGATGCTGCTTGCTGAGAGGTCCTCAGGGAGGGGGCTGCTTTCCTGGTGGCCTCCTCTGGGCAAGGGGCGGTTGCTGTTTGATCGGCTGCCCTGGTGTCTGAGCAGGCGCTGCCCATGCAGTGCAGGGGCTCAGTTCCTCGTGAACACTGGGCCTGCTCAGCAGGAATTCAGTCTCTGGGCCTCTGCAAAGCAGACTAGAGTTCGGGGAGCTGAGCCCAGAGAACCTGATGGATCCCCAGTGCTGGATGGATTCCTCTTACATCCCTACTGACAAGGCCAATTGCTCAGGTGCCTGCCATGTAGCAAGTGCAGTGCATGAATTCAGTTCCTTGAAAACATAGGATTAGCTCCTTTGCTTTCTGTCCCTTGCTGCCTGCTCCATTCCCACTCTCTTTTATCTTCCTGCAGTGCTTATTATCCCATTTCCCTTTGCTTGTGGTGTTTCCTGCCAGGTAATGGGCATATTTTTCCATCCAATTTCTCTTGATACCCAATTGTTCCATTCTTAAGCTCGGTTCATCCTAAACTTACAGAATGAAGGAAAGTGTGCTTGAAAATTCAGGCATATTTTAGCAAGCATCGTTTGTATGCATTGCTGCCCTATATACACATTTACTGCAAGCCATTTTACTAATATAATGCCTTTTAATGCCATTTCCCCTGATATATACATGTTATGCATTTTGTTTTGACTGGAAAACTCCACCGGAACATTTGCAGAAATGTGAATTTTGAAGAATACTGGAGTGTTGGCTCACACAGTGGCTGGAAAGCGCAAAGTGGCTAAAGTCATTCCAAAGTCCACCTGAATCCCTTGTTCCTTTTCCACAGTTTCCACCTAGTGCCTCCCTCCCACCCTTTTCAGTGTATGCTTCATGCTTCTCACACTTATGCCAATAAGGTAAGATCAGAAGGAACTTGAAGTAGGAACCCTCAAGTAGTGAAAAGAAGCGCTGGGGCAGCTCTAGACCCCTCCAAGCTGAAAATGGATCTTCCACTGTTACAGCCTCTGGAGTTGCTGGCCAACCCAACCCTTGTTTAAGGGTCCAGAAGAACAGGCAGTAGGGGAGGGAAGGATGGACGCATATGTCAATTTCAGTTTTCTTTTTCATTATTTGAATCTTAAGCTTGGCCCATCCCATTTTCACATTAGTTTGGGGGTTTTTAAATAAACATTTTTTTGCACAAAAACATGTTTGGTGTTTTCATGCATGTCCCCTAAGGTGTGCATTTTAGTATACAATTTTGCCAAACATATACATTTTTGCAAACAAAATTCACTAATCTAATGCATTTCTAATATTGTTCATGAACAGATTCACTTTTGTTTATATGCATCTCATATCTATCTATACATATAGAGAGAGAGATAAAAGAATTCCATTGCAAAATCTGGAGAAGTGCAGATTTTCAGAGTTCACTGAATACCAGTTTTCCTATGGGTTTGAGAGTGCAAAATGAGGGAGGTTCACCTGAAACCTGAAAAAGCAACACAAACAAATTTGTCCACCCTTCCTAGGCTCGGGCGACCTCTCCCTGCCATTGCTAACAGAAGCCTACCTGGAAACCTTCCTTACTGTTAGCTCCCTCTTCCCGTTCACAGAGTTAATAGTATTTTGCAGTTCAGGGGAATGACTGGCTGCAGAAAAGGCACTTTCCCCCAAATATTCCTTTCAAATACCCTTTAAAAAAAAAACCCTTTAAACTCCGTGTGCTGATTGTGTGGTTGGGAGTGTTCATACATCACAACTCTTCTAACATCTCCTTAAAGAGGTCTCATCATTGATTGCCCTTGCAAATGAATATATTAAAATATATACGATTAATTATCAGGGTATTGGTGCTGGAGCTTTCAGCCTGTGGAAGGACATGCATTATGAGTCAGCTTACCACATGGTCCCGTCCTTTTGGAATGAATTCCCAGGCTGGATCAGCAGGTCTTGGTAGTAACACGGGCAGTTCACCAGAGCAACACACTCTTCTTCGTGCACGAGGTAGGTCCCCTCCGGGCAGCCACAGCCCTCTGCAGGAGCGATCTGAAGATTACACAGCACATCGGGCTCCGACAGTGAGCGGCAAGATCTGTTACAGAACTGCACTTCAGAGTAGTACTTCATAGTTCCAGGGCACTCCGTGGAGACATCTTGGCAAGGGAAGTAAGACAAGGTCCAGAATGAGTTTGGAATCCACAGCTGACCTGGATGCTAAACCAAAAGGACCTGGAATGTTGATCTTTAGTCCCAAAAAACAGATTTCCTTTGCAAAGACAAAGGTGAGTTTGCCTTCAGGCAGTCATTTATGCACACAGAGTTGGAAGTAATTTCCCCTGATTCCAATCAATCTGAATGTGGGTTGACACAGTTCATTTGGCCTGAACATGCTGTTCCTGGAGGATGGAGTTTCACAGAAGTCATTTTGTATAATCTGGGTCCTTTGCAGATGCTGCTTCTTTGGGGCAATTCCCTTCCTTGTACACACTGGAAAATAGGCCCACACAATTATGAAAATAACCTCTATCTGTAGCTACCGTGGTCCACTTGAAATTCTCTCCACTAGGGATGACAGAGAAATCTGCAATGGATTCCAGTAGTGTAGGATAGTGGTTAGAGTGCTGAACTGGGACTAGGGAAACCGGATTCTAGCTCTCAGCCAGCTCTAAAGTGACTTTGGGCCAGTCACTCACTCAGCCTCACCTGCCTCATTAGGAATACTGTTGTACGGTAAGGAGAGGAGGAGGAGTGCGCTAGCCATCTTGGATCCCTTGCAGAAGAAAAATGGAGGGATATAAATATAACAATAATATCCACCATAAAACAATAACAAGAATGAGTTCAGGTATCTATGAATCTAGCCTGATGTTTCTACAGCAGACTAGCTTTTCCGACTAATGCAGATTCCATGGAATTGCAGACTTTTTAAAAGCTCTTTTGTCTTTGTGCAAAGTTACACTTGCTTTCAAGTGCATCGGTGCAAGTGGAACAAAATCTTTGTACATCACTAACAAATGCAGTTCCAGCAATGAGTGGGTGCCCGAGACGAAAGATGCCTGAGAGTCAGCAAAGCACAGATAGAATGGCTTGAATAAAATCTGCACAATCCTCCTTTCTGCATCCTCCCGGGGAGCGTCAAGTGGATACAAGACAGGCTGAGCAAGCCGGCCCTGGGGACAAATGCTCTCCTGTGCATGTTTATAATTCAGGGGTCCCGCATCAAATGGGCACGGATCAACAGGCAAGGGGACCTCACCAGCTTGCATCACCCCTCCTTACAAGGCTCCCGATGTCCTTGCTGACTAGGAATGATGAGAGCTGCTGCAGCGTAGATCTGGAGGGAGCTGGGGAAGTCTGCCCTGCAGGCTGCCTCAGTAAAGCTGCAGCTGCTTTGCTGCTTTGCCTTGCCTCTTCCTGGGCATGCTGTTCTTGAAAGCCCCTTTTTACTGGTGAAGGGTCCGACAGCATCTGCGAACTCTGTTCAAGTCAGACCCAAGGCAATTCATCGTTATAGTTTGCAGCACTCAACAGACGGCTCACAACGTTAGTCGGTTTGTATGCAGCTGCCGCAGATTTATTTTTCATGTCTGCCCAGCCCCTCCCATGAAATGAAGTGCCTCTATCTTGAAAGGCAAACATGCCTGTCCTTGGGTGGAAGCAGGCATGCGTACGAATAGTGTCCTCTACCTACCGCAGATGCCGTTTCTCCATCCATTCAGGCGTATTCCTCTTGCAGCACAATCCCTGGCGTAGGCAGAGAATGCACCGCACAGGGCCTCCTTGCTCTTCTCGGCGTTACAGGTGTCGTAAAGGCAGTTCTGAATGATAAGTGCATGAGCAGAAGCAGTGACTAAGGGTGCTAGAGGAAGAAACGCTGCTAGATACTGTTTATACTGTTATCAGGGATAGCCGCTCCCCCTGTTCAAAGCAGCATCCAAGGAAGAAACGCAGATGACTTGTGCGTCTCCCTTGTTCACATTTTTATACAATGGCCACGTTCTCAGTCTGGAGAAAACCCTCTTGCAGAAGGATCTACATGTATATGACATTAACAAAGGGGAATTAATGTAGTTTTACAAATGGAGCAACTTCTTTCTTTAAGCAAAAAGATTCCACAAGGCTGACTGTTTGAATATGAGCTATGAATCTTATTTCTTTGGCTCAGGACTGCCTTTGCCACAAAGACATTTGCATGACATGCCTTGGAATAAAGGAAAAGCTGCTCAGTCTGATCAGAATTCTCTTTCTTTCAATTCTCAGCCAGAAGCCACAATTCTATACATGTTTAGGCAGAATAAAAGCTTACAACCCGTGGCATCCCCCAGCCAGCCGGGTCTAAACCTGTATAGCACTCTGCCCATAACGAACCACCAGAGGGCAATGGAAGACTTCATCTGTGAACCAGCTGCCACCCGTTACTCCTGTTCACCACACCTGTATTCACTTCGCTGCCACAAGATGTCATGATATCCACTGCAGAGCTGTTCGGGTGAGAACAGGAGAGCCTTTCCAGAGCATAGTAGCTTACTGCTTTTCCCCAGTTCACTCTTCCCCAACTCGGTGCCCTGCAGACAGGTGGGGTTGCAATTCCCATCATGTGCAGGCCCCAGCTCCATCGTGGAAACTATAGCCCAACAAAGCTGGAGGGTGGCAGCTGTGGAAAGACTGTCATGGCCCCTTCATCTTAGAAGGGAGAAGGGCTGGGGCCAGTGTGAACATAAAGCAGAGTCTTCTGCTCATAATCGTTTTGATCAGCATATGATTGAAATGCTTGCAGAGTACAACTGAAATCATGCCTCACCTTGGCATAAGGAGCAGGGTCACTGACCGAATGACATGGAGCAAAACCCCCATTGGTGTCCAGAAGAAGGGCACACCAACGCTGCCCTATTTTTTCTACCAGGGAGAAATGGAGAGAGCCAAGATTATTCCAGAGATCTTACATCCTCATATCTTGTGTCTTTCCTTATGCTGGCTGAGACTGTGGCTCCATCCAGCTCAGCTCTTCAGGGTTCCAGGAAGGGCCTTTCCCAGTTTTCCCAGGAGATGCCAGGGGTTGAAGGGACAGAGGCTGAGGGTTGGGCCTGCAACCAGGTATGTTCTGTACAGCGGAACCACGCTTTCCTAACCTTGACCAGCCTGTTGCTTCCTCGCACATTCAGACAGCATATAATGGGCAGAATCCAGTGGTGACCAGCCATGAGAAGTTCTTGAAATACTTTAAGGCAATAATGAGAGATCTTTTCATTTGCAGTGGGGAGTTTGTCATATTTTCTCCCCCATTGCTTCCTTCCACACATCTGTGCCTTCCCCTCTTGTTCCATCATCAACCAGCCATTAGCAGCCAGGCCTTCAGACTCCATTGTACTCCGTGGCTTGAGTAACGGAGAATTAGTGCTTCCAGGGGCAATCTGAAGGGAGCAGAGATACTAATTTCTGCAACGGGACAGGTTAGCCTTTTGCCTCTCCCAGGGCTTGCTCTTGGAAGCACTAAACCTCCACTGCACATGTCGTGGGTGCTGCTTGCATTTTGGAATGGCAATGGCTGCAGGCTCCACTCATGGATGGACCGCTCTGGATGCTGCCAAGACCCAGCAAAGCGAATCTGGCTCTGAAGGAAATGCTCCATCTACTCGGGCTTCAATCCTGTGCACACTGACTGTCTGCCAGAGCAGTACGACAATGGAACCTGTTACCTGGGGAAGTTGTGGGCTCTCCTTTGCTATCTGGACAGCCATCTGAGGGGATGGTGCTGCTTATTCTGCGTATCTGTGATTCTGTGATCTATGAGACTCACCAGACTGCTGCAAAGCACCAGGCTAGACAATGACCCTGTGGTCATATTACAGTGATGGGGACAGGGAACACACTGGTTGTAGGCATAATTTCTTAAGATTAATTGTATCGTTTATTTTTGTATACCAAAGGACAAGATCCAAATCTGAGCAATGATGAATAAAATGAAGGCAGAGGAATGGATACTCATCTGCTTAGAGGGAACAGCAATGCAGCATGTTAAGTGATGTTACTGAGACAGGGCAAGAAGTAACAGAATACCTCTCTCTACGTGGTTCTGACAAGGATCCTCAAAGCTGTCCCGAACGTCAGCACAGCTGGCCATAGTCTTCCATGAGTTCCCAAATGCAGAAGCAGAATCTTCTATAATCCCACTGATGGTTTGAAACTCATCCATCTCTACATTGTTGAAATTTCCACAAAGGCCTAGAAAGAATTAAGATGACATATGACACAAAACCCCAAATATGTGCACAACTTATGAAATAACCTATTTATTCAATTTAAGATTTGACTCGGAAACTGGTAGACATTGCCGAAAGATAGCCTTCATTGTGGGTGACAATCTAATCTGAGTGACAACTGCCGACACAGATTTAGGATTAGGAAAACCAATCAGAGCAACTTTTGCCGGGCTGTAGCAAAGTCCTAAGAGTCCTTCCAAATGCGAGTCCCCGTTATTCTAGCTATAGTAAGAATCGGACCTTGAACTGTGGGTGAACTGGACCTGATGCCAATGACATCCTGAACCTGCCCTAGATTTTAGTGACTGCAACAGAATGCACTCCGTCAGCAGGATGCACTGAAGGGATGCATGCATCCCTTTTCTCCAGCCTGCCCGCCTGCCTGCCTGCCTGCCTGGCGGATGACTGTACAGGAGTAGCATTGCAGGTGGCAATGGTGGTCCCCTCCTTTTGAGTCCCATCACTGACAACTCTGCATCTGCCAGTGTGGATAAGTAAAGATGGCACTTTCTCCCCTTTGGAAGCATCGCTACTGACAGAGTCTCTGGAAGTGCCGTGTCCCTGGGCGCTCCATGCTCAGGGCCAGTTTGCCTCCCCAGAACTAGGCCTTCCAGAGTGAATATACTCTCTAGAGTACAGGAGAATGGAGCGTGTCTGAGACATTCAGTCCAGTCTGAGACATTCAGATAGATGCGATTTCATTTTCAGGAAAAATGAAATCAAATGACATCCTTAGAGACCCCTTCCCATTAGCATCAGCTGGCTGCTTTCTCCACCCATGCCTTTGTGACGACATTTTCCCATTAATGTCTATAAACATTCCATGTAAATTGCCACCAATGAGAAAAGAAGCTTCAATGCACACAATTAAAGCAGACTAGGAGTTAAATGGCAGGAGAAGTACTGTACCAGAAACGTGATTTTGGTAAGTTTGATCTACTGTTATGAAAATCTGCATAATGGGTGTCAGCTGCACTTGGATTTCTACCCGTAAAGAAGTGATGATGTTGACGTAGAATGTAGATGGTCTGAAGAGAATGATGCCATCTAATAAAAAAAGAACATGCCTTCAGTCAGAAATTATATCCCCACATTACAAGTATAGCCTGCAGTTTCAGTTGGAAATTTGGAGTGAAACTCAGTACTGACCTTTAGTTACAGGCAATACTGCAATGACATTATCAACATAGACTTTTCCAGAGGAAGAGATCCTTACTTTCTGCAAAAGAAAAGGGGAAAAAACTATCATTGGCAGAAATGTTTATTCTGGTAGGCATTGGCCGCACTCACCAAAATAACTCCGGCAACTTACCATGGCTTCTAAAGTGATTAAGACGTTCTTCAGGCAAGTCGTCGTGTTTGAAATGCTGCACTGAACAATCTCTCCAATGACCACCCAAGCGCCCTCTGTGTCCTGGAAGGGAGGCAAAAACACCCCCTGGATGTGGCAGGCATTCCTGGCAAGCAGCGTACATCTTGACCCAACCCCGTTGCAACCACGTGTAAGGGAGAGGCTGAGTGAGTGCTCAGCATGGTCAGTCACCACCTCCCAACTCCTAGCAAGCAACCTTTGCTATTATTATACTGCAGGAACTTTTACGACAGAGAGATTTACTGGGGAAAACTATTATTCCTTCTGCACCTTTTCTCAGAAGTAGAAGTGTGTATGTTTATCCTTCCAGTGCTCTAATTTTGGTCCATTTTTTGAATAAGTTTTATTCTAAATAAACCTAATACAAAGAAAAACTAAAAACAACATCAATCATCGGAAACATCGGACCTACTGGGTCTGCCCCCCGCATTTTTTCTTTTTATGTTAACTTATGAACATTTTTAAATCTATGCGAAGCCCTGTTTCACTAGCCAATAATAAAAAGAATCCCAAGTTTGATAGAAGATAATTTTGGTCCATTTAGACCTGGGTGTGACGTGTGCCACAAATAAGTTTAGACACAGGTGACATGACAGTGGATGATGGAAAGTGGTTACTTCACTTGCAGAGAAAGCAAATTTCCTGAGGCCTCCAACATGGGGGGAAATGAATGGTTGGTAACAGGCAGTATAGTGTGAAAGAAAACTGCTCAAATATCCCGGGCCCCATTGGATAATGCTAATTCAGTACAACACTGCAGTACATGCACTCTATACTTCCCACATCTCCTTTAAGAAAGCATTGAACAAGATGCTTTTGAACTACATTCAGCAACCTCTGCACTATTTTTATATCTAATTTGTTGCTCCTAAAAGGCCTTAGACATCTGCTTTAAAAATAAAACATACAGTATACCTTAGCTAAGACATAGTGGCAGTTGCCATGAAACATGAATTGTTTCTTATCAAATGTAGTTATGTGACATCCTCCTTCTATCTTACAGTTTCCAGAACAAGGGAGCAATAAGCAAGACCATTTTCCCCCAGTGCAGGTACTACAAAAGCAAAGAAAATTAAAAAGTATTTAATAATACTATAAGAACCCTTATAGACAGTAATGCATGATCAGCTCTGAACCGAGTCAGGCAGCTGCAACATCAATGCAACACACTCTGACATACAGCCTCTCTTTCCCCTTTTAATGCTGGAGGAGCAATACACATAGACTAGGGGCAGGAGAGGGGGGTTCCATGCTGGATAAGATCACAGGCCACCTCATAATTCCCTCCTTTGTCCAGGGTTTGCCCTTTCGATTGGCGGAACACAGGAGAAAATACTGGGGGACTGAGCGGGGCCTCCAGGCAGGTGTGCTGAGCCCTGGAGCAATGGAAATGCTCACCAGGGTCCAATTCAACTGCCAGCCGGGCAGCTTTTGCATGTGGAAGGCGGCCTATTTCATTGCCAAAGGAGGGTATTTTCTTAAGCCCCACCTGAAGGGAGGCAAATTTGCAGAAGGAAGTGTCCAAGTTTCATGGTTCTCATTTGAATCAGGACCCCACGTGCTTACACAAAAGTAAACCAAAGAGTTATGTTAAGCATGACATAAAATAAGTCCTGTCAACCATTTAAAGTTGTGGAATGGGGTACACTTGCTCCCCCATATTAATATGCCTAAAATGGGAAGGGGTGGCTTATCTATCCTTTACTGAGAGGCTCTTGGAACAGCAACTCTTCAAAACAGATTTGCTCACTTGAAGCAAGGAGGGTTGCAAGCTGAACCGCGCAAAAGTGCGAAGTGTTAATGGATTGGGATTGGGCGTCTGTGACTTCCCTCCCTTTTTGCCAGTCAACACCGCTGCCTTCTCCAGCAGCTCTCTGCGCAAACGGAGATGTCAATTCTGCACTAGCAATGAACAGTGGCTGCGTACTTCCGTGTTTCCTATCCCGTGATCCTATGCTAAGCAATCTTGCCTGCCACAGATCTCCTGATAGCATTAGACTGATCTCTTCTGTAAGCTGCTTTGCGTGGTTTTAGATAACATAAGGACAGCGCTGTTTGCCTCAGGGAGCAAAATATCTTGGGTCGCCCCAGGTGCAATGACGTGGAGTTCATTGTGCTGCGTGAGTTCATAATCATCAAGAAATAGTTCAGACTGTCAGAAGAAACCTTAAACACAAACAAAACTGCATGTTGGTGCTTCAGTCTTATTTTAGCTGCTCCAGTAGTGGAAGTTCTAGCGCTTTGCACTGGGGCACATGCCGGCTGGTACTTTCTCAGCCAGATACAGGATGATTGGCATGCTTATCAACATTACCAGTTTTGGCAGGGGGTGGAGTAGGAGTCTCCAGCTGCATAGATGTTGCCTTGAAAGGTGCACGGGCAGCGGTCAGTCGCGATGCAACTTCTGCCACTGATATCATCAAGAATACTTCCTGTTCAAATAGATCACTTAGGAATGTTTAGAAAGGAAGCAAGTTATATGAGATAGACATAAATGACATGCATTTTTTGTTCTTGGTAGAAGAACTTTGTAAATTTGTACACTACTTGATAGACGTTGCTAATAAATAGCTATAAGTAGCCTTTTAAGACATATAGAGTTAGCACATGTCTTTTGTAAGAGGCTTGATGCACTCATATAAGCTCAGTAAGCCTTGCAAAGACCCTGCAAGGTAGGTCAGCACTAGTCCCACAGAGTGTGAGGCAGCAGAGACCCGGATTCTAGTCACCACTTCACTGCAAAGCCCATTGGGTGACTTGGACCAGGCTAAGACTTTTGCCTAAACTACCTCACAGGGTCATTTTGAGGATTCAGTGAAGAAGAACAGGACCAGGTGAGTTGTTTAGGGTTGCTTGCAAAAAGGAAAAAGTGTAGTAATAAATAAAGCACTGTGCCAGATATATTTTAATTTATAAAAAATTGTGGAACACCTGTTTTAAATTTGCATCTTGTTGTTATATCTGTGTTTAAGGAGATGGAAGACTGTGAAGCTTTTTTCACAGTCTTTCCCCAAAGATATTATACCAAGGCTTCAGGCTCTTCCTTCTCACTGATGCCAGATGTGTGAGAACTTGTGCTGGTGGCTTGAAAGAGAGAGAAAAGCACTTCGTACATGCTCAAAGGCGTAAACACTTGGGTGGCTGCTTGGGTAACAACAACATGGAGGGCAGCCCTGAACACAAGCCATTTCTGGGTTCAGCTTCCTCTCAGGTTTGAACAAACTCTCCTCCACCCCCAATAAACAGACTGCTGTGTGGAGCTGCCGTTGCACAGTTGTGCGCTTCAGCTGGCTGGCCACGCAGCAAACTTGCGCACGTGGCTGGCCATGCGAGTGTGCGTGAGGGTTCTGCCTTCCTACATCCAGGCTCAGAAGGCTTCTGGAGCAGGTGGCATAATCTGGGAGGGGGTAAGTTTGGCACGGTTTAGAAATCAAGCACTGCTTTCAGACCCCGCTCTGTAAGGTGGACAGATCAGGGAATTGCGGCATAGGACGGTTGCCACGATGCTTGAGGAAATGGTTGCAAAGGGGCCACGCCAGTGACAAAGGACATCTCAAGGAAGGTGCTTACCCTTGGGGCAAAAGCAGCCATCAGTACATGGAGCTGTACAACTTTTGCTCCTCTCTGGATTGAAGCACGTGTCAACACAGGCGTTTCCACATTCCGTATATTCCAGGTTGTTGGGGCATTGCTGGACTGTGAGCACAAAGCAAGCAAAGCCAATGTTAGTGAACACAGGCGGTTATACTTTCCTAACGAAGAGCCGTGCGTCTGTGCGAAGGTGGGCCATATCTCAACATTTCATGCCGTGCAATATTCCACAGATGAAAATAGAGACACTTTTGTGCATTCACAAGACTAGGGACTGCATCTGGAAGCTCTAGTAAAAAAAGGGAGTAGGCAGACATTGCACTGAGGAAAGCTGCCATGGCGGTCACGAGGAGTTACCCATCCAGTCGAGATGGGCCTGGAGTGTCCTGAAAACGTCCCTCTTCAAAATCTTCCTGAACTCTTGAAGTATTTGAGGTCACTCCTGGAAAATATTTAATGAAATGGCCTTCCCAGTAGCACAGCCCATGAATACACTAAAATTGTGGATCCAGGGTTAATATTGTTTAATGTTGCTATCGTTGAAGAAAAACACAATGACCTTATTATCCTTAAGAAAACACAATAACTCCTGGTCTTCCTCTCTTTGCCTATTCCTTCTTACATCATTCTATATGAATTATCAAGATGATTTCATTCAGCATCAACTAAGGTGAAATTTCTCATATTTTTGACCATTTTTGTTTGTTTTCTGTTTTGCTCAGCTGCTGGAGAAGCTTGCCTTTCTCTACTTCCCAGAGAATTGGGGGGGGGGGGGGGCAAATATCCTTTCTTTTGTCAGCAACTGGCAAAAGTATGAAGAATCTGGACAACTATTTTCACTCAGGTCCTCAAAAGCATTGGTAGACAATGAGGCCTGATTACCTGCCCCAGGGTTGGTGAAACGGACATTTCAGAAGATGGGGAAGTAGCACGGAAATGTAAGAAACCCCTCTTTGGCTCAAGATGCAGAAGGGGCCTTCCTCTTGAAAGCCTTCCTCTTTCTCCTTCCCGTGGGCAGCATCAGAGAATCGGTCAGTCTTCCGGCTGGCAATACCAGCCGGAAGTCCATTCCTCCTCACCACTCAAGATACAGTGGCTGAGCAGCCAGGCGCTCTCCTCCTGGCAGAGAGCATCAGCACGAGGTCACAGTGGCTGTCTGTTCAGGGAGGTGGCATCAACATGATGAGTCACAATCGCCAGACGCTCCTTCAGCAAAGCACCATCAACTTGCAGGGTGGGGGCTTACTGGTTAGTCTCTCGAGCCCAATCTGTTCAACGAATGGGGGACATTCTTGCCTACTAGCCAGCTTCTGCCGCTAACGCATCCCGCATGGCTGTGCACGGGGCAGCCACATGAAGGTGAACAGAAACCCTGAAGCAGGGAAGCAACCACTTTTGGCAATGGAGAAGCAAACAGTTTTGCTGGTTCAAGTGGGAGAAAGAGTGCTGAATGCCCAACTCAGACACACAATTAAGACTACACCCAGGAATAGAATAGGCACTCACCAAGCACATTGAGCATGAGCCATGCTGAGTGGGGACAGTGAAAGGGGTCACGGTGGGCAAATTTGGCCTAGAACCTTCTTGGCGTTAAGTTGACAACGTCTGGCTGTCTTCATTTACTTACAACAGAGTCCTTTGGATCTCCATTTTCCAGGGTTGCCCCCCTTGAGGATGCAGTCTCGGGAGTACTGGCCGAAAGTGCTGCACACACAGCTTGCAACCAAGTCCAAATGGGAAGCGTTCTCGGGACAGCTGCACATGTCTTCAGTACAGCTGCTTATGTAATAACCAATGGCGACAACCCTAGAACAGTTCCCAAAGTGGGACAGGACTCGCTTGCACTTAGATTTCTGAAAGAGGGAGAGAAATTTCTGTTCTTACATTGATGGTAAAACAGGTGACCTCCCACAGTCCTGGTGTGTGCCAGAGCTGGAAACCATTTAACGATGGGCCACATCCCTTCCCATGAAGAAGGAGGCCCCACCCAGCTCCCAACCCCTCATCCCAGGATTCCAGGTGCAAGAAGCAAGCAAGGCTCCAGCGGCGTTCCCTCCTCTGTCGCCAGGTGCAGTCACAAGCTATGCCAGAGCCCAGGTAGGACTTGGTACCCAAGCAAGTTCCCTGGAGACACCAGGGCTGCTATGTTTCTGCTTGCCCAGGAAAAGCCAGTGGTCAGCCTGGGTGGGCTCAGTCCAGAATGTTCTTTACTGAAAGGCTGCCATGGCACAGCTTGTCCCATGGGCAGCACTCTGCAGCCCCTGATGCGAGACAGTGCGGTAACTTGCTTCCCTGAAATGTGTGTTTTGATCAGGTGCCCTCCTGTATTCGCAGGCTTTCCCTGACCCACCCGCCCGCAGCACGATTTGCTGTCTTACACAGTTTCACACAAACCACACAGCTATCCCTAGGCAAGGACCCAGGGCAGATGGGTGAACAAAGAGACAAGGCTCAAAATGGTGCAACGGGCTTCTATGCACCACCCCAGGTTGGCCAACATGCAGGCTCAGTGCTCAGATGGACCCTGACCTGCCCTTCACATGCCCTGCCCCCCATCTGGAGCAAGGCACCGTGCACGCAACTGCATCCTGGCAAGCAGGGGAAGGAGAGCTAACATCCACAGAGCTGCCTTAGTTAAGCTACTTTTGGGACTCAGAGATGTTTACAATTTGCTTGCTTTTTAATTGCATCCTTTATTTCAGATGCATGCTCTTTTCCTTAAGCATGGCCCATTTCTGTGATTCACTGTGATACTTCATTAGGCACTGTCTGTTCTTTCTAGTGCCAGCGATTTGTTTTCTGCTTCCTTAATGCAGTCAGTCTTGCTGAGAACAACATTAGTTCACTTTACTTGCTTGTCTGATGATCAGTTCTGAGTGGCTCTGAGTGTGGGAGGGAAAGGGGAAAGATTGTGCCGTATGGAATGTCCTACTTAGAATTCGATCATGCCCTGGAATGCACGTGCAGATGCCGCAGACATTCCTTTGCGGGGTTCTGGCCACTAGAGGGAGCTCAGCGGGCAAAAACAGAACATTCCTTTCACATGGACTGGACTGGAACGTCTGTAATTGTTCTGGGATCCAGGAAAAAGTGAAGAAATGATCTAAGCGGAGTACTGTTTGGGGTTGTTGTTTTTTTAAAAGAGAAATCAGTATTACTATTTTCTGAAATAGCTGAATAAGTAAATACATAAAACAATGTTAGCATCAACAAATAATCCTATGAAAAGCTTCAAGAAAAGCTTCCTCACTGTCAGAGCAATATGACAGTGGAACCAGCTGCCCAGAGAGGTGGTGGCTCTCCCACACTGGGGACATTCAAAAAGAAATCTGAGTGGGATGGTGTGACTTGGTGTCCTGCAACAGCAGGGGGTTGGACCCAATGGCCTTCATGGCCCCTTCTAACTCTACTATTCTATGATTCTATGAAAACTATTAATGAATTGAAAAAATGCAGAGAATTAATTCATGCAAGGCATTGTTTTACTAAAAGAACTTAGGATCAACAATAGATAAGCGGTAACAAAGCTAAACAACAAAAGGTTAAAGAGCCAGGGTGCTTGGGCTCTTTTTGCAATTTGAGCCCCACTGAGGATGTTCAGTGCTGCTTCGAATTACTCTGTGTTCATCTGAGTCTTACACACTTCCCTACAGCAGAATATAAAAGCTGGTAGTTGTAAGACAGTCAAGGTATTATATTGTATGTTGTGAGCCGCCCTGAGGCTTCGGCGAATGGGGCGGCATAGAAATGTTTTAATTAATTAATTAATTAATTAATTAATAAGGTGGACAAGTCCAACTTACATATCTACTTTTACACTGCTGGTGCAGGTGAGATTTGCCTTGGTTCTTTCTGCTGTCTCCAAGTACATCGGGACACTTCCGTGCTGGATCATCTACTTTCTGAAGGTTTCCAAACTGCCATGGGGATAGTGGAAAGCCTGTAAAAGCTCATCATGGTTAGGACATTATGTGCATGCCTAGCATGAATTTCTCAGCTGAAAATGCACCTCAGTGGGAATAGCAGGTCTTTTCCAGTTCCTCAAAATATCAAGGCCTAACGTGGCTAATTGAAAACAACATGGGGCTCCTAATGAGGCCTTAGAAATTAGAGTGGAGTGGTTAAAACATTTGTTCAACTCTATCGGCCATATCTCTTAGAGGAGATCAACCCTGGCAGCTCTTTAGAAGGCCGGATACTGAAGATGAAACTCAAATACTTTGACCGCCTAATGAGAAGGAAGGACTCCCTGGAGAAGAGCCTAATGCTGGGAACAATTGACGGCAAAAGAAGGAGGGGAGGGCAGAGAATGAGGAGGCTAGATGGAGTCACTGGGACAGTGTGTGTGACCTTAGGTGGGCTCCGGGGGATGGTGGAGGACAGGAAGGCCTGGAGGAATGTTGTCCATGGGGTCGCAATGAGTCAGACACGACTTCGCAGCTAACAACAAAATCAGCCATATCAGAGAGAGCTGCAGGATATTTGCTAACTGGTATATCGTACTGGATTTGGGATAAGCAGAACTGATTTAGGGTCCTGTACAACACTGTTGCTGGGAACTCTGCTCTGCTCTCTTTTGCCATTTCTATCTTCAAGGCTGAAGAGCCTGCGTGAATCCTTGGATGCCATCACCAACTCTGCCTGATGAGAAGGGTTCTGTCTTTACCCCAGGATTCAGGCCTAACACTCATCATTTTTGTCTCTATAATTTGAGGGTGATACTGAAATTGTTCAGTGTGAAACTGACCTGAATCACAAATGCTTATGAACTTAGGCTGGTGCACCACAAACTATGTTCTGGGAGGGTGTGTTATCAAAGGCACATGACAGCACTACTGTCCTTCAAGCTCTGGGTTGATTTTGATGGTCTCCAAAGCCCTATAACCTGAAAAACGCAGCATCCCTTGCTCTCAAGACTTGAGCTTTGCAGCTGGTCCTGAACCTGGTACCTGGGGGATATGAAGCTGGGAGACATAAGCAAGAGGGTCCCGTTGCATTCATGTGCCGCTCAAGGGATTTTCTATGGACAGCTCATTGGCTAGCTACTGAATGAATAAAGTGCTGGACATTGATGGACTATGGCCTGGTCCTGCCTAATCCTTCTTACGTTCTTTCCTCTGGAGATGCGCCACAATCCAACTCTGAGCATCAGTTTCTCTTGACTTTTGTGGCCAAGGATAGAATGCCCTGAGGATCACGAGAATTGCTTATTCATGTTCTGTGGTCTGTCTGTCTGTCTAAATAGATGTAAAGCTGTGGAGAATTTGTTCCCAGTGCTATTCTGTGGAAACTCTTATCATAATGTGTGAAAAACCTCTATGAATCCTGGAGTGCATTGTCAGTTCCATCGGGCAAGATGGCTGAGGTCCTCACACAACAGTTCTGTGTATGCTTACTAAGTCCCACCAGGTTCAATAGGGCTTGCTTACTGGTAAGTATGCCTAGGAACACAGCCTCCCTCTCAGGTGGAACCATACTTTCGTAATTTCAAGGCTAGACTGCTGAAGGTGGTATAATTTATATGCATATATGCTTTATTATACAAAAACATATTTTCATTTGAATGTACAATGTGCACAATTTCTTGGAGTTCCAAAAGAAAAGGCGAAAGAAGGAAGCTTTTTCCAAAAGTCTGTTCAGTTGATTCAATTGGTGGTCTTTCCAGGACCAAGAGAAAAATCTCACTGCATTTCAAATATGAATACAGAGTGAAGATTAAAGTCTCTTATTTTGGGAAACACAGATGTATCAAACATCAACTGAGAGTCACTCAACATTTCACCACAGGTGTGCTTACCAAATGTGTGACACACAAAATGGAATAAATATGTGTTCATATGTTAAAAGCACCTGCAGGAGATCCAGTGGTACAAGTAGTGGATTGTGTAGGATTAGGATGAATGGGTCTTTGGTCCAACTTTCTAGTCAGCTGTGTAGCTCATTGCAGCAGTTGGACACCAACGCTGTTCTGGTCACGATGAAATGGGATGATGGGGGTGGGAGTAGCCGCATTTAAGTAAGCATTGCCAGAAGAGAAATTTGCTGCAGGGGAATCAAGTGCCGATACGTTGTATTGTGCCGTAGAAATGCAATTAGGGAAGACTGTGCGTCTTCCCAGCCTGCTGTCCGGGAGTTAGTTGTTGATAGGCAGCTTCAAGACCCCTCTGATGTGACTCTAAACCAGGCTTGGACTGGGCAGCTCTTCGAACAGAAGACTTAAATAGAGTCTATAAAATAGTGACACATGGCCAGTCTAGCTTTTACACACATGTGCATACATGCACACGCACACGCATACCATGTCTGTTAACATGTCTGTTAAGGTGTTTGGGATATACACATGATAGTTATGATTATTAATGATGGTACAGCCAATTATATAGAAAATTGACATCTTACTATGTAGGAGCAAATCATTCCTTCCATCGCCATCGTAGTTCCCACATAATCCACATGTTTTCCCCCTGTATGCATCTTCTAAATCCATCTAAGAAAAAAAGAGGGAAATGAGAAATGTTTTAAGATTTTTCTTCTAAGTAGACCTGATCAGAACTATAATACAGAACATTATTCATACTTGGACGTAGGTTGAGGTCTATGCTTAGGCTGGAAATGTATCACAATTGAATGCAACTGTATCATCAAACAGAAGCCCTTTTCTCTCATTAATTCACTTGCTGAATATGGGATTAATACATGTCATGTTTATCTTTTAAGTAATGGGATATTAATTAGACAAAAAATTTCTGCATCGCACATGAATTACAACAAATTTGATGGGTCTAAGCACACCAGTTGTTGCTGGGTTGGTGGTGACTTCCTATTTCAGTGATAAAGTAGTAAATGCTGAGTAGTCATTTAACGTAAAATTGTTAAGTTTCTGTCAGTCTCAAGCCCAGAAAGGAATTGTGTGACTGTTATCCTCCAAAATTGATGCCAGGGATTATGAAAGAATTGATAATAGAAAGCTTCAGCTATTGGGCAGTACCGAAATGAAATAAATAAATAATATAAAGAAGTTAGCCTTACTTCTGTACATCCTTTATTCATTCATAATATAGCTAGAAAACTGCAGGATATGATGACTGGCAATGCAACACGTTTGATCAGTGCTCGCACTCACTAAAACAAATTGAACTAACTGAAGCTGCATACCAGGAGAGTGTCACCCCAATTCCACCGGAGAGACAGGCCTAACTTGGAGCTGATTTGGAAGTAAGGGTAAATGTCTTCTATTAGAACACTCTTCAAGCTGAAGGGCAGAGAAATTCTAAAAGAAAGAAGGAAAATTAAACAACAGCTGAATTGTCTCATGTTTAAAAGACATGCCCAAACTGAGTAATTAAGTGGAATGCCCCTTTATTGGCTGTGATTTGTTATTAATTATTATTATTAAACCAGGCCTCCCAGTTACTTTCCTCCCTGCTTTTTTCTCTTGATTGCTGCTTGCTCTTGCTCCAGAGGATTCTCATTAATTTGAGTTTGGTTAGGCAGTGATGTGTACAGATATCTGATACTTGCAGATCCAGTGTGGTCTCATGATTATCAATTACTGTATGTATCTATTGTTAGCTGCAGTTGTGAATTTACAGCATTAAATGATTCTGATCAGATGCTTAGTCTGCATACAGTCTAGGGCATTTAACAAAATAACATTGAGTTCATCTTTCTTTTGTGGAGGCAAAGCACGTCAGACCTTGGAAAAGCAGGACAGACTGGGCCAGTAGGCCCTTTTATATGTCATGGGAGCAGCGCAGAGCTCCTGCAGTTACAGTGGCTACAAAAGCAAGACAAGAACTATTAGGTAAGGTTTTTCCCCCTCCAGGTATTAGAATGAAAAAGTGACGCCTGCTTATTTTTAACAAATAGCCTTTTTGGACTACAGACCAATTTGACAATTTAAGAAACTGTCCCAGGCACCATCACAAAATGGCTGCTTTAAGAGATGTGGCAAAGGATAAGTAACCCGCCCACACAGAAGCCCATGTTGTAGCAATTCCAGCTGCCAGTCGGGAAATGTGTTCATTAAAACGTGGTAAGGCACCTTGATGAGCACCAGAAAAGGCATTTAAAGAGGGGCACTGGTGCCCCCATGTGTCACATTGCTTACCCCAAGGCAGAGCATTCTCATTCACTCCAGGAAACCCATGTGAGAGATGGAGATCTTTTTCTACCCAGAAATACATCGTTAATTTATATGACCATACACTGCAATTTTGAATACTTGAACACATATTCATAACATGGAGAATAACTGCTTAATGAGGCATGCTCATTAAGTACAGATTTGGTACAGAACTCTGTGAGACCATTTTTCCAGTTCACATAATCCAGGAGTTGCATTTCCCCGCTTTTGGCATAGATTGGTGTTGGTTCCTGTTTCTGGATAAGTAAATAGCTGAAGGCTAGTGTCAAGCAAAGGCAGGTTTGAGCATTCGTCAATGGCTCACTCCCCAGGAATATCCTACTGATGATGATGTGGAGTTGCCCCTTTTCTTCACCACTGCAACCTGCTTGTTGCAATCGCCCTCATCCAGAACCACCTTATAGGCTATTCCTCAATCCTGGTTCCCATATTTCAGACTGTATCTCAGTGAATCTCTTTTCCCAGTATGCAGGAGCATTTTTAAAACAATAAATGGTTATAAATGGATGTTGAACTGACTCACTTGCTTCCATCTACTGTGATGCCTGATTCTTTCACCTCCAGAAGTACTCCATCGATGGTGGCAGTGAAATAGATAATAATCCTATTCTGGGTGCTCCTTGTAATCTGGATCTTGAAGTCTTGATAATTGTCTTTACAATGTGAAGCAAAAATATAATGGCAAGTTCCAGGGAAGTCAAATTTTACTTGGTCAAATGTCTGAAAATGGAAGTGACCCCAGGCAGAACATTGACTTGTGGAGACTGCAGAGTGCTGAGCTGCAGAGGAAACCAAGATGATGAGATACTAAAGTCAGATTGAGGGACTGCCTTCCTCAATGCCTGCCAGATTAGTTGGAAAGAGGCACCCCTGGTCTGAACACACCTGGAAGACACCAGGCTGGGAAAGGCTGCTCTGCAACAGAAGTTATCTGCTCTGGATAAGCAGCAAAGGGTTTATCTTGTTCCTTTTAAAATGCATGGAAACGGCCCCTAAACGGATTGCTTAAGGACTGAGCAAGCAGTAATACATTCATGGGCCATGCACTGTTGATAAAGCTTACCAGGGTTTTGTGCTTCTGTTATCATTTACCTGAGTCCAAATCACTACATGAAAAGCAGCCCTAGCAGTGGGAGAACATTTTAATCCAACTAAAATGTTAGGAGATACCTGAGTTAAAATTAAGCACTTTTACATCCAATGGTTTCAATAGGACACCTATGCATGTGCTTAATCTCTCTCATCAAAACCGAAGTAATTTGCTTAAATGTGACTGAATTATGCCACAATTATATGTTGATTACTTGCAGAGGAATCAGGTATTATAGCTCACATCTAATATTTTGAAACATCCAAGTAACAAATATTTGCACTAGATACTCCTACCTGTCTGCACTCGTGTTTTGCTCTTGCAGAAGCTGCAGAGTAACAACAGAATCCATAGGTGGCTTCCCTGCTTCATCCCCATTATCCTACACTGGGAGGTCACCTGAAAAATCTCTTCTCTGAAGCAGGTTCTTTCCTAGCTCATGGCCACATTTTATAGTCAATTAATTTTGCCATATGAACAAAGCATAAAACTAAAGGAGGAGTTTTAAGAGTTTCCCTTCACTAATTTATGCAGATTGACTCATTCTTTTCTCGGATGTAAAAGGACAAGCTGGCATTTGGTTGCTGGATGCCATTATCTTGAATTTCATCTTTGATTTTGCAAGATTTTTTTCAAGCTTGGAACCACTCCAACTCCACTCAGATCTGGTGGCAAGAAAACTTTCCTAGCTGGGTCAATCAGAATTTTGTTCTCTATCCAAGTTTTTCTGGAACATCACTCTGGGTCCCATGAACCAGGATTTTATGAGGTCTGCTTGACGTACCAGAACAAGCTTCCTGGGATCAGTGGTTCAATATCTTTAGTTGGGTGGGAAGAAGCTTCAAAGACCACAGATGTCATTACACTTGGGTTGCCTTTTCTTTTTCTGATGTCCATTTATGTACAAACAGCAGGCATGCAGTTCACCTGCAAATGATCTTTGTGACTCCAGGGGATGTATTTCAATGTAAATATAGCTATTTCCAAATTTGCATCTATGCGTATATAAATCACCACATGAAAAAGTAATGCCAATCTGAGTCTTTTTTCTGTCCTCGTCTCTGATGGTGCATTTCCCCGCCCCCCTCCTCCCTCCCAAAATCTAACCCAGCTCCTCCTTGCTTTCCCAGTGTTCCTGCCCCACCTCTGCCAGTCTCACTGGTAAAATGTAATGCTGCTAAGCTCAGCAGAAGTGATGCTGTTGGGACATGAGGGAGGCCTCTCCACACAGTCAACAAACAGGTGGACAGTGGGTTGTGTGGTAAGTGCACATTGACAGTGGAGTTGAGTGAGCCAGCATGACCCACAACCTGCCCCCCTACCCCCGCAATTCATTCAGTCCATGAAGGGCGTTACAGGAGCCCATTAATAGCGGCTGTCCATGCACACAGTACCTCTTGATCATATCATATTCCAACCAATAGCCTGCCCCTTTTGCTTGTAGAGCAATAGGTTAAGTAAACCAGTCTGGTCCTTCATAAGAGGGACCCTTGGTCATCTGCTCAGGCTGCCTGCAATTGCCCAGGAGAACCCAAGGCCTGCAAAGGGCAGCTCACACTGATTTGCATGATATTCTATGTACTATCTGTATTACATGTTTCTAGATAGGAGCTGCAGTAATTGTCATCATCCCTGGGATTTCTCACAGTTAGCAGCATCTAAGGAGACACTTGGCGTTTGCATGACCACAGGTACAAATCCCTTTGTCTTATGAACTGACATCTCAAGAGTGAGGGCTTTCCATTGACCCCTGGCCTGTAAAGCCAGCTCAGTCATGAATCCCATTTGCCACAGATCTATTGCCTGCGGAACAACATTTTTTCATGGATCATTTGCCATAGAAGAGTATTTGGCTTGGATGGAGTACAGCTTATACATTAACTCTGTGGTTGACCTGGCATCCTGAGGGGTGCCAGTGCGTGTGGAACGTCGATACACCTGGTTCAGCTTCTCAAAAAGAGATACAGCAGGTACTGAGGTTCTCTTCCTTTTAACATCACTTTGTTGCTAATGACCTTTTGCCCTGTCTAAGAAAGGAACCAGCACCCCCAAGCTCAGGCATAATTTTAAGTTGGCCACAAGATGACCCTGCCGACAAAAGTGTGTATAGTCAAGGCTATGGTTTTCCCAGTTGCAATGTATGACTGTGAAAGTTGGACCATAAGGAAGGCTGAGCGCTGAAGAATTGAGGCCTTTGAATTGTGGTGCTGGAGGAGACTCCTGCAGGTCCCCTGGACTGAGAGGAGTTCAACCCTGACTGCTCTTTAGAAGGCCAGATACTGTAGATGAAACTCAAACATTTTGGCTACCTAATGAGAAGGAAGGACTCACTGGAGACAACCCTAATGCTGGGAACAATTGACAGCCAAAGAAGAAGAGGACGGCAGAGGATGAGGTGGCTAGATAGTGTCCCTGAAGCAGTTGGTATGAGCTTAGGTGGACTCCGGGGGATGGCGGAGGACAGGAAGGTTTGGAGGAATGTTGTCCATGGGGTCAAGATGGGTTGGATTGAGACTTCGTGACTAGCAACAAGAAGACGACCCACATGGGGCACTGCTCGTTACAGGAACTGGATTGCATCAGGGTTGAAGCAGTGCCTTTAACTATGCTGAATCCCTCTGGAAAACACAGATAGGCATTCCAGGGTTTTCTGGAACTAGACACAGACATTCTATGTTAAAAATCCATGTGGTGTATTATATAATCTTCCTCTAAACAGAGGATTTAACCTTCCTCCCCATATGGTCTGATTTCTCCCCCCTACAATCTTTTGTCTCTAATGTCCTTTCAGGTCACCATTGCTGGAGACACTGCAATATCATATCAGGACTTTCAATGGGAATAGACCCTCCACCTATTTTGGGCTTCACTTCCTTGATGTCAAAGAGAGGCTGGGCCACCTTTGGTTGACAGCTTAATATAAGGAATCTGAGAGACCTTCAAAATGAAAATCCAAGGACCCTGTTTAATTTGTACTAAATCACGGGAGTGTTGGCCACAGGCCATAAACTTTTACTTGGTGGCTTGCCAGTGCAAAACTGTTGAGCCTCTCAGGGGAAAACTCTGGAGGCAATGAAAAACAGTGGCCACAACTCAATTGCCCTTGTGGCTTCTGTGTAACTCGACCAATAGGAGACCATAAGCTGCAGTGGCTGAGGACCTGGTCTGACGGCACAGCGAGGCTCCACATGCTCAGGTGAAGCAGTCCATTGGCTTAGCTGTTACGATGTCAGAGCCTGGCTGTGCCATCTTGGGCCAGACAGCTTCCTGCCACAAGGGCCTGGAGAGGCAGCAGGCACCTGAAGTTCCACTAGCAAGTTCTGTTAAATTAAACCATGAAACAGTTGCTTTTTAACAAAGAATTGATTTAGAGAAGTGTTTCTTTCAAGCCTTTTCACAGAAGGCTGCTGGCCATGACAGACTTGCTTAGAACATACAGTACTGAAAAGTTTAGATTTCAACTTTGATACATATTATGTTTCCCAATCACAGACTTATATGGGGGGAATGATATGGGGGTGGGGATACAAGGAGCATGCAAGGCACAATTCCATGCAAAGCTCCTCTTTCTACAGGGTCAGATACAGGCTGTCATGTAGTGGAGGAAACTATGTGCTGCAGGAAAATACCTGTTTAAGACTTGTCTGCTCCTTTTCAAATGAAAAGGAAAGGAAATTTGCAAATTCTAGAAGGTTATAGAAAAAGATCCAGTCTATATATATTTTAAATTTTAAATTCCTTGGTTTTTAACTCTTATTTAAAATGGCTAAGCCTAACTTTAAAAAAAAGATCTCAAAGATTGAGATAAGCCAAACTTAAGAATGGAGATATTCTCAGAGGTCAAGACAAGCCAAACTTAATATTGGAATCATGAGGAACTGAAATTGATGGATTACATCTTTCTTCATTGGGATATAAGTAAAGCTAAGAACACGTCTTGCAAAATGTTATGCCACTGCAGGCCTGCTTTTCAAAAATATTGTGTGTTGAAAATTGGGTTGCATGTGCATCCATGTTACATATTTGCATGGAATTAGAGTTGTCCTGGTGTTACTGAACTATTTTACTTTCTCTTTCTTTCCTCCCCGCACACCTTTCAACTGTTTGCTCACTATTGGCTTGTCTGTCTGTCTGTCTGTCTGTCTGTCTGTCTGTCTGTCTGTCTTTTTGTGCACAGATGGGGCACAAAAAGTCACTGAGTTGTCCACTGAGTAATCAAAAAGAGGTTGGTTTAGGAGGAGAAAAGGAGGAATTTACTCTTGGGCACATCATCCAAGATAGAAACATGATGCAAATCACAGAAAGAACGTGTATAACAATGGCAATACCCCTTGGAATCCTGAAGCTCTGCTTTCTCTCAGGGAGTCATAGAACATTCAAGTGCACAAATGTTTACCAACAAAAAGGATGTGACAAAACTTTTACTTTTGAACAGTGGTTTGATTTATTTAAAGCAAAAGAAGATGATTCAAAATAGTCCAGATCATAAACTCTTCCTTTCTCTTTACACAGAAGTTAACTGTTTTTCACACAAATAAATAAAGCAAACACAATGAAAAACAGGCAAAGAGGCAAAGATGGAACAGACTGTGGAAATTAAGGCAAAGCGCTGAATTTTTGTGGGAAGGGACAGCACACAGGGTCACTGTGCATGCATTCCTTCTGTTCCTTTAACCTATCGTTTAGCTCATGGAGCCACAGCTTCTGCTTTACTTATTTGATTGCCCTCCTGCGACGCTTCACAGCACGCTGCTCAGCTTGTGTGGTCAGCTTCCCAGTTCTTTCTGATGACCATGGCACCTCGCACATGCTGTCCAGACACTCACAACTTTCCACAAAGAGGTAGCTGTGTGTCTTCCTGGTTCCGTCAGGACATATCAGTGTGACTTGCTTCTGAGTTGCCTTTGCCTCTCTGCAGCAACTGCACCTGTGCTGCATTGAGTTGGTTTCAGCAGAGTATCTGGTTTGTAGCAGGAAAAGAAAGGGAGAGTTAGATTGTGCTACCAGCCGGAGTTACAAGCTGTTGCAGTGACTCTGTGGCAGTCAAGATGTTGCATTAGAGTAGCTGTAGTCTGCATTCTTTATTGGAATATATGAGTTTCCAGTATGCTCATGTAATGCATTAAGAATGCTGCATTTTGAGTAATGTGTGCACAATGTATTGTCTCGTCTATTATAAAAAGGGACTTCACGGCCAAGTTTTTAAAAAGAGAAAGGCAAGAGGATCAAGAAAGCAACACATCCAAGTAGAAGTGAAAGTCAGCTTTGGAGCTGATGCAACTTCAATCGCTACTCAAAAGTAAGTCTCATTGAGTTCAATGAAGCGTACCCCCATTTGAAATACAAAAATGACTGATTTGTACATAATGCAGTGTGATTATGGGGGAATCCTCCATCTGAACATTCCCCTCTGCTGTGGACTCACTGAGGCCACGATTCTATGCATCTTTAGAAAGAATACAGTTCTGGAGGAGTTGTAGGACTCTTTTGTGTCTAAATAAGCTTAGGATTGTATTCTAAGTGGCCTTAAGCACACCACCCTCTCTCTCATTGCAATCCCCCCTGCCTATACTATCGTGATAATATGGATCTATCTTACTTAGGTATCCTAAAGATTTCAAATTAATATAGATAAAGCACATTGACCCCTCAGAAGTAGAGATGTATGACAATTTCAAATGATGTGAACATGTCCTTTTCATAATCCTGAATATAAAAAAAATCTCTGATTTTGAAAAAAAAAATGCAGAATTTCCCAAGCTCACGTTCATATTAAAGAAGATACACTTTTTAAAATATCCCATTTTTTAAAATGCATTTTCATACTTCATGGTGGTGGGAAGTGAACAACTAGATGAGCTCTTTTAAAAACAGTGCATTTGCTCTGATTAAAATGTGCACTTTTCCCATTTAAACAAAAACAAACCAGAGTGCAACTGAGCATGGGAGGCAAATCTTCACTGTGATGTGCAAAATAGTCCTGGTGATTCCAAAAATTAAATGTTCACCCATCACTATTCGGAAGTGCTATAGAAGTATTCATTATTCTTATTTTAGTTCTTATTAGACTCTGTTCAAATCTTTATCCCAGCCCTGTTTGGTTTTTATTGTCAGATATCATAATTATCCGTATATGTTATCAGCGTGCAGCATACAGAAAATCTTGCAGAGACACCTACTGGAAGTGGAGCAGATGGCACATCTGCCAAACTAATACCCCCATCTTGAAGTCTTGGGAATCTTGCCTATCCACAAATGTCCCCAAATTTCTTTCCCTCCTCATTTTTATTTGTAAGAAAAATCTGGCAAATGGTTGGGAGCCTTCAAACATCCCTATTTTTTATTAACCCCATGTGTTTCAAACCAAATTTTGCAATTGTTGCGGCTTGATAGGGGTTGGCACATAAGAATGTACCCAAGAAAGGAATCCAATAAATTTAGATTGAAATACGTTGGGCTTAACAATAACAAGAAAAAGATTTCCATATGCAGGTGGAGGTTTCCTCTCCTCCTCTCACTATGACTGGTACCTTCCTATCTGACCTTTCCAAGGAAGAATAGGAAAAACCTTTCCAGAGGCACAGCTATCCATGAAAAGTAGCTTCCATTCCTCAGCATACAACATTCTCAGCCTTTTAACCTTCCCACCCCAAAGGATGGAGTGGGGGGTGACATACAGCTACACAATGCATGGTTGATATGACATATAGCTTAGCCCTTATTTATTCCACTGTTTCAATTATTTAAGTGGCCTGTGAATATTCAAAAGATCAGGTTATTCTGAAGATCAAACACAAACTTGTTATGTTCTTTACAGGTGGCAGAAGCAATTCGAATTTGGTTGGAAAATGTGTGATTGTTTTGTCCAGAGGTGCTTTGTAAAACTACTTATGGAGTCTTATTGTCCAGTTTGGTGTACATACATTGAAGCAGTTCCACATCTTCCCTCACACTGAGCCACAGGGACTGGAACCTCTGACCGGCAGCCACCATACGAAATATAGTCCATTGTTTTTGCAGCATAGCATAAAGGTGGTTTTTCTGGTGCAGAAGGTATACCTGCAAAACAAAACGTTTAAAAAGAAAGTTTTCAAATGCTTTCAGAAGCTTCAAGCTTCCTGCACTCTTGTCAGGAGTGCCAGCAAAATATTTGCTCTTTTTCCATGCCGATATTTGCTCTTTCTGCACTTCAGGCTTCACCCTGGATTTAACTGTATAGAAAGTCCTGTGTCAGACAGAACATTCACCTAGAATGTAAAGACAGGATACAAATAAAATATCTACTGAAATAGAATTTGAGAGTCTGACTGAATATAATGCTCACTGATTTTGATGGCAGAGTTTAGCATGTGGTGAACATTTTGCCACTGAAACCAGTGAACCTCATCAAGTCCTTAATTTTGACTGGAATTTCTCCATGTGTTCCTTTCTTCCTTTTAAAAATAGTGACATGATTTGGGTGGTTTGGGGGAAATGCTGAGGACTGGAGGGAGAGGCAGAGGCCTCGTAAGCCCCAGAGGATGATTTCTAGAATTAGAATGGAATGTCATATTTAGCCCAGAGAAAAGGTTTTGGTGACACTTGTTCCTACTTGAAGCCACGTACAGTGGCCATTTCTTTAATCTAAAAGAGAAAAAATGAAAATAGACCACTGTGTGGGCTGGATCCAGAGATCAGACAGTAGCCTATGCTGCCTCATAGAAACAAAGAAACAGAGAAAGTCAGAAGGGGCTTCCTGGGCCATCTAGTCTGACCCCCAGCTCCAGCCAGCTCCACTCATGACATGCCTACCATAGGTGTGTCCAGCCTCTCCTTGGACACCCTCACCGATGGGGCCTCAATGACCTCATGTACCCATGGGACCCACCAGTAGCACAACAGGGAGTCAGCCATTTTAATGCAACTCATCACAACCACCCTGGGAAGGTTGTTAGGCTGAGAGTCAGTGACTGGCCCAAGTCATCCAGTGAGCTTCATGGCTAGGCAGGGGTTAGAACCCAGAGCTCCCAGGTTCCCTGTCCAGCACTACAGCACAACATCACACATCATTAACCATGGGCCTGCAAGCATAAAGCTGAGCGTTACAGTAAAAGTATGTGAATTGCCTTCTTATACAGGCAAGCTTTAGCTTTGCTTTTGAAATCGGAGCAACTGAACCTATTTGTTTATATACAGTAATTATTGCAGTATATGCACAGAAAGAATGAGAGGCAGGGGGCGGGGGAATAGCCTGATCTTCTGAAATGCATACATAATTCTTTTATAATACTTACAAGTTTTGCAGCAGCCACCGGGCAACAATGTAATAGTACCCTAGAAAATAGTAACAGTGACAGCATTACCAGATTATACATTCATCTAGACCAGCAAAATGGTACCTCAGATTGATGCCTGAATAAAGCATCTAGTTTCATGCTTCAAGAGGAGGTGTGGAGGAGCTTTCTGATTTAAACTTGTATGAGTGTAGAGTAGGATCTTTTGAGTTAGAAATTCCCAAAGAATGTACGCCACTGAGATACAACAAATATTTTAATGTTATTGTGAGCAGATCAGCTTTCAGCTGCAAAAGTCAGCCCCTGTGCCTGGATGATTCCAAAGGTAATTGGTCATGCAGGCATTGTAGCATCTTTTCTGTCTTTCCAGACATCCTTTTTAAATTGCTGACATCCCTGAATGCAACAGAAAATCCAGCTGTATTGTCTTCTACTCACTGTGTGTTTGAATTAAAGAGTTTTCATAAGGCTGAATATGCATATGAAACAGGTACTCACAGGCTGACATTTCTCCTCATTAAATGGTGAGCAGCTTATTGAAGAGGTGGAGGAAATCAGCTGCATGTTGATCCTCTGGCAGCTGTAAATGGTACAGTTGTTCTTTGGATCACTCTGGCGTTCACCAGCCTGGACAAGGTGAGGACAAAAGTTCAGTACTGGCTCAGAGCCTTCCTGTTTCATATTAGTGGCTCTTTGGACCAATAGCGAACTAGTCATTATAGTGAAAGGGCTCTCAAGAAAGGTTAGAAAACTTGGATTTTGTGTTAAGGAAGGTAACGGCAAACCCTAATTTATGATTGGGACCAGTGAGCCACCATTTTCTGGAACTAAAGGACCTGTGGAGAGAATGATTAAGGACAGACCTACAAACAGGCCCTGATTTGGTCACCTGTAAAAAGAAATAATCACAGAAGGTGACCAAACAGGGATGGTTCTTGAAGTGTTTCATGTGTTCCTAAGAGGAATGCTCACCCAAGGAGAAATTACATGCAGAGACTTTGGATTCATGAGAAGGCCAGGGGGATGGGTGGGACTGAATTGTATATACTGATTTAGCACTGTCTAGCTCATCTCCTTCTTCCCAGATTAGTTGCTTTCCCTCCTCTGCAAAATTTGGCAAAAGAATCAATACTAGTTGAGGACTAGTATGAAAAGCAAAACACTTACATTTAAGATGATGAAGTTATTATCGACTGTTTCTATAATGCAGCTTGTTTGAATACATTTCCCACAGCATTCTCCAGGCTGTGGCATAAGAGTGTATCCCTAAAAAAAAAGAGAAATCTAGTCTTGACGTATGAGCGGAAGCAGCCTGCTCCATTCCCTTTCTCCATAGATTTTGCATTCCCCACAACAGTCATTCAGCCTTCTGTGCCTACAAAGCACCTTCCGTCCTGTTCAGCAGCCTCTTTCTGGTTTCTCCCCTAGGGATTGTCCCCTAACGATGTCTTGTATTTGAGCACGGGTTTCTCCAAGCAGGGCCAGCCTCTGACACGCTCCCACCTAGGCAAAGGACGCCACGCCACGCACGGAACCCAGCCAGACTGGCAGCTGAGTCTTCAGCCAGCCAGCACTGGAGAGAGGCGGGGATCCTCCGCTGCACTTGAGGGCAGCAGAGGACTTCCGCAGGTGCAGGCAGGCCATGTGGCACACAAAGCTCTCTCCTCCAACCCCATATCTAGACAGCTAGATAGATAGACATGCACTGCACTACACTGCTTGTTTAAAATTGGTTTAGGAAGGAATTATCCTGCATACTAACCATGTGCTTATTTTCTGAGAGAGGATCCTTTTGCAGCCAAAATAACCCCAACTACACATAAGAGGGAGGTACCAGCAGGCTTGGGGACCAGCTGTCCCTTCCATTAGGCAAAGTAAGGCGGCTGCTTTCAGAGCATGTTCTGACGGAAACACCAGTGACTGCAGTGGGAGGGGAGACCAGCAAAGATCTCCTTCTCCCACTGCTCAGCCTGGAAAAGTTCCACTGGATCAAAAGCCTCACGCTGATGGAAGGAGTTCTCTGTCTACAAGAGGCATTTGCTAGAACCAGGCCCTTTCCTAATGTGCTATTATATAAACATGCTATAGAAAGATGGTAGCTTTGACTGCCGATTGTGGATTTGACTACTAACTTCTGAAGACATGGCAAGGCTGAAGGGTTTAAGAGCACTAACAGTTCACAGGCCAATTCAGAGACTGCTAACTGTGGGGAGATACATGCAGTGACGTGACTGGGTATGGTGGTCGCTGCATTTGTAAATAATGCACAGCACAGGGGAATGCACAGGTGGACGTGTCCTCCTACATCCACATGCCTTTTGTGCCAAGATGACTGCCACAAATGATGCTCAGCCTGTATCTGGCTATTTGTCTGGTCGTGCTGCCATTGTCAAGATTTCAACAGTTGTCTTAGCAGAAACGGTAAAATGCTATCATCATCATCATCATCATCAGAACGATCCCTGGGCCAGGGCTTACAATCGAAGCCATTGTGCAAGCACTGACTAGATAGTGAAAGAGGATTCGTGCAACCAGGAGCGGGAGTGTGTCACTTCGGAACACCACCAGTCCATAAACCTTTCCAGCTCCTGACTTTGCTTCGTTTCCTAATGCTTACTGGGTCACAGTGCACATTGCATGAGACTTGGTCGCAGTGGATGATGTTGAGCTGAGTGCTGCTGTTTTGCTGCTGGGTGCACACGCATTCCTTGCACTTCCCTGCAAAAATCTGCGAGCCAGGCTGGAAGAGAGGAGCAAAGGGTCATCTGTTAGCACAACACGGTGCGTGAAACAGATCCGCATCCATTAGTCCAGCACAAAATTGCTACATAAATGGAGTCGTATGTGAATGGCTGTTAAGGGGCAGCAATTCATTCCCACCTTCTAGATGGAATGAGACTTAAGAACCCATTTCAACTTCAGTTTTTGCTGACTTTTTGTTCCCCAGAATGTCTGCCTTGGTTTCATTTGTGCTTTTGCTTTCTGTTATTGCTTTACAGGACAATCCTGAGCGTACAATCTCAAAAGCAAGCAGCCCCTCAATGGAGTTTGCTTCCTAGCAAATGTATGTAGGATTGCATGTATCGCATAGCACTGGACTTACTGAAGCTATTGCTGAAGAGAGGGGTAGAGGTTTTCACACAGAGTGCAATGCTATGGCCCCCACAGCAGATGCTCGGAAGTCTCCAAACTCAGAGGCTTGCAAAGCATGCGGCAGGGCAACAGCAAGGTCTGCAGCTGCAGTGCCTCACACCCTGCATGTTATCTAGATGACTGTTTTTGGCCCTGCAGATTCAACATGAGAGAGGGTGCAACTCTACAGCCTCTCCTCCCCCACCCCCCAAAGCCCAGTTGCAAACTTTCAGCAGGGCATTGGTGCTGTTCTTTCTGTTTTCAGGTAGAAATGGCTCCAATTTCCTGGGCTGGAAAAGGCTCTGGCCCACTTTTTCATGCCATGAGTCCAAGTTCCCGGCAAGCATGCCAGGAGCATGTGCCAGAAAGTCCCACTGCACAATTCCTCTTCTACATCACACCCAGCAGCCTTTGTGCTGCTGCACAGAAGTGGGTTGCCAGTTACACAACCTTCTACCCCACGAGTGTCCAAGAACTTCCTCTTGGCTCTGTTCATTTTCCAAGACCAGGCCAAGCACAAGTGGAAGTCCATGGATGCTAGAGGGATGGATTCTGCAGAACTTCATTGCCACTCCAGAGCTGGATATCCACTTGGCTCCAAAAATGGACAAATTGACTATTCACTGTGCAAAACTTCTATTAGAAAATGACACTGGGAGCCCAGGGCTCTTCAACCGAATCCAATCCAGTCACCATTAAGAAGGAAGAAGCCTCACCTTGTATTCATTACCATTATGCACACAAACTCCTTTGGGAGCTGCAAAAGAAGGCAGTATATTAAACACTCTGTATTAAGAGGGACAGCTGTACATTTAAATGTCATGAGCGATTATATTGGTTCCTGACATGCTTTGTTCTACAACAAGAGAGGACAACTTTCAAGAGTTGGGTGACCACACTGCACTTCCAGGGTCCAGTGGTGGCTGCAGTCCTGGACCTACTGGTACCACCACTAGCAGGTGGGAAAAGTTCCCTTCTGAAGGAAAGCACTTTGGATCCGCAGTGGTTTTCCACTGAATGTCAGTGTTGTCTGCAGATAAAAGGGGACACTTTGCTTTGAAAGGATCCTACTTTTGCACTGCAAGTGGAAGCAGACATTTCAGTTGCATAAGTTCCCATTAACATGTGAATCCAACAAACTTCTCCCTTGTCTTTCAGGCCAACCCTGGACACAAATGGTTGTGCTTCTCAGTAGCAGGAGAGAATGTAGAGAGACAAACGCCCAGGAATGTCAAACAGGGTAACATCTCTCTTCCAGCAGGATCTGAACCTGAACACAGCTCCGGCAGCATGATTCATGCTGCACATGCCTGCAGGAGCAGGAGTCGTACTTGCAAGGACTGGAGCCTGTGAGAGAATTAGGCTGTGATCCAAGCAACAACCTGTGAGTACATTCCACTAACAGCTGGAGTAAGCATGCTTAAGATGAGCGTGTGACACCAAACCTTCCAAAGCCAAGCCAATCCTGCTCATCCTTCCACAAACTAAGACTTACAGCACTGATAAACAGGACAGCAGCTGCCTGGGAGTGTGTCAGCAACCACTTCAAACCCTGCAGAGCACTTCGGAGGCTGGGTGGTGCAGGCACTGGAGTTACACACTGTGAAGCAGAAAGGAAATCAGGGCATTACAGAGATAAGAGCAGGCCCTTAAACTATTCTCAGCCGAGGCAGCTGCACAGAGAAGCAACTGTACATCCTGCAAGCAATTTAATTAGAAAGGCTTTCCTGTTGTTAAGGAAACTGTTCTTAAAAGTATTTATCTGGGTCTCAATTATCAGGGACACTCTTGCTGGCTATTTTTCTCCATAATGAAAGAGCATAAGGGTGTCATGTAGCTACATGAGACCAAGAATCCATCTGGCCTCGTATTTTGTCTGTCTGCATGAAACCAGAGATGCTAGGAAGAGGAGCTTCAGCCACAGACCTAGAATCTGTTTGCTTTACCACTGCCCCACAGTTGCTCCAGCAGAGACACTTCAAATGCAAAGGGTACACTTACCACAAACAGTGTGAGAACAGCATTTGTCATCAGGATTGACCTGAGTGACTTCGTGGAAGCCTTCTCCTTCACAGGGTGTTTTATCTGGTGCTGCAGGACAGGTATGGGGCTCACAGATGATGCTCCTGCCTCCTTCCAGGCAAATGCAATCCTTGCAGTCAAACTGAAACTTCTCCCCGAACTGGTATAGAGGAAAAAGCAAACATGTCATTGAAGGAAAAGTCAACAGTGAGGAAAAAGTAAATGGTGGAGTATTACACATAATACATTTTGATCCTCTCCATGTGTTTCATTGAATGTCAGCGGTGACTGTTACAAGGATTTCAGGAGAGATGAGAAGTAGGCTTAATTTTTAGCTGCTTTTGGTACATAATGTTAAGGTATATGAAATTTGATCATGGAAGTGGGGATAATTTGGGGTTAGGGGGAGTTGCAGAAAGATTTGAAAGGTTAAGGCCTTTCCATAGGAGTCTTATTAAAATAATGTTAATTACATTTCTATGCTGTCCATAGCTGAAGCTTTCTGGGCAATTCACAACATTAAGTCACCCATCCATATTTCAACCAGGCCTGACCCTGTTTAGCTTCCAAGTTTAGGCAGGATCAGGCACTCCAGGCTACACAGAAGCTGAATTAGATTGTTAGTTTACTTTTGTACTAAAACACAAGTTGGTGACTGTCTCTGCAGGCTTCTCTTTTTTTCTACCCAGAATGCCCAAATATGACAACATGCCAGAATATTCTTGGTAGGCTGCCACCTGATGAAGGGAGTTTCACTGGCACTATAGCCAGCAGGTTAAAATTACATTGGCCTATAGAGAAAAAAGTTAAAAAGATCGCTGCCTTGCTATCACCTCCTGTGGTAGCCTTCCTAACCTGGTGCTTTCCAAATGTGTCAGACTACAACTCCATCATCCCTGTGCTTGACTATGCAGACTGGCAGTTGTAGTGCACCCCCTCTGCAGGCCATGAGTTGGGGAAGGCTGACAAGGGGTGGCCCACACCCTCTGTGGTCACAATGTGAGGATTTCCCTCTTTCTTAAATTCCCCCAGTGCGTTTTAGCAGCTGAGGTTTCTTTAGTCCTGGTGATGCCAACCTTTGAAACCATCCTAGATTCCTTGAGGAACCCTGCTCCAATTAGCTGAAAACAGAATATAAAGTGGTTATGGTTTTCCA
Source organism: Varanus komodoensis (assembly GCF_004798865.1). NCBI lineage: Eukaryota > Metazoa > Chordata > Lepidosauria > Squamata > Varanidae > Varanus > Varanus komodoensis. The sequence goes on along the minus strand of NW_025335468.1, from coordinate 6,483,403 downwards.
AAAGAAAACTGCCCTAGAATGGGAGGCTTAGAATTCACACAGAATAAGCAGAAAAAAAATGAGGTGCATCTTACCTTCCTTGGTATACCATCTGGTCCAACACATCCTGTAAACAGCATAGGAAAGTCTCTGTTACACATGTCCCAGCTCCTGATAACCGTTTTTCTAATAATACAATCCCACATATGCCTCCTCAGATGCAAGTCCCACTGAGTTTATTGGGACTTTCTCCCAGATACCCAAATGTAGCCAAAGTGTGCTTGAGAGAAGAGTCAGAACCAAAACTTACCACAGGTTTCCACACAGACATCCAAACCTGCCTCATAAAGCATTGTCCCCTCAGGGCAGAAGCAGCCTTCTATCTGCTGGGTTTGGTTCAGTCCAATTAAGCTGCAATACATGAGCAGTTCAAGATTTATTCTTATCTTGGATGACAGGGATCTATCTATCTGTCTGTCTGTCTGTCTGTCTGTCTGTCTGTCTGTCTATCTATCTACAGTAGACTCCCAACTATCTGGCCTAATGTGGAGGAAGGGCAGGCCGGATAACAAAAAAGTCGGACAGGCCGGAGTTCTATAAATGCTCACTTCCTACCCCACCCATACCATTAAAAACACCCTTTTTATACCAAAACCTGCTCTTATTCATATTTTCTGACCTCTTAGTACAGGCCAGTACTTTATAAATGTTTGTTATATACTGTACTGTATGTTTTAAAAATTTATTACAGAAAAAGGAAGTCCAAGGATAAAATATTGTACACATTTTAAGATAAATTTTATGTCTAACTTAATTGCAGGAAACATAAAATCATGTACTCTGTACAGTATGAATACATATACTTTTAAAATAAACAAAACATTAATGTAAAACGTAGGCTTAATTCTTATAAAAATTATTTAAACTTATTTTACTGTTCATTGATAGTTATTTTTTAACTAGGCCAGATAGTATGGAGGCCGGATAGTCGCTAGCTGGATAGTCAAGAGTCTACTCTATCTATCTATCTATTGCACACAGAAAGAGGCCCACACACAGAGATCTGGCAATTCAGAAGTAAATGCATCTAGCTATAACGTCCTGAACGACCAGTGGAGAAAGCAATCATTTCAACTTTGGTGATGGCTTTGATGATTGTGCAGTGTTATGCTACCTTCTAGGGGCTATATATTTATTTGTGCTGAGCTCTGGAATCAGCATATGATCAAGAGTGGCTGGTGTGAGGTTTTCAGGAGTGGGTTGGTGGAGAAAGATGGGATTGTATCCAGCAACAGATACTGCTGGCCGAATGGACCCCCCTTTCTGCTACCTGTCCCTCAGGACTCCCTGAAGCCATTTTTGGGTCATCAAAGGGGTGCTTGGGCAAGGAGAAGTCCGTGGCACAAGCCAAAACCCACCCAGAGTTTTTTGGATGTTGCCCAGGAGATTCTATTTTTGGGTATAAGAGACTTTACATTCTGACCAGCAAGACTCCTGGGGTTACCAAAAGGCCCAGAATGACTAAGCTGCCCTTCTTTTGTGACAGGATTCTTGTGTCTATATGAAATAAACTTGACATATTGGCTAGTTAATGGGCATATGAACACAGTATTTTCCAGTGGTGGGCCTTGCCACATCCATCTGAGAGTCAGCAAATGCTGCATGATGATGAATCGGTCACTTCCCCAGTGTGCTGATTCATCCAAGTTGGGATTCTCATGATGGGAAAGTGTGTGTGACTCTCCATGGCACACCCATAATAATGTGTGATGGGTTTCTGCAGGTGCACTGATCTATTCATGTATGCTGGTTTCATGTGATCCTCTCCCCTCAAACATGAGGTGGAATATCATATGATCTGGGCTGATACATTTAGAACTGTATGCATGTAGCATTTGTATCACACACTTGACAGGGTGTGTATGCGCCACCACAAGTACTGGACCCCTACCCAGATGCATGTGTGAACTGTACATGAACTATATATGTACATATCTTATGGAGCTGGAATTTCCTGGCCAGATGTGATTGTTTCAAGATAAATATTGTGCTTTGGACGACCAGTGAAGGGTGGAAACACCACTGTGCTAGATGTAAAATGGGTCATCTCCAATGTTAGCCCTACATAGAGTAAACACACTGAAATGAATGGGATTTAAGTTAGACTAACACTGGGTGCAACTCATTCATTATACTAAACTGCAATCCCAAAGAATTCAGAATATCATTTCACTTAGACAAGTAGTACTAGACTGTAAAAAAAAAAAATCATTACCCTGATTTGCAGGTTTGCTCTTGAGAAGGACCACATGCTTTGTAAACTTTGCCGGCTGCACAGTGGATAGCTAAAATAAAAGCAGAGGTAGAGATAAAGGATACAAAGGGATTAATGCTATTACCCTGAATGTTTTCTCTGAGAAATATTAGCCATACATAACTATTTTAACCCTTGACCATTTTCAGCCAGCACCAAGCACAGGGATCACAATCAAGTCATGACTCCAGGCCGGCTGGGGAAGGATCCAGGCAAAGAGAAAGAAAGCTGGTGAGGGAGCCACAAGGCAGAGGCTCTGAAGGGGAGAGGTGGGAAGGAAGGGATAGCCAGGCTGGCTTCTACCCTCTCATCCTTGCCCCCGTCTTCTCTGGATGGCCAGTGATGGTGCCTTCTTCCTCTGGACACACTGAGTGATCTAATGTTTTCTATGCAGGCTGCCAAATGAGGATGAAGACTGGCTTGGCATCTCTTGAGAAGATGTCCTCACTGTGCAGCAACAGAAAAGTGGGGGACTATTGAGAGCCAGTGTGGTGCAGTGGTCAAAAGCACAGGACTGCAACTCAGGCAGTCGGGGTTCTAGTCCCCGCTCAGCCATGGAGCCAGCTGGGTGACTCTGGGCCAGCCACAGTCTCTTAGCCCAATCTACCTCACAGGGTTGTTGTTGTGAGGATAAGATTGAGAGCAGAGGGAGGAGAATGGTGTGAGCTACCTTGAGTTGCCTGAAAGGAAGAAGGGGCATATGCAAATAAGAAATTATGTAATAGATAAATGATGGTGAGAAGGGGGACTTATGACAGCCAAATCCAGCCAACTTCATCTCTCCCTCTTCCTTCCTTCCAATAATTTACTACTTACTTGTACGTGGTACATTTTCAGATTGATAAAATAAGAGGTGTCTAAGGGACTGAACTTTTTCATTTGTTTGAAAATAATGACAGCTTTTCAAAAGAAAAAAAATAGAATTGCATATACTGATGGGGAATAAAATCACCTTGGAGAGGAGAGTTTGTAAATCTATTTCAGTAAGCTTTTGGAGATGTAATTCTGACACCAGATGATTCAATGACCTAAGTAGCAGACTGAGCATTCAAAGGTGGTTGGTGAGAACCTAACCCCGCAAGCCTATAGGCTATATTTCATCCTTAGATGAATTTTAGAAGTATGAACTTACGACATGCGCCACTGGTAAGACCTCTCCAGTCAATGCATACGCCTTGGTCTGCACAGGTTGCTGCATAGTTCTGAAGACTTGCGCATTCCATGTTCTGGCCAGGCACCATGCAGCTATCAAATGTGCACGCTGCATAGTAGGAGTCAGGAGAAACAGCCTCGTGACACTTCTGGAATGCACTAGATCAGGGGAAAAAGCTAATCAGATGCTGATGGATCCATGCCTATGTCATCAGGGAAATGATTCATTCTCCAAATAGTTATCATTCTAATATATGCAAAAAGGTAGCTTTCCCTAAAGCCACCAGAAAGGATGGCAATTCTCTGCAGATTATGAATAAGGTGAATGCTGAATAAACATTTCTTGTTCTTTCACAAGAATCTACAAAATGAAAGCCCAGAGTCATTCTTTGCCTTGGAGAATGAGAATTTTTGCCCCAGTTCTTTTAAATTTGGCTCAACTATCATCAGTTGGATTATGTTCAGTGTGTATGCAGATTTCCTCTAAATCAAAAAGCCTGAAAATCATTATCACTAGCATCTGTATGTGCTGGCTTGTTTCTTTTTTATAAAAATTTGAGAATGCCTGGTGAGAGTCAGCATTAACCATGGTATGCTGAGACCTTTCATCTGCTTGCTGAATGTGCATTGCTTTGAGGTGATCTAGAATTCAGCCAAGTTCCATGACTTCCTCACTCTTCCCTCCTTGGGAAAATCCACTCTGCCATAAGTCTCCCCATTAAGTGTCCACAGTGAGAAATAGGAGTTTAAAGCAGTCAATGGTGCACTGTTTAAGTGGCCAACTAAGCTTCAAATTCTCGCTTAGGCATAAAGATAAAACCGGCAAAGCACTTTATGCAACAAAAAATTAAAGAAATGTGCCTGAAGTGCTTCTTTGAGACCAAGTGTATCAGTAATGACATGTTGTAAATGTGCTGCTGGATTAAAAAAATAAAAAGGAAGAATAAGAGTTACCTTCATCCCATGCATCTTTGGGGATGGGTCACTTGCCCCAGAATATCACAAGCAAGCACAGGATGAATTTCTAGAGCATATTCACTCAAAAGAACCAGCAGCCTCAGAAATACTAAATTTTAAGAAATGGGGTTCAGCACCCAACTGGACAGATGCAAATTCCAAAAATGAAAATAACCTAGCGCATAGTTACCTTTCCTTAATAAGCTCGCAGAGTGGCGATGGGGTGCAGGGCACTGTGGTTGTTGGTCTCACAACTGGGGGGGCATGAGGGCATGAAGGCTTGTTGGGATCTTGGACAATCCAGTCATCAGCCATTATTTCACAGGTCTCTGCAAGAAGTCCGCTGCGCAACATGCAGTCATCTGCGGTGCTGTTGGTGCATGTACCTAATATTGACAAAAGGCAGATGAGTTCACACATCAGGAGATGTCTTCCGTTACATTACTAGATAATCATGCTGCCTGAGAATGGCCAAATCATCATCATCATCATCATCATCATCATCATCATCATCATCGCAACTATTGTGGTGTGGTGGTTAAAGTGTTGGACTGAGAACCCAGAATAAACTGGATTGTAGTTCCCACTTTGCTATGAAACTGACTTGGTGACTTTGGGCCTGTCACAGACTCTCAGCCCTACCTACCTCACAGGGTTTTTGTTGTGAGGCTAAGATGGAGCTATATCAGCTGCCTCTTTTTCCTCACATGAGGAAAAAAGGCGGAATAGAATTGCAATGTGGTGGTGATGGTGATGGATACATCTGACAACAGAGTCACACCATTTGTATTACAGGCCTTTGTATTCTACTATGTTTTTGTTCATATGCCAAGAATCTCCATTAATGGAAAAATAATAACTTGCACATGGTATCATGGAAGTACTTAAAAGAGAAGAGCAGGACTGCCAAGAACAGGACATTTTGGTGGGCATTCATTCATAGGGTTGTCGTAAGCCAGGGACAAGCTGACAGCATGTAAGGGCAACAATAATCATCGAATGATCACTGTGTAAATAGTCTGATTGTCACCTCCAAATGCCCATCCCCAAATATGGCAGATATTTTTATTCTGGTTTTAGAAGCACAAATGAAAGGAATTCTTACCACATTGTCCCTGGGTGTTGTTGCTAAATATGTGATAGGGCATTTTAATTGTGAATGCCATGCCATTGTAGGTCACATTTGTCCTCAGGAACGGAATTTCTACCACATGGTTTAATCCTGACACGTAAATGTTCATGCCATGTTTATTGAAAGGTAGAGCCACTAGCACCCCATTCACAAGCACCTATTGTCCACAGGTTAGAATAAAATAAAAAATGAATATGTAAGTTTTGTCCATGTTAATGAGCACATGAAAAGATTTATTTTAAATGCAAAATGGTAGCATGGAAAGAAAAAGAGAAATGAGCAGTTGCTGTCTGTTGTTTTGCTTTTATAGGCCAAATGAATCTATTTTCAGAGCAATTGTATGACTGCTAGATGGTGTCTAGATGGCCACAGGGGTATTTGGAATCCTGCTGCAAAATCCAAAATGTTGGATTGGGTCACTGAGCTCAGAGTTATCCCTCTGTAAGCACCTCAAAGGCTGTCACAAAGAGAAAGGTCAAGATCTCTTCTCATTGATACCAGAGTGTAAGACATGGAATAATCAGTTCAAGTTGCAACAACCCTGATTCAGGCTAGATATCAGGAAAAAATTCCTCACTGTCAGAGCAATACAACAGTGAAACCAGCTGCCTGGAGAGGTGGTGTTGGGCTTTCCCACACTAGAGACATTCAATAAAAAACTGGACAGCCATCTAGATGAGTGGAGTGGTGTAATGGTGTTCTGCAACAGCAGGGGGTTGGACCCGATGGCCTTCATGGCTCCTTCCAACTTCAGTATTCTATGATTCTTTTGAGCTGGAGCTAGGCCTACCCTCTTGCAGCCAGGACAGAGCTCGGTGGTTCTGGGGCAGAAGAAGGAATTGCACGGGAATTCGAGAAAATGGAGCGGGGAGACTGGTGCTGTCACAGAACTTGGCAATCTGGTTGTCCTTTGCTCCTGCTCTGAGGCATGACCAGCACTGTGAAACTGACCATCCAAGTGTTTTGCACAGCAGGAGAGCACGCAGGCAGCCTTCCTCTTCACAGTCCTTGTATCCTTCATAGGAGGCTGGCCATTCTCTAAGTTTGGGGGGATGTGGAGGGAGTGGGCCAGTGTCTCACACGTGGCAGACTGTGCAATGGGAGTCATTGGAGGATTCTGAAGAGGTGGAGGCACTAGGAAAGGCAAAGGCTTTGAAGCTCCTCTGAGGTAGCCCAGTGAAGTTTCTTGGACTAAGCATAAGAATCAGCCTGTTTTGGAAGCGGAAGGAGGGTTTTCAGGAGGAGACAGGGGGCAAGTGTGAAATTCATCCCTCAAGCCAGTGGGGAGCTGTTGGGAGAAGGGGGCTGCTCAGTCAGAGTGGCTTGCCATTCACACCATCTGGCCCTCAAGCAGCAAGTGTCACCCTGAGGGTGGAGCAAGAAATTTTACTGGAAAGGGAGGCACCTTTCCAGTCAAATTTCCAGGTAAGATTCAGCTCTTTGCATGAGTAGAGGCTTCTCTTTTCAGCTTTGGTAGAAAGCCACTTGGTGTTCAAATTGTTCCATTATGTGCTGAGTCTAAACAAAAGAACTGCATTTTGAAAGAATTGTCAGGTCTTTTGGAACCTGGGGAAGGAAGGAGGGGACCAGCTCACGACAGGACACAGGCATCCAGGCAGGACTGCACCCTCACTCAACTAAAGCAAGTATTAAACTATCCTGATGTTTGGAAGATACTCAGTGAAGCAATATCTTCGGATTATCCTGACCTTAAGCAAAAATGCCTTTTAAAACCTGACAATGAATTAATGAGCAAAGTGCACATATTAGTAAAAATTATTTCTGGACTGAAATGATGCTTATGCTACAATGACCACATTTTGCTTTCATTTACATTTAGATGGGATGCGAATCTATATGAAGCATGTGGAATACATTTTAACATTAGCTTTCTAAAGTCACTTTTCCATCCTTGTCTGGATCTTACTTCATGTACTGGGAAATCAGATTTGCTATTATAAGTGCTGCCATATATATGCCACAGCCTTACAAAAATGAGGCATGCAGTCTTGGGAGCCAGCCAGACTTGGCAAAGCAGCCTACAGTGACAGGGCCATGCTTAGGAAAGACATGAAGGACGGAGCATTGGCTCCAAGGAACTGTGGAAAAAATGCACAAATGAGCCATAGTAGTGCTGTGCAGCGTAGCTAGAGATATCGAGGGATCCGGTAATGGAGTGAAAATCCTATGGATTTTTTTACCTCAGCCCCATAGAATCTGATTCTGCACAGGCAGCAGCAAAATCTGGCACAAGCTGAGTCAGCACACAGACTTCCATGTTTAACATGAATGGAGATTTGTACAATGTGCAGAGTCATCAAGGGTATTGGGTGCAAAAATCAAATGGGCAAAAATCAGTCTTCTATTCCACAAATGTGTTTAAATTGGGGGAGCCTGAATTTTGCATAAATCTGAAATTAACTGTCAGAAAATTCAAGGTGGATGAGGTGGAGTTTATACATATACAGTGAGATGACTCTGCTGAGTCGTACCTGATTTGCAGTCCTCAGCATTAAAGTTGTGCAAATATTTTAAGCGATGTCATGGAAGCTGAAGCTGAACCCCAGCTCAGCTTGCTTTTGGCCATCAGACTGGAAATGCGTCAAAAACCCACTGAGCTCATGCAGAATGTTTTCCAGTGTCACACACTCCTTGCTGTATCTTTCCTGAAGTTGATCCAAGAAGAGTGCAGTGTGTAATCACCAGAATGGAAGCTAGAGAACTCCCTTGATCAGAAACAGCTGGTGTAACTTGCTTGGAGAAAAGGCTTACACTTATATGTGAGGTTGCCCTCCCAGCTAGAAAGCTGGGGAAGGGGGTTCAGCATGGAGACCTACTTAAATGTGTGCAAGGCACATATGGTACAAAAAGCTATTGTTAACAACTGTTGGCCATCCTCAGTTGTCATTTAGCAAATCTTGAGCTACTTCTGGACAAGTGCAGAATTGTTACAACAGCCAGTACCATTTGACAAATTGTTACTCACCTGAACTGTCATTGGGATCTGTCGCACTGTTCTAATGTGCACTTCATGGGTTTCATACTTAATAATGAGTGTACGTGGGCAAGAGACAGTTTCATGTGGGCTACAGTAGTAGTTATCAATATATATTCCAAAGTTTCCGTGTTTTTTTATAATCTCCTCCACAAGGACATACGTACAATTCCCTTGGAAGCTATAGTAGAAGCCATCAAATGTCATGTAATGTGGGTCTCCCCAGCCAGTGCAATAACCTTTGGAAAGACAATAGAATTATAGAATTAATTGAGATTTTTCTTTGGTAGCACATAGAAGAATATGAATAAAGCCATTTTAACAGGGAAGGCAAGAGATCCTGATGTCTCATGCATTAGAAATTAAATCATTGAGAAAATCTGGAAGGACTTCATCTTGGAAACTGTGATGTAGTGTCAAATATCGCCAGCCACAATAGCAGCAATAACAGCTCAAGAACCGGAGCCATCCTCTCTATTGTATACCAGGTACGGTCACAAGATGTATCTCCAGATGCTTTGGATTTCAACTCTCAGAAGACCATGCTGGTGTGGCCAATGTTGAGGAATCCTGGGAGTGGAAGTCCTAATATTTGTTGGTCTACTTCCTCCTACTCAAGTCAATTTTTTAAAAAGGCAAAGACAAAAGCAGACTGTAATAACAACCCATTTGTTCCAGTTCTCCACCTGCATTGTATTGTATTATAAGAACTTTCTAAATGTTCTGCTAAAATAAGCAGCTCTGCATGTATTTAAGGTCTTTCTATTTCTATGTGTGGATTTTTAACATGCTGTAATTTGTTTCAAAATTTGAGAAATGCAAGTTTGGTTACACACAAATAAAATGAAGACCCTGACATGTGTCAGACATACTAAGAATGTAAGAAGAACAGAAGAAGAGCCCTGCTTGGTCTGGCCAAGTGTCTCTCTAGTCCAGCAACCTGTTCACAGGATGGTCAACCAGCTGCCCCCAGGATCCTTCAAGCAGCGCATGAGCGCAAGCATTCCCCAGCAACTTGTGCTCATGGCAATACTAGTAGCCAAAGAGTAGCCAAAGAGAGCCTCCTCCTCCATATCTGGCCAGGGCGGCTTATTTTATATTGTATTTTTGTATTTTGTATTTTTAATTTAATGTTTATATTTATTGTAATTTATATTATAATTACTTTTAATTTATTGTTGTAAGCCGCCCCGAGGCTTCGGCGAATGGGGCGGCATAAAAATGTTTTAATAAATAAATAAATAAATAAATATGTCCACTCCACTTTTAACGCCATAAAAATTGGTAGCCACCACGACCTCTTGTGGAAGTGGATTCCATCATTTATACACTGTGTGAAAAAGTATTTTTATCTGTCCTGAATATCTCACCAGCCAGTTTTATGGGATGATCCCAAGTTCTAGTATTAAGAGAGAAAGAAAAATGTCTTCCACTTTCCCCACACCGTACACAATTTTATATGCCTCTGTCATGTCTCCACTTACCCTTTTTCTAAGCTAAACAATCTCAGCTGTAGTGACCTTTCCCCATAGGAAAGTGGCTTCTACTCTTCAGAATTTTAGTTGCCCTTCTCTATACTTTTTCAGACTCTACAATGTTGTTTTTCAGATGTGGTGACCAAAACTGCACAAGAGTTTCTAAGAGCAGTCTTAGTATAGATCTGTACAAAAGGAATATGATCTTAATCCTTTTATTTTCAATTCCTTTCCAACTTATGCCCAAGATGGAGTTTGCCTTTTTCACAGCAGCCATGCACTGGGTTGAATAGAACTATCCCGGAAAACCCCAAGATTCCTTTCTTGGTCAGTTACCACTAGCTCAGATCCCATCCATCTATACCTGAAATTGGGATTTCCCCCCATCATCCATTACTTTACCTTTGTTTACACTGGATGGCATTATCCATTTTGATGCCCTTTCTCATCACTTGGAGAGATCCCTTTGGAGCTCCTCACAATCCCTTTTAATTTTAACCACCCTAAATAGGTTGGTGCCACCTGCAAATTTGGATCCTTCACTGCTCATGGCTAATTCCAGAACATTTATGATTAAGTTGAAAAGCACTGGTCCTAATACAGAACCCTGTGGAACCCCACTTTATACATCCCTTCAGTGGGAGAAATTACTGTATTTTTCCATGTATAAGATGATACTTTTTCTTTAAAATATTTACCTAAAAGTGGAGGGGTGTCTTATACACGGGGGGGGGGGGGCGAGAGGAGAACCGTTGTTGCGAAACTGCCGATAACTTACCTCTGCAAACTAGTCTCACGAGCAAAACTTCTGATTGCAGAGACAAGCTAACAGGTTTCCTCCAATCATGAGTCTTATGTAACTGACGTCAGCTGATGCTGCGGAGAACATGTAGCCCAGGAGTCCTCAAGCTTTTTCAACAGGGGGCCAGTTGAAAGGTGGCAGCAGCGGGCATGCTTGGTAGGGGGGAGAGATGGGCGCGATCGCAGGCACGCTGGGGGGGGGGAGACTGGCGCAATTGCAGGTGCGCTGGGGAAAGACTGGTGTAAACGCAGGTGCATGTGCAGGGAGACGGCGAAGCAGCAGTTTGCTCACTCAGAGATCAGTAAGAAAAGTGGGAGGCGTCCTATACATGGGGGCGTCTTATAGACGGAAAAATACGGTATAGATATTCCTGCACTCTGCTCTCTATTCTTTAACTTGTTACTAAACTACAAGAGGAGCACCTTTTATTAAACTCCACGACTTCTAAGTCTGCTCAAGGTCCATGTAAACCACGTCTACCACGTTGGCCCTGACATTGTCTTCCACACACCAAATCAGACCAATTTCATTGGCTCCATACACAGAAGCCAATGCAGGCAGTTCCTAAATCAGCACAATGTGTCTCCCTCTCTTTGGAACTGTACTGTAAAGGACCAATGCATCTGCGTCTCTGAGTACTTTGCCCACTTCGTAAGTCATTTTGCATATTAAGTGGCCGGGGGCAGAGGAGGAGTGCATATCCAATCCTCCATCACATGAGAAAGAGCAGTGCCACTGCTAATGTTTGAACTGGGACAAGAGAACAGCACTGGGAAAAGATCTACCTGCTACAGCTCTGAGAAAGGAGACCCTAATCCCAGCATATGTACAGTACAACACAGAGGAAGATGATGGCTCCTATGTCAGGTTGGAGTCTGAACTTTTAGTCCTTCAGGGGCTGGGATTCCACACCATGGATCACTCATGTGAACGTTAGACTCAAGTTCAGAGTGAACACCCTGCCCATCCGATGCTAGAGCCAGCAGGCTCCACTGCTGCAAGAACTTTCCCCTATCAAGACAGATCCATCAGGAGAACATCAGATGGATTTTGGTGCATACTCACAGTCACATTCCCAGTGCCAGCAGCATCCATCCGCATCCTGCACAGGCACAGGGGCAAGCCCATTGGAACACTTGGGCTTTTCAGGTGGAATGCATTCTTTTTTCTTCAGCTGCCAGGTGTCATTAGAAATGCATATGGCTTCCACACATTCACATATCCACTCTGAGCCTCCTGGCTGTAATGTGAGAGGCAGAAAGAAAACAACATTCATGTCTAAACACATGTTAACAGCTAGGAAGACTAACCAGAAGATTCCTCATCCAACCCATGTCCTTGCAATGTACTAGATTTTTCTTGATTGAAGTAATGTAGTTGATGAATTGAGGTCTATATCCAGAGATATTGTTTATTGCTCTATTTAGTTCTTTAATGTACAGTAGTTCTGAATCACTTCCAGATTCCAGAGCAGTGAACAGTATAATGTTAAAACAAAAGAATAAAAGCAATGCATCAAAACATGTAAAACCAAAATTGTGTTAAGATCATGACTGTTCAGCAAGACACACCTTCTCAGAATAAATCTGCCTGACCTGCTGATGCAGGGAATTCCATAGTAATGGGCCCACCACACGGAAGGCTCTTCTCCTGGTGGATTCCAGTTGGGATCTGCGTGGAATCACCAGGAGGATGCCCTCCAATGACCTCAGTGGCCAGGCATATTGATAAGGAAGAAGGGGCTCTCTCAAGTATGCTGGCCTCAAGTCCAAGTTGTTCAGGACTTTGTACACCAATACTAAACACATAAATGGCACTAGGTAGCAAATCAGCATCTAGTGTGGTTGCTTCAACAAAGGAAGTCCACTCTGAAAAGCAGCAGCTCCTAAAAACAGCCAAGCCCCTGCATTCTGCACTAATTCCAACTTCTGAACTTAAAGGCAGCTGCACATGCACTGCATTGAACTTATCCACTCTTGAGATTACCAGTGTCTGTACCATTTGTATTTAAACTTGCAGTTTAAATAAGAGCCAATACAAATGGGAAGTCACCTCTTTTAAGCTGAAGAAAAAGGATAGCATTAATTCTGATGGTAGATTGGGGGCTTGCCACCAGAATATCTTAATCAGAAATACACTAAGTAAATAATGTGAACATAATGGAGGGAATTTTCCATTTTTTCTTCTTCTTCAGGGTTCCACTTAAACCTTGATTTTAAAAAAAGCTAGAAGGTATTTAAAAAGCAGTTTAAGAGACAAAACAATCCAAAGAACATTCCAACTGAATATCATTGTTACAAAGGGAAAAAATGTTACTGACCGGAATATCCCCACATGATGGCTCTTTTATAGGTTGAGTAGGAGGAGATGAATGTATAGGATGTTGTGTATATATAGTCTGAGTACCATTGCTAGTTGTAGTTGGCATGGTTGTTGTTGGCCCTGATGAGGTTGTTGTTGGCCCTGATGAGGTTGTGGTTGGCCCTGATGAGGTTGTTGTTGGCCCTGATGAGGGTGTGGTTGGCCCTGATGCAGGTGTGGTTGGTGCTGATGAGGGTGTGGTTGAACAATCCCAATAGTGATATTCTATTTCACACCACCATGAACAATTGACAAGAAAACACACTCCTCTGTGAATGCCCTCCTCTATAATTGCACCTGAAAGACAGGCATAAATACAAGTTGTAATGACAGGAAGCATGGATTAATCCTACTTATACAAATATACACAGCCAAGGAAACCATGAACTACTTTCTGTTGAGTTACACCTTTCCAGGTGTCTTTAGACAAGGAATGGATAAAACCATCTGTCACGTTTTGCTGCTTGATCTGCTCCCTGAAATTCCAGGGCTAGATTGCTGTAGAAATCCTGGTTAGCAGATTCCATTATGTATTTGTGCTATTTACAATAAAATATGAAGCTGCATTTTCCTCTCACAGTGATTAACAGTGGAAGCATTCATAGTGATTAACAAAACCATAAAGAAATAAAATGACCAATTAAAATAGAACAAATGCAACAGACACCAAAGCTAAAACTGCCATTTTGCAGAACTCAGGAGGAAGAGTAGAAATACCGGAGAGACCAGTGTATTTCTGGTTTGTGTCAGTTTTTCATGTTTTTATTTGCATGTGCATTCTCTGCTGTTTCTGCATCAATGTCTCTGTGCATGGGATGTGGGTGTTCAAAAAAACCATACAGTATTGTATTTTCATATGTGTTTTAATGGCTTTGTCACAAAATACTTATTTCTAAACACATTTTCTCTTGAATGATGGGTATTGTACCCTTAAAATATAGGGTTTTGATATCTTATTTGATCCAAGAACTGCATCACCACAGTTCCAGTGAATCTGGAAAAAGAAGCTATGCAGTAGTCTTTAGAGAGGGTGCTAGATAAGGATGCTTAAAGAATTCACTCTTCTTTGAGCCAAGAGCTACATCACAATATTTGGAAAAACACAGAATCCAAAAGTTATCTGTGTTCCATTCAGCATATTGGTCTAGGACCTCCAAATCAGATCTGTTTATATCAGCATTCACAAGAATTAGTTCCTCAAGAAGTCTTAACTAGCAGTTTCCCAAAAGATGACTGCATAGTTGCTTTTGCCCAATTTCTCAAGAACTATGGTGAATTTTAGTGTCTAAATTCATAATGCCACCTCGGTGTCTGTACAATTATTTTCCAGCAGCATTGAAGCTGGAATCGATTACTATAAATTACCTGTGCTTAATTTCTGTAGCCCTTTTTCAGATGGCGACTGACACAGAATGGGTGTGTATGGGATGGAGAGGTGAGCACAGAAATATATCCCTTCCTCATGCTGTTGAGAACCGGGCCTCAAGGGGTTCCTGTTGACGTCCTGAGGCTCCCTGACAAGTTCCCCTGGAATTGCTCTTCCTGTTCACCATGGCAACCTGTTTGCTCATCTGCTTCTCACTCTAGACACAGCAGGAGATGCCAGGGCCTATTTGCTCATTGGCTCTCTGCCTGTCAAGCAGGCAGGGGTCATAGTGCTGAGAAAAACCACAGCTAGTGACAGCAGCTAGTCATAATGGTGGTACAAAGGAAAGCTGCTGAGGGATGGGGCTTACTGAGAGTGACTTGCCAAGAGTCCTCAAGAACCAGGACCTGGACCTGGAGAGAGGCATCTGATGCATGTACAAACTGAACACACAAGGGTACTATATATGCCCTCAGAAACTGTACAGAAAGAAGAGGAGGAGGAACGCTGACACCTAATTTTGCAGGCAAGTCTGAATCCTCTAGGATCTGTTCTGATTCTCTGCTGAATGCACACAAGGAGCCTAACAACACTGCCTTGTTCCCTGCGTGTGCACTCCAATTTGTCATTTGAAAAGAAATCACAACAAGCTAATACCTGTTTCTGCACTCTGTTTCCGTAACTATTTCTGCACTCGCCCTCTCTACCCCACAAGCACCTATTCTGATGACAAATGAGGGTGAGGATTGTAGGTACAAGAACAGGGGAGACCCCTTTTTCTCATTAGTTCTTCATTCAAAAAGTTAAAATTTTGGGAGATGCTTATGACACATTTAGTCTGTGCTATCATTTGCCATTTGTAAAGGGACACTGTAAAATGCAACTCTTAAATACAGATTCTGTAGTGCAAGCTTCACGGGTGCTTTTCTCACAAATACAGTGAGAACTGTGAACTTGCATCAACAGGAAAAAGATTCGGGTTTACCTATCTTGAGATTAATTGTAGGTAGCCCTAGGCAAGTTAATGCAGATGTAAGACCTGCTCAGGCTTCTGGGATGATTTCCAATTAATTTGTTAAGGACTACAAATGGAATATGCTAAATTCGTCAACATATGCAGATTGTAATATTAAATTAAAGACTTAGCTAGAACTGAACTTGTTTGCATGATTTTAACATATGCACACACACACACACACACACACATCTTCACAGGCAAATTGCAAAATCCTTGTATTATATAGAATACCTGGAAAGACTGTCCATTAAAAAAATGTATTAAGCCAAATTTCAAATGAGACCAAATAAAAATTCTATTTCACATGATCTTTTATGTGCATGTGCTGGGAATTTTATAGAGTTCCAAGTCAGGTTTGAGAAATGGGAGAACTCGTCCCAAAGAAATATGTGGAATTGCTCAGCATTGATATGTTATTCCTACAAATTCTACAAATAGGCACTATTTACTAAAAATAAAATCAGAATTCTACATTATGTGTAATTTCTGATGGTTTTTTTTGCACAAAGCATTATTGACTTCAGCCCTGGTTTGTGCAATAGCATTTCTTGAATCTTTGCTGTTCTTATTTATATAATTGCAAGGTTTATTATTTTAAATTTTAGTACACCTCCAACTTCTTTTTATTAGATAAGGCAGTACGTAGATTTCAAGAATAAAAAATACATACATACATTGCCTACTTCCGGTGGATGTTCTTATACATCAGATCACAATAGCTACACTTGACCTTTGGGATGTTCTCTAAATTTACAAGACTTTACTTGTGCTTAGAAAATGGCAAGCTTCACAATAGTTGTTTAGGGAACCATTTTACATTCCATTTCAAAAACAGCTGCCACTTGTCACTTCCATGATGCTGCTGATTCGTTGTAAGTTTCGCTTGGCAACTCACAGTAATGGGGTTCAGACAACACAATAAACCACATTCAAAGGCTAGGTGTGGGTGAACTGTGGGTTGTTGCTATGCTATCATGTTGTCTAAAAAACAAACCAGGCAAAAAGCCATGGTGAACAACCCACACTATACCATCCAACAACACACCAAGGGTGCTTATCATGGGTTGATCATGAGTAATTCATGGTTCAACAGTAGCCCATACTCAACCCACATTCAACTCTTCAGTGTGGATTGTCATGTTCTCTAAACCCAAGCAATGTCAGGGCCTGGCACTATGATGACAGAACCTCTTTCAGTGGCCAGTGGGTTTACATCAAGCCTATTCATGTTGATATTTGCACTTTGCCTCTAGGATAGCTTGCTCCACATGCTGCAGACTGGATGCCATGTCTCCTAAGCCTAAGAAATGTCAGGAAGAATAGATTTTTAATACTTTTCATGGTGTACACAGTACTTCTTAGGCATGCTTTAGATTATGTGAATTGAAAAATTGCCTGTAAGATATGTAGATTTCCTATTGTGTAAAATTTTTGAAAGGACATTACCTAGCAAGATGTAACAAGAAACAAATACCAGTGAAGAAAAATAATACATTAAAATAACAATTCAAAAGGAGATTTGTATGTTGCCATGCATCTGGTGCAATCTCAGGTAGATCAAAACTGTGTTATTTACCTGGTGGAAATGTTTTACCATCCTTCTCACAGCAACCTGTTGTTGATAATGTAGGAATTGAAGTTATTGTTGTACTTGGCCACTTGGTTGAACTTGATGTAATTAATGTTGTGCTCAATGTTGTCAATGTTGTGGGATGGAGTGTGGTTATTGTGGATTCATTTGTGGTTGAAACCCCAGTGCTGGTTGCTGTAGGTGTAGCTGTTCGAGTGAATGTTGAGCTTGTTGTAGTCTCTGCTAAAGCAGGAATGAAAAACAATGATTGAATGGCAGTTGAAACGCAGCTCTTGAAAAAATTCAGTGAAGCAACATATCTGATCAAAACATATTCATTTGAGAGCCTAAGAAGTCTGCCTGCACCTTTTAAAAATGGGTTTTGAAATGATGACATGCATCTTCTCAAACCACACTATACAGATTCAATGTTCAATGGGGCTCACTGCCAGGTAGGCATGTACCCTTTTTCAGCATAAATCTTCTATATTCTGTGAACTAACACTCAAAGCCCATCCATTCTTATCTATTGCTGAAAAATCAATTGCATTACAAAAGAAAAATTTGAAGTCATGCCTCTGTTAATGTCATTGGCTCCTATATTCCACAGTGAATGGAAAACATATTTAACACCATATGTTAACTTATGGAGAAAAACCCTTTAAGATCATTACACAAAGCAGACTTCACCCTTACTGCATCAGGGTAAAATGACATGCATCATAGGATGAAGATGGAGGAAATACAGGCATTGCTGGGTCGGTGCAAAAGCAAACCATTGTATAGTGTTAGCAATGGTGAACAGGTAATCAAGTAGAGGCGCCTTGCAGTGGTGCACGCTATATCATTCAATGCATTGGTGTCATTCAATTCATGAGAAAACCTCTTTATACTTACTAGAAATATCATTTTATGGCAGCCATGTTAAAAAGGTAGGTAGGTGGGATAGCACACAGTTCCTTTAAGGCTGTATTGAATTTAGTAACCCATCCAGTTCACCTCTCCTTGGTGTTGACCTTGTTTAGGCATAAACCGTTGGGCGAGGTGACCCCTCTCACGGACTGCTGTCTGTCTGTCTGTCTGTCTGTCTGTCTGTCTGTCTGTCTGTCTGATGCAACCGAGCATTTGCAGCAACTGGCAGCCATGAGTGGTGATGTGCACCCCGATCCCCAACAAGAGCACCCCCATTTTCAGCCGCTGCAGATAGAGTGGTGCCTGTGGCAGTGTCCTTGTAGCAGCAGCACACGAGGCAGGGATAGAGGGCGGCCGCAGGGGCTGTCCGCCCTGGCACCAGGGATTGCCCAGAGGAGATGAGGGCGAACGGCTGCCTTTCCCCGAGACGCACTCAAGAGGAAAACTGCAAATCGCCTGGCATGGCCATGGAGCACCTCAGCCCTTTGCAGAGCAGCACGAACCAGTTCGTGAAATTAGTACAGCAACTGCAGAGGTCTCCGCAGTGAAGCCCACATTAGCCTTGTTTTCATAACGAGAGGTGGGAGGAGGGCTGAAATGATCCTCAGTGTAAAACCATCCAAGGCCAACAGGCTATTGTGACAGTGCACAAAAGGGTAAAATGAAATGAAATGAAATAAAATAAATTTTAAATAAAGGATTAAAAATAAGAAGATGGGACTGCTGAAATCATGAAACAGCTGGAGATGTGTACTCCTGGATAGTTTCATGACTGCAGTAGTAACCGTATTACTGCCTGTGACCGAGGCACTTCTCTACCGACCTGGAGTACTGCTGGAATATGGTTCTGGTTCTTCTGTGGTGCACGGTTCTGTTGTCTCTGTTGTCCCTGGGGTCGTCGACGTTGTGCTTCCAGGTGGGACTCGTGTCATGGAGCTCTCGGTTGTCCCGGTTGTCCCATTTGTCCCCGTTGTCCCAGTTGTCGTGGTGATGCAGGGGTCACAGCAGTAAAAGCTAATTTCGTAGTCCAGGCACATCGGCGCCACTCCCCCGGGGGTCTGGTCCTTGTTTAGACAGAGGAGTCCAGAGGACACGTCGCAGGTCAGGGTTTGCCCCAGTTCCTTGAGGGAGGTGTTGGGGAAGTCTTTGGCTCTGCATGAGATGTTGGACGGCTGCCCACAAACGTGGATGCCCTTTTCTCTGATATTGGCGTAAGTTTCGTTGTCTCCGCCATCCTTGTCGTTGTAATTTGGTTTACTCACACTGACCCACGGGGACCAGTAGCACACGATGCAGCCAGCTGTGAGATCAAAGGAGAGCCGATTTCAGGAAAACTACGGAGGCATCAGTGGTGGAGCACTGGGGTGAGGAATGACAGCCAAGGGCTTCCCCATATTTCCACGCCTGCGGCTTCTATTGCTGGTTACTAAGGATGCTGCCCTGTGCATGTTTAGAAGAAAAATGCCCTGCAGCTGCCAGCAATTCCCCAGCATGCAGCACATCTGCATCCTCCAAGGGGGAGCCAGCATGGAATCAATGGCTTAGGCTGATGTGGGCTCTTCCACCCTGGAGGCGTTCCAGATGCAACTGGACAGCTTTCCGTTAAGAAAGCTTTATCCTGCAGTCCTGCACTGAGCAGAGCGTTCAAGCCGCATTGGTCACATTCTTGTATAGTGTTTAGAAAGCTAAATCAGCTCTTACACCATGTTATGAAACGTTAGCATTCAATATTTTTCTGACTTTCTGAGTGAACTAAAAGTGTGTTCACTCAGAGCGAAAAGAGTGTTCGGCTCTGGGGAGTATAAGCATTCAGGAAGGAAGGAAGGAAGGAAGGAAGGAAGGAAGGAAGGAAGGAAGGAAGGAGGGAAGGAAGGAAGGAGCAAAGAACGGAACAAATAAAGGAAGGCGAGGGCATGAGATTATGCATTAAAACACAGGCACACATTTCATGCTTCTTCATTACCTGTCGTAATTTCTGTAATAGTACTGGTCATATAGGCCAAAAAGTTGGAGTGGTGAAATATGCTGTGGAAGTAGTAACATTAGTCATACCAGGCATAGAAGGAAAAATGGGAGGAGCAGAAGGTGCAGAAGTAGTAACAGGAGTGGTACTACATGTGGGACTATGAACAAGAATACTTGATGGTATGGAAGTAGTAACAGAAGTAGTGGGGAAGTAGTACCAGTAGCAGAACTGGTAACAGGAATGGTGGATGCTGCTCAAGTAGTACCAGGAGTGCTAGATGGTATGGAAGTAGTAATGGCAGTGGCACTATACTACATGTGGACATAGTAACAGGAGTGGTGGGTGGTGCAGCAGCAGTAATGGGAGGGGTAGGTGCTGTGGAAGTCATAGCAGGAGAGGTACTTGATGTCTAAATAGCCATTGGAGTGGTGGATGATGTGACTCGGTACCGGATGAGGACACCACTCACACTGAAGATTTTCCGTACATGCCAAGAGTTATATAGATTATGATTTGTAAATTCCCCTGGGTCTCCCAGCAAACCCTTTATCACCAGCATGTTAATATTTTCTTATCTTCCTCTTTATACCTCCCCCCACACCCCCACACACAGGAAAGATAGTTAGAAAGCAAGACTGAGAGAAAGGAAGCTTTCATAATAACCCATGTTTTGTTGTAGGACTTACTTGTGGTGATTGCTGTCATCAGTGGTGAGATATTTTCAAGGGTGGAGGTGGAAGAAAAGAAAGAAAAGCGTCAGTGTAATTATTTCCCAAACTCTCAGTTTAAACGCATCTTGCAGACTGGATGTCCACATGTGGTTCTCTGTCCATTTACCCTGTAATTGTCCTCAGAGTCCCAAACTTACACCCCAGCAATAGGAAGCTTGACTCTGAGGTTGTTTGAACTGTCTGGCCCCTAATCTAGCCAAGTCATGATTTCATTTCAGTTACTCCAAATAAGCATGGAGGCCCAGTTTAGCTGCCAGAGTATCGATACATACTCCTGTTGAAAGAGAACAATGCCTGCATATCATTTTACCGTATTGTAAGCAGAAGTAACAGTATGAATGTTGCTTTTGAAATGTTAGCATTCAATATTTTACTGACAGTTATGAATGTGAGCCAACCAAACAGATTTGGCTTGTGGAGATTATAAACCTGTAATAGGAAAGAAATAAAAAGGGAAGGGCAGGGGAAGGGAAGGGAGGGGAGGGGGGAAGGAGCGGCATGATGTCATACGTTAAAACACATGCGCAAATTTGATACTTTTTCATTACCTGTCGTGCTTTCTGTCGTAGTAGTAGTTGTACTTGGAGAAATGGTTGTTGGTGTAGAGGATGCTGTGGGTGGTGTGGAAGCCGTACCAGGAGTGGTGGATGGTGTAGAAGGAGAGCTGGGGGTGGTGGACAATGTGGGAGTGGGAGTGGGGGTGGTGGGGGAAGGACTCCTGGAAGAGGTGGATGTCGTGGGAGCGGTGTTGGTTGGCGTGGATCCGCATCTGCAGCAGTAAACCTTGATCTCGTAGTCCAGGCACACTGGGGCAGGCATGACAGGCCCGGGAACCTGGTCTTTGTTTTTGCAAATAAGCCCGGTCGACACGTTACATGTCACATTTTGTCCTAGGGCTTCGATGGGGTATTGCGGAAACTTCCTTGCCCTGCAGGAGATGTTGTCCGGCTTGTGGCAGATGATTATGCCGTGCGCTCTGATGTTGTCGTAGGTTTCATAGTCACCATTTAGTGGCCCAGGGGTTGGCTCGCTCACATTGATCCAGTCCGACCACTCGCATATTTCAGTGTCAGGACAAGCAGCTGCAAGAGAGGGGTAGAAAAAGGGGAACAGTGACGTCGCTGGTTCTGGAGGCAATGCATCCCGCAAGCCCTACTCCGGCTGTGCTACTGTCGGCAAGTACAGTGGTACCTTGGCTCACGAACTTAATCCGTTCTAGGACTCTGATCCTGACCCAAATTGGTCATGAGCCAAGTCAAATTTCCCCATAAGGTTCCATGTAAATAAGGTTAATCCGTTCTGTAACTATCTTTTTAATCACACATATTTGAAGCAAAGTGATAAAGAACAACAAAGATCACGGCCATCTCCCCTCCCCCAGGAGATGCGGGGTTTGGGGGTAGATGGGGGTTGGGAGGAGATGGGTGCGATTGCAGGTGCGCTCAGGGGGAGGAGACGGGTGCAATCATGGGCACGCTCAGGCAGGGAACATGAATGCAATCACAGCCATCTCCCCTCCAGCATGATCGCGGCCATCTCCCCGCCCCACAGCACTATCGCGATTGTGCCCATGCAGAGAAGGCAGGCGTGCTCATGACTGTCACCCAATGCAGAGATGGCAACAAATTTCTGTTTGCGACCTTATTTGGTCATGAACTGATGCGTTCATGAGCCGAGGTACCCCAGAACTGGATTTTGTTGACTTTGGGTACATGCCTCCAGAGTCCACGTAGAGCGCGTTTGGGCTAATAGATGAGGAATATTAGCTTAATAATAAATAACCCATGGAGCTGGCAATCTGTTCTGAGCTTGGAATCAGTGTGGAATGAGGAACTGGGGAGCTGCACCCCTCGCCTTGGCATTAATCCTCTGAATACCACTCATTCTACCTATCTGGTGTTGGAATGCTTGAGGTTTTTAAAATTTTACCTATATGGCAGTATATCATTGGTATTTCTGAAGCAGCATCCAAGATCACCTGCATCACACACTGGTACCCCATCTGAGCAATTACCAGAGGAAAAGCTCTGGACTATTTTCTCAAAGTTGAAATTAGGTATGGGAGTTTCCCCTTAATATTAATTAATAATATCTTAATATCATTCAAAGCTCCTCAAAATAAATTTGCAAGCCCAGTTTAGCTGCCAGAGTGGACAATGATTTAAAGAAACATTTGGTGAGTAAAAGCAAATGCATAGCCATTACTCCACAATATTCTAAGCTCTTATCCTGATCCTCATATCATTCAACATTGGAAATGTTAATCTCCTTTCATAGGTATATTATGGAATTTTAGCTTTCAATATACCTCAGTCTTTTAGGATTGTGAACCACCCAGACGGTTATTGGGGAGTATAGATATGTATTAAATAAGCCAATCAAAGGCATAGTATCCTCATTCATGCAAGCCGACACCACAAATTTAGCATATATTAATTACTTGAAGTGCTTTCTGTTGTTGCTGTGGTTGTACTTGGAGAAACAGTTGACGTGCTGGTCAATGGTGTGGAAGTAATAATAGGAGTGGTGGTTGGCATTGTGGTGGTTGGTGTGGTAGTACTTGGTTTGGTGGTAGTGGGTGGTGTTGTAGTGGTAGGAGTTCTGGTTGTGGTTGTAATCCCTGTTGTAGTTGAGCATGGGACTGGACAGCAGAACACACTGATCTCATAATCATAGCAGAGGTTCCAAAGACTCTGATCCTGGTCCTCATTTCGGCAAATTAATCCATAGGTAACGTTGCAGTCCACTTTCTGTCCCAGCTCTTCCAGAGTTTGGTCAGGTGCATCTTTAGCTCTGCAGTGAATATCCAGGGGGGCTGCACAAAAGTCATATCCTTTACTTCTTATAATTTCATATGTCTCGTAGTCACCACCTCCTGGTTCATTTGTGGGAGTACTGACATCGTACCATTGAGTCCATTCGCAGATGCATGGAGCTGTGAGACAAATATGGAAGTCATTCTTCTGAGCTGAATGTGCAATGGATTCACATGATCACTTTTCCACCATTACTTTATTATAGTAAAGTGCATCATACCGGAGGTGATCCATCTACCCCAGCCCCTGCATCACCACCATTGTTGAGAACAAAGCATATCCCAAGCCAGAGAAGTGGAAACAGCAACACTTCTATCCTGGGACTCCCATGCACAAGGACTGATACACAAGATTGCAGTTTACTTTTCCTTACAGCGAAATGCCTAAGGTTAAAATCTCCAAGGTGATAATTAAACATGCATGCCTACCTCTTTATTGCCTTTGGCAAATTTACTGGTGATGTCACAACAGTGAACTTAGATATAACACCTGCATTTGTCCTGCACTGAGTCACACAATTAATGCTCAAGCCCTACATGGAACACTGTGCCTAGCATGGCTGCTGAGCATTTGGGGCAGAATTTGGCCACTCCCATCACATTACTGTTTGGATTATTACCCATTTTATTCCAGACTGAACTTAAAACACGATGCATGCCAAATACATGCTCTAGCACTCAACCATGGCCCTTCCCCAATATCCTTATTAAAGCTTACTTGTTGTAATTGAAGTGGTTGTTGTAGGAGCTGAAACAGGAAAAGAAAATATAATGAGTCCATGCCATTTTAAGAGTTCATTCTGGAGAAGATTGTAGATTTTGCATACAAAAGCCTCAAACATAATATGACTTATATCATACTAAGTATCTGTATTACTTTAGCAACTGAATGTCATACAAAGAGATGTAAAATCAACTTCATGTAAAACCGGTTGTCTCTGAGGAGAAAATCAACACATGTGTATTAACACCTCCGCAAGCTTACTTGTGGTTGTGATAGTGGTGGAAGAGGTAGTTGAAATAGTGGTTGTGGGAGGCACTGTTGTGCTGCAGGGGTGTACTCCCTGAACCTCCAAGGCACCTGATAATGTGCATATTAATTCAAAACAGAGCGATCCATTTCTCTCCGTGATGATGTCTCCCACGTTGTACTCTTTGTCCTCATAAATGCAGCAGCCTGCATGACAGAAACGAGTGTAATCAGTCGTTCTGTGGGACAACATGGTCCAAACCAGCAAACCAAAGCACACATGCAAACATCCAGAGCACAAAAAGTGGGTCCTCCCACAAGAGTGTCAACTGAAAGTCAATATTCTTGATTTTAATACACCTGGGAGCAAGGTGGCAGAATGTTTAATAAGGACATAAACTTAAGCATCACTCATGCATACAATTAGGAGCATAGAAATTGCTTCAGTGTGGCAAGCATCTGCAAGGAGGAGCTGCATGGAGTATTCATGCTGGTCCTTCCCACACATTCCTAGCATTCCCAGGCAGGCCGAAACTAAGTGTACGACCACACATAGGATTTTGCCACAATGAGATGCACTCAGTGCCTTTAGTGATTATGAGGCCTCAGTAAAATTGTAACTTGGCTTAAAAGCAGGGTTACTAAAATGGCATTAGGAAGTATAAACTTATGGCACAATATGCTAGGATTATTCATGAACAAACCACCCAAAATGCAGTTATTTGGGAACAGACTTCACTAAACTTGATGGGGTTTATGTCTAAGTAAACGTGCCTAGGATGACACTGTAAAGAAAACAGAAAATTACCTGCTGTGACTGGTTTTGAAACTTGGACTGCAATTTACTTGGAAATAATCCCCACTGAACTCAATGGGGCTGACTTCTGAGTACGTAATCATATGCAGGTTTTGCTGTAAATAAGTGCTTAATTCTAAAGGGAAAAAGGCCAGCACTTACAATGAAATATTTACCAGCCCACTTCTTCACTGGTTATATGCTTAGTCATAAGGAATGACTATGAAGCAAAATGGCTATTATTTTAAAAAATAATATTTAACAATCTGACATATAATAGCAGGGCATATTATGAATCAGGGATTGAGAATATATGGCCCCACAGATGTTACTTGATGAAAACTCCCATTATCCCTTACCAGTGGGCATACTGGTTGGGTTTGATGGGAGCTGTAGTCCAACCACAGGCTTCCTACCTGTGTTCTAAATCATTGCCCAAACTGCAAAGAAATACAACCCTCAGAGAAATGTACAGTGCTCTATTTTGTTTCTTGCATGCAGAAACTGCAAAAAAGATATACATACCATTTTTAGGCCGACAGTGCACTGTTCCCACTGCAACACAGAAACTAAAATTTAAACCAGAGGGGAGAAAGTGATTTCAGAAATGAAACATCAGAAAGTTTATTTGCATCTTTTGCACTTCAGTCCAGTAAGTGCCCAGCTTGCAATTGTTGCTGCAGCATAATATACCAAAACATCATGAAATAACCTAAAACAGTAAGTATTGTTGCATATACTCTGCAATATTGTGTAACAAAACACCAAGTTAAAGCATTAGTCCTGCAATTCATATATTGTCCTAAAAACTGAATGTTTTTGTTAGTCTCCCAAGGCTTACAAAAGGACTCAGCCAGGAGAACATGTCTAAGAATGGAATTCCAGGAGAATTCACACAGCTGCACTGGATGGGTGAGAATTCTAGCTACCCTGTGCTGCATAACCACTAACAAAGCTACCTTAAGCAGTGACTACACTCCCAGCCTTAATGTACACGAGGGTCTAGTAAGAAAAGAGATATCCTTTAGATACCTTTGATCTAGGCTATTTGTTTGTTTGTTTGTTCATTTTTAAAAAATTGGTAGCCTTTAAGGGTGGAACTTTTTAGAGCCCTAAAAATGATCAAAACCAGCATTTCCATATAACATAACCTCAAGAGCAGAGGCTTTCATGTAGGGATGGGTGAGTTTCCCCAGTTCTGCCTGGACTCAAATCATATAAACCATCAGCAATAGGTGAGCAGGTTGGGGAAGATGATGACAGGAGCCAGATCTCTGGGGCATCTGCTCTGTTCTCAGTCGCAAGTTTGGCAAAGGAGGACTGACACTTAAACTGCCAACGACAGTGGGGAAATGCCCAGTGTATAAATCTTTTCTCAAAAAAGAGGGGGAGAACCCCCCACATAGGAGGCATTTGCATCCTGGCTGACGAACTTTCATGTTTCTGGAAATGGCCAATTCTAGGCCCAGAGGCCAGCAGGCTTCAGTGCCAACATCCAAACAAAAGCTTTCCTTGTATTTACATCAAACAGCTCTGCATGCTCACATACCATTCCTGGCACAGTTCTTGGGGTTTGTATGTGGGTATCAGGGAGCCATTTGGGTAGTGCATGTCTTCATAATAGCAGCCACAGAGGTCCCCAGGCACACACGACGAGGTCCACTCATTGAAGACAGGGGCCTCCGGAGGACAGATTGGATAGCAGCCTAGTTTGCACAAAGAAGCATGTTGCAAGTGATGCTAAATACCATAACAGCAGTGTTTGCACGAGGGATACAGTCCATGCCTACAGAGGACTGATATTATTTTATTAATTTATTAGATTTGTTTAAAAGCTGGCCATTAGCATCATGTTCTCTGGGCAGCCATTGCAATGTAAAATCTACAAATTACATTAATAAAATGATGCAATTAAAATATCATAATACTTAAACAGAGTAAAATACCAATGAAATGATTAAATAAAAACAAAATGCAGTAATGTAATTAAAAAACAGTGCATTCATATAAATAGTCTAGATGGTGCCAAAGGTGCACCAGAAAAGGAAGGATTTTTGCCAGGCACCTGAAACACTTTAAGGTAGGTGCCTGGCGAATCTCCAGTGGTAAAGCATTCCATTATTGGAGTGTCATTGCAGAAAAGGCCCTTGTGATGTGGGGAAACGATCCAGCCTGAGTGCCCACTGGGTCAGAAAGAGCTCAGCCATGCTACTACGGATGCTAATCCCGCTCCTTCAATGGCAATGTTTCAGGTAAGGGAAGAAGAGGTAGAAAGAAAACGCCATCCATTCAGGCGAGTAGTCTTCAAATCCTCAGCAGGTAATACAACTCCACTGCCATGCTCCACCTCTGGGGACAAGCACTCCACACCGCTTCACCTTTGAGACTTCTGTGTGAAGCATTTTTTCAGGATCCTCTCTGGCAAAATGGGCACAAAGGCAAGATGGCCTGCTGGCAAAGGGCGCTCTTGCCCGTAAGAATTCAGTGATCCCCAACTGATTGGAGAGAAAGGATGAGGCTGCTCCTTCCAGGACAAGACTGCTTGGTAAGGTCAGCTCCCTGACCATGGCTGGTCCTCAGTGGTACCATTGCGCTGGGGCTGCTATAATGCTCCATGGACACCAGCCCCCTTCTGTCTGTTGGGCATCTGCTCATGCTTGGCCCTCACTTAGGCAGTGAGCACAGCTGAGAGGAAGTTGGTGAACTTACTGCGTTTTTAGCTATTTTAAGCTAATTTTAAATTCATGGCAACACTGTTGCTTCTATGGCATTTGCATTGTATTTTATTGTTTGGTTTTACACATTGCTGTAAACCATCCAGAGCTCTGGCTATGAGGCAGTATAGAAACAAAATTAATAATAATAAATGCTTGTGGAAGTCGGGTTGCACAATTGGCAGCCCAAACAAAGGCTTCAAGTCACATGTGCAGAAGGGGGGCACTGCTTGTGCAGCGCTCACATGGACATGCTTCTTGGTGCCATCCACGCAAACTTTCCGCACACTTGCCAAGAAGTTGGATTCACACCTGCAAGAAAGAGGGCTGGAGTCTAGGGAGCCAAGGCCGGGGCATCTGACAGATGCCCACTCTCAAGACAGATTCATCACACATGCTTGCAATGCACACTGCACCGAGAAAATGATGTATATGGGCTGTGAAAATGTGAGCAAAATCTGCGGCTTTTCATGTGTCTCACTCTACACAATTTCAAAGATGAATATACATATTTGGGGGGGGGGTTAGCCCACTGAATGAGCTATATTCATTCCCAATTCAATATTCATGGAAGAGTATAGGAACAGAGGAAGCTGCCTTACATTCAGCCAGACCATTGGTTCATCTAGCCTAGTCTTGTGGACACTGACTGGCAGCAACGGCTCTCTGGGGTTGCAGGCAGGATTCTCTCCTAGCCCTCTCTGGAAATGCTGAGGCCAGACTCTGGGGCCTTCTGCAGCAAAGCACAGGCTCAGTCCCAGTAGGACAGCACCTCCTTCCCTTAACTTGCTGTTTCTTACCTTCCAGGTATGGCAATGTAAAGTTGGTTGCAACTTGACCAAGGACCTGGCAAGTTGTAATGTCACGTCCACAAGCCTCATAGTGCCAAGTGCATTCCTCTGGCGAAGGATTGTAGTACTCGCAGAAGATTGCTAACAGAACAAAGGAGACCCATCAGACAACCAGCAGCAGAAGTCTCTTGTTTCCCATCCTAAGCAAGTTTATTTACATGTATTTCACCTCCCTGGATAATTTCTAACATATCACGAACTGAAATTCTTCTTTGCTCAACTTCATCAGGGAACACATTCTGATCTGAATCTACAGCCCTCTTTGGGTGTTTCCCTCCGTACAACTGTAACCTCATGGTATAGGGAGAGCAGGGCCATGCACAGTTCCTTTTAGATCCCATGGACCCCCCACATCCTGGTGTGTCCAGGAACATCTGTAAGGGGATACTCCTGGTAGTCTTTCCCCAAGACTATGAGCCCAGATTACAATTGCATGGAAGGAGATGATGCTTCAGTGGTGCTTTTAACAAGCCCCCAATTCATTCATTAAGGTGCAGCTAATTAAAGGAAAATTCTCACAACTGTATTTGTCTGATTCAATAAAATACATATTGTCAAGTTTTCTGTGCACTTATCTAGACGTTTTCCTGCTAAGCTTTTCTTTCTATTAATAAATGGGCCATTATTATTATTATCATCATTATTATTCATTTATTTATTTAATGTATATCCTGCAGTTTGTCTTTTTTAAAGAATTCAAAGTGGCTTACATCATTCTCCTCCTGTTGCTATCAGTCTCACCCCGACCACAACAACCCTGTGAGATAGGTTGTGCTGAGAGTCGGTGACTGGCTGGAAGTTGGCTCCATGGCTGGGCCATGACTAGAACCCAGATTGCCTGAGTCCCAGTCCCACACTCTTTACCACTACATTGCACTGACTCTTTTCAGGGCCTGCGATTTATTGCATTCATCGTTTTACATTCCACCTGGTGCTATTTTAAACTGTTATTGTTTGATATGTTATAAGCCACCTTGAAATGTAGGGAACAAGTTAAATCTCTTAAAATTATGAATGGTTCAAGATATGTTTAAATTGTGAGGGATATTCATTTCTGCAATCATTTCTTAACTGTTCGGAAGACCAAAAGATACCTGAATAAGTAAGTCATGCAAGTCAATGAAAGGTACAATCCTATGCAAGTTTAGAGACAAAGAGGCCTGCAGTCCCAACTTGTATTGGGTTACACCCTAAACCAACTCAACTCATGCCAAAGAAACAGAGTTAACCCACGATCCTCATCAGGTTGATGGGGCAATAAGTGGATGCATCTCTAATGTAATGGTTGCAACTGCCTGAAGACTGTTCCATAAGGCAAAGCATTGATTTTCGCCAGCTATCTTGTGATCTGTTGGCATCCTGACCTTCCCAAGGGTTCCTTGGACAGAGGGTATCCTGTTTAAAGGAAAGCAGGATAACTAGCTGAGCTATGGGGTCTCTTGATTCCCACCTGAATGTTATTTTGAAGGCAGAGCTGGACATTATCATAAAGAGATGAAGCCACAAGCATATTCAATGCCTGCAAGTATGAGACATGAAGAACTAACCAATCTCTGGATATACAAGACAGAGTTAAAGGTGGCTAATAGGGGCCAGTGTGGTATGGTGCCTAGGAATACTGAACTGGATTCTGGTTCTAGTCCCCACCCAGCTATGGAGCCCACTGGGTGACTTTGGACTGGTCACTGCCTCTCAGCCTAACCTACCCCACAAGGTTGTTGTTATGAAGATAAATGGAAAGGAGGTGACCCTTGTAAGATGCTTTGGGTTTCTTGCAGGAGAAAGAAAGGCAGGATATAAATGCACAGCAATAATTTAAACACACACACACAAACACATGCACCTAGAATTGTGGTCACTGCTTAAGCCAGTTTTGCAAGCCTGTGTGTTCCAGGTACACGCAGGAAATGGTTTGCCGAGGATACTCACGGCATCTCTCAGGAGTTCTCCAGCTGACACAAGCTCCAGCTTTGATGCATTCCTGTGCATAGACAGCAACAGCCGCACAGAAGCAGTCGCAGTCTCCACCGCTGTCACAGGCACATGAGTCATGCACACAGGCTTCATAGTATGGTTCCGGATTCACCTGTTAGGACATCAGGGTCTGGCTATTGCTCTGGTTCATCAGTTCCCCATCCCAGTGCACTGAAACAGCATCCTCATCTCACCAGGATCTTTCACCATCAATCCCCATAGCTGCCAACACGCATGGATTTTGCTGCTATATCCATAGCACATCCATGGTACCGCCACCCCGTTACAACTTGGTTCAGAACAAAACGGTATCAGGAATGCAGGGCACATTTTATCCCCCTGAGATTGTGCTCCTCAATTCGCGTTTCAGGCAAAAGTTTCTTTGTCCAGTAACATTTGTATGTCAAAAGCAACACATTTGCCATTCAACAAAAGTACATTCAGTGATACAATTGGTTTGGGCAACATTTTATAAAATGGGGCATCTGTGAAGAGGGCGAAAAAAGGGGAAATGGAGCCCCATACCTTGGCTTGCACCAAGAATACTAGACACAGCTCACATCTTTCTGTCTCCCTCTGTAGTGGCCAGATGGCCTACAACAAGGATAGTGAGCCTTTTGGGGCCCGTGGGCATAACCCACAATATGAGAAACTGACTAAGACACAACCACAAAAGGGACACATTGAAGAGGAAAGCCTTGGCCTGCAACCACCTGCTATCTTCCTTTCCCAACAATGTCTCCAGAGCCAAGTGTTGTCCAGAGGCACTCGTGGGAAAAGACGGTGGAGCAGCTGCAGCCACCATTTTGCTCTGAAGTGATTGCTGCCAAGGAGAAATGTTATATGGAAAATCAAAATAGATAGTGGGAGGGGTAGGGCACCTCAGAGAGCCCCAAGGTAGTATTCAAAGGTGCAATCTTGATTGGAGCACCACATTGTCTACTCTTCTTGTTTGGACTTCCTATGCATCTATTGATCCCTGACCCAGAGAACTGCTCCACCATCCTTTCTGGATGGATGGAACTGTTCCAATCAAACCATATTGATTCAGAGACTGTCTCCTGGGCATTTGTTTTGTTTGACCTTTAGGCCACATTTCAATGTTGATGCTTCTTGTGGTTGCCCACCTGACTGGATGTCACTGTGCATCTTCGTGACAACATCCAGGGACACTTGAAATCCAGGCACATAACTTTGATGTCTGAGGCACAACATTGTTGGGTGGCCTCCCAGTTGGTCTTCTCCCAGGTAAGTTTGGGAGAAATGGGTAGTGGACATGTGATGAGAGAGGCTTGGGGAATGGATCCATTTGAGATCTGGGTTCAATCTGAAATGGACTGAGGTGAGCCATGGAGAATTGTGATATTTAAGCACCTCCACTCTTAGACTCAAAGGTATCACTAGGCCCAAGCTAGTGGACATCAACTAGGCAACACTATATATAAACAGAGGGAAATGGTTTTGGAACTCAGAGTAGCAAAAAGCTTGATTAACTTTCTAGTGCTTCTTCCAAGCCTTCAGAATTGGAACCAGCAGAAATTGTGGAAGTGCATAGTTACAGTACTGAACCCTCTTACAGCAATAAGGGCATACAAATAGCTAAGCCTCTTATTTAGTTAAAACATTTACATGCCACCTATTTTGCCCATGGCATCTCTAGGTGGCTAATATCAGACAATTAAAATACATTATAAAACAATAAAACAATGGCATAAATTAATATAAAACTTAATAAATTTATATTAAATTAATATTTATTTATTTAGGGAACTTCTATGCCGCCCCATTTGCCGAAGCCTCGGGGTGGCTCACAACATAAATAAATAACCATATAAAACAATATAATATAACTGGAGGATAGGTAGTGACTAATAGATATTAAAATGTCTTTTAATATTTTAATTCTTGATGAATATTAGAAAAGGCTGCATAGATTTGCAACCCAAGTCACACTGAAATCCTGGGATTTATTTTAGTTGTGGCCCACTGCTATCCTAGTGGTGAAGGGGATCCAAGTGCAAGTCACTTCCTTTGGGTTGGGACCACAGTGCATTGGGAGATTGTTTTAGCATGACTTCAAAGAAAGTGGTGCATTGTCCATATGGTCTCATGCGGCAATTGCTTATTTTTCTTCCAGGCCACTGTAGCAAAGTATTGTCTAGCAACTAGGTCATTGTACCAACCTTATAATGACATGTTTTAAAAGACTCGCTTTTGATGAGGCTACACTCTTTCTCTGCCCAGGATCTGCGATGGGGTCTCACTTCACAGGGCTCAATATTTACTTCCACGTCGGGGCAAGCGGGATCCATTTTCCATGAATTTCCAAAGGCCAATGCATCATTCACTTGAACCATGCTCCTAGTTGTGAAGTCGTTGCTGGCCTTGCCATCAAAGTTTCCACACAAACCACACACTTTTCCCTGGGAGAAAAGCAAAGCATCAGAGCCGATCGACCGTGGCTTAAACCTGGGAGTCACTGGATTGCTTGAAAAGATAATTGTCCTAACTCTGGTGTGCATTTATTTTTCAGCATTCCCAATCTTACATGGGATTGGATTTTTAGAAAACAAAACAAGATTGATCTTTCAAAAACAGAAGGTGTAATCCTACGTATGTTCAGACAGAAAATGTCCCACAACTGCTGGCCATGGCTGGCTGGAGCATACTGGGACCTGCAGGGCTTCTCCCCAGTCTGAGCATGGCTAGCAATGCTCCCTAAGGGGGCAGCCTTGCTCATGCCCTTCATGCTGTGATGCCTCAAACAGCCCTCATGTGCTCAATAGCTCTTCCCCACGTGCAGGAAAAAGGCTGCCAACTGGTGCTTGAAGATGGGACAGCGGGGAGGAAATGGGCCAATTTGCTTCAAATTGGGGCAGAAATAATTCGGCCTGTAGCCCAATTACCATTTCTAGAACCATGCCAACCATTAATCTTGAACCAGTGCCTTGATGAAGTTGTTATAGACAGTTAGCACGAAAACACTGATTTTCTATAAATGAGGCCAAAATCATCCATGAGTGTTGCCTAGTCTATTTCCATGCCTATTTTCACGATGCTTCCTAGCAAAGAAGGAGCCCTCACCACCCCTTCACTCTGTTTCTCACGAGGCCATGAGGAGGGAGTAAGACAATCCTGCTGCTGAGCTACGCAAGTGGGAGGAGAAGGCAAGGAAGTAACAAGGGACTGGATTTTCCTCCTGAATATTTATGGTTCCATCCCGTATCTTCAATATTGCTAGAAATGGGTGTCTGCAAGTTATATGGAGAGAGTCATTGATGAATGTTTTTCATTAACTGTAATGCATAGTAGGATCTATTGAAGAATCCAAAAGGTGCATTAAGGCACACATGGACAAGCAATGCATCAAAAATCACCTTTTTATTTGCATTCATTGATTAGTAGCAGACCTTCCATGCCATTTTAGGAAGAAGTTCCAGAACCACTCACCTGATAACGTGGTGTTAGCTTGATGATTATGGTAGTCTTCTTGTCCCAGATGAGAACAATGCCATTGCTGCTTTCAACCACAATGTACAGTCCAACACGCTCACGAATCAAATGAGTCACATCACTACGGTTATTCAGAACAAATTTTTCTATCTTTGTTCCTTCAAACTTCAGCTCAGTGTTCTGAAAGACAGACAGTGATGGGGGCTTTATACTGAAACAAGCCTTTAAAGCTACATTTAGCATTTCTTGGCCACCATCAAAGTTAGCCACAAAGGTCAGTAGCAGCCCCAACCCATTTTGCTACTGCCATCCCAGCAGGAATTTCAGGAGTGGCAGAAGCCACAGTTTAGACCACTGGGGGGGGGGGTTGTGCAAGAGGCCCCCCCAGGTACAGATCAACACTTTTGAGAACATTTTCTTCTATGTTGGTACATACCCCTAGAAAAATTTTAATGGCCTTGGAGCAAGTAACTCCTGTGTTTCCACATGGGACATTTTCTGTGATGACACTAAATGTTCCCTCTTTGTTGCCGCAGTAATCCTAGAGAAGGTGGAAAGGAAACATGAGGAAAACTAAGCAACACCAATGCAGATTACTCTGATTTTCATTTGTGCTTTCAAAATTAATCAAAACTGTGTTTAATTATTTTATTCACAGTAAGTTTCCTATATTTCACGTTTTACAGTTGTTCATAATTCTGAGAGCATTTGGGTCACACAGCATTGACTAAATAGGAAAAAGTGAACTTATTTTTTTAAAAGACAACACTAATTCTTTGTGGCTAATTATTCTTGGGCACTCAATGATGTGGCCACATGTGATATCACAATACACCATGTCACAAATCAAGGTGATGCAAACATGTAGAAATGCCCTGTGGTTCTGTCCTTCCTTGAGAAAACCATTCAAGAGTGCTGGTGGATCTTGCTGCCCAACATATTTTTTTTAAAGTAACAAGAAAAAACCCTGGCCATATATGAAAAAGTGGCAAGTCAATCCACCAGAGATATCTGAGTGGGAAGTGCATGAATGACAAAATGAATGAAGATGGAAAGAATGATGAATGAATGAATGAATAGGATGCATTGGGTGGGATAGATGTCTAATAAATAAATATCAAATATTTATAAATAATTTACATAAACTATAAAGTTATTTATTTATAATCAATATAAATTTATAAAGAAATTATTTAAATAAATGATTTAAACACAAAAGGGCATCACAAGAGCATCCACACAGCTAAACTTCAGGCTAAACTAAGATAATCATGACTTGGTCCCAGTCAAACCAATGATATAAGTTTTGCCTAACTTAAGTTTCCATTGCTTTCAATTTAGTTGCTGCTAAATTGGCTGGATTCAGACATGACATGGTGCCCTTTTTATGCCTTTGTTGGCCTGTCTTGTTGCCTGCACCCAATTATGTATTTTACCATGGTAAGTTTGATTTTTAGAAAGCTGAAGAAGAAACTGGCTTGTTCTATGGTTTCTCCATACCACCATGGCTTGCTGTGCTGTCAGAACCCAGACTTGTGGTTTCCACAGCCTTGGAATACAATTCCCACAGTCCCCTGGAGAAAACAGCAACTGCAGGATCTGCTCCAGCTATCCAGCCTCTACTATCCTTCTCTGCCTACTAACAGAGGTGCAGACCAAAGAAGAAGAGGCAGGAGATGTAGGCAGGGAGTGCTGTGGCTTGAGATTGAATTTCAGGCATGGCAGCTGATGGGATACGTGCCAACAATGGGAGGACTGAGCAGTAAGAATGGAAGCAATTATAACATGGAAACCATTTGATCATCTTTCAAGTAGATCATGGTAAGAAACGGCAAACTATGATAAATATAAACTATGATAAAGGGTTGCTTGTTCTGTTATGAAAACTCAGTCACTGTGTTACCCATTGCTACTAGTTTGGAGTGATAAAACCCGGACTTGCAACTGTTTCCATGTCTTCTGCAGGCTTATTGATGAAGTATGTCATTCACAAATGAGAGACATTTGTTTAGAAGAGTGGTTAAACTGAAAACATTTTAATTCCCTGAACTGAATTACTATCACATGTATATGGTAAAATAAACACAGTGGTTCAATCGCCAACAGAAATTATTTAAATGTTGCTACACTTCTACATAGGGATGATGTCATAGAAGGTGACTCCAAGGAGTATCTGAATAGTAATTGAACATTACCTGCACAGCCACATATTCACAGTTACCCTCAAAATCATAGATTCTGCCATCAAAGCTGACGTAATGGCCACTTCCATAAATGTTACATGTCCCATAGCAGGCAATGCCAGTGCACTTCCAGCTTCCTTTTTGGCAAGTACTGGAAAGTGGGAAAAAGGAAGACTTGAGTAAGGCCTGATCTCTGTCTCAGTGTATTGCCTTTGAACCGCAAGATGACCTGAATGTATATGATGAACATGTTGTTCATATATATATATTGTTTGCATGGTAGGACACTCATCGACTATTACTATTAGTGCTAATATGTGCAACAATAATAATACAATAATAAAAGACAATACTAATATAATAATAGTAACAGCAACAACAACATCTTACCATGTATTACAGTCCACTTTTATTTGTTTTCCAGAGGAATAGAACTCATTGTTATGAATGCATGGGCAGTCCTCTTCCTTAACACAGTTGCCTCTCCCATCATCAATCAGTCCCTCAGGGCACACACACCCTGAGATGCACTCCGTTTGGAACTATGGTAAGCAAGAATGTGGGTTTTATTGGGTGGAAATATTATTCGATACCAACAGAGAAAAATAGTTTAACTTACTCTCAAAGGAAAGAAAAATAGCCACGGACTAAACACAACCAGAATGAATGACAGAGAAAAAGTACCACTGCATAAACATTGGTTTCTCTGTGGTTATAATCCAAAACACATTTACCAAATGTATTCCCTCAGTGGGGTTTATTAGACATGCTTAGAATCAGTGCATAAGCTTTCCATGGAGCAAAGGAAAGAAGACACCAGGATGCAGGCAAGAATACAAAGAAGACATACATGTTCGGTACCCAGTGTTTGGCAGCTGAGTAGAACTGGAGACTGATACGACCAAGTCTCATTCTTGTTGCAGTCAAAATATGTCTTATTGTTTGAACATCCTGCAAAATACATATAGTATACTGAGAACAAACTCTTGGATCTATGTTAATAATGCAGAATAATGCAGAAATGAAAAAAAAAAAAAAAACAGAAGAGAGGGAAGTTTGGTGATCCAGGAACGAGTGAATGCTCTGGAGTGCATAAATACATGCTTGGAGGAGAGGTCACGGGGGACGGGAGCCTTTAACTTGGTTTTATATCACTTCAAGTGACTGCTTAACAATGCATCAGGGAAGATTTACTATGCGCGTAGAATGAATCACCCCAGTCAAGATCAAAAGCAGCCCTGCCAATGTAACAGATCCTAGACTGAGGCCAAATCCTATACAATCCTAGACTTACCTAGCAATAAGTTCTAGTCAACTAAATGGGGCTTTCTTCTAAACAGGTACATATATAATTGCACTGCTAATAAAAGAAAAAGAGAGAGATGGCCTTTTAATCAGTCTAATGAAGAGTGTGGTTAAGGGAGCTGGGAAGGGGATTGCTATTTTTTCCCCTGAAAAATCACAGGGCAGAATTCCATGTACTCTTAAGAGTACAGTCCTATTGCCTGAACCCTCATTGACAGGAAGCCCCGAACCTGTCTGATCATCCAATGAAGGGTGTGTGGAGTGATAGAGGTCATCTTTGCCTCCCTTCCTGCTGATTTCACTAAAGGATACTCAAGATAAGTCAGATCCTGGCCTTTCTGGTCTCCTCCCCCTCCTCCCTGTTTCCTCCTTCTTTGAGGTGACTTTTCCAGTCTCACAGAACAGCCAATGCAGTTCTTTCTGCACTAGCTGTGAGGAGCAGAGCTCTGATTGCCAAGACTGGAGTGCAGTCCCTGACTTCAGAAGGGGGAATCTGAAGATTCCTATGGTGCCTGGGCTTGCTATCCAAAGGAGGTGTTTTGCACACTGACAAGGAGCGATCTTTAGATCTTTACTTTAAATGAAGCCAATTAGGATGGAAAAAGACATATGTATATCTAAAAAGTTATATCTACCATGATCTGGTGTTCCCACTTCTACACAAAGGAGTCTTCCATTTTTGCAAATACTAGAAAAGAACGTATCATAGGAAAAAAAAGAAATCAGAAGCCAGTGAATTCTAATGTATATATATCACCATAAATAATATGTATATATTGTGAATTCTAATGTGTATGTTCCAGTGTATATTAATAAAACTAAAGATACATTGGAAAAACTTAAACAAACATATAATACCATTTCTACTAAACATGTCAATGTATCTGATGAAGTGGACAGTGTCCATGAAAGCTTTTTCCATAATAAATTTGTCACTCCTTAAGATGCCATAGCACCCTTTGTGGGTTTTGCTGACTAATAGCTCCCCTGCTATAAATTGAACATCATGGATGCTGCCCTATCATTTCACAAAATAAAGAGCAAAATCGTCCAGTCACTGAAGATCAGCTTCTCACTAAGAACTTACAAGATACTTCTACATTTTTAAATGCTGGGACATATTCATTGAGTTGCAGTGAGAAGGGAGGAACTTCCTTCAAGAACTTTAGAACATCTCTTAAAGATAAATGGTAGATAAAATGGGCCCATGTGTGGCTCTGATGGTGCCTTTTCAAGGTACCCACATCAGGATTTACCACGAAGCTGCTTAAAATGCTTTTTGTTCTGAACAGGACCCCAGTGAAGAACCTGGAATTCTAAAGCATTTAAAACTCTGATCATTCCAGACGGGCATAGCCACACCTGCTCTGATATTGTTTTAGAGACACAATCTTCCAGACTAAGGCTGAAATTCCCTTTGTTGCCCTATGGCTCTAGAAAACAAGAATGCTTATATACTGGACACTCCTACACTGCCAACATAATCCCAAGAGGCTCTGTCCTTTTGGAGCAGGGCTCTCCAAGACATTTTGTGTCCTAAGGTGAGAGAACAAGTGGTACAACGCAACTCATGTCTAGCTACCTGGCACCAGGGCCTCCCAAGTTATTCCAGTTCCCAAGGCAGAAATCTCACAAGCACCTTTTCCCAACTCCGGCAGTGCAATACAAGCATGTTAAGTAAATCAGCAACCATTTACTCCCTTTTTGGGATACCCAAACTCAGCTGCCACTTCACTCTGCCTAACTGAAGGGCCAGTCCTGTTTTAGGCTGCACAAGTTAAGAGTACATCACAAGAAGAAATCAGTCCTTATATTAAGATCACCTTCCCCCCTTGTCAGAAAGGCAATGAGCCAAGACTGTCACCTACCACCGCTGGTCTTGCTTCATCACAAAGTCTCCAGCCTCCACAAATGTCCCTTTGTAATAACACGAGCACTGAGACATGGGCACGCAGATGCCTTTCTCGTTCATGTAGGTATGAGCAGGGCAGCCACAGCCATCGAGGGGCGTGAAGCCGAGCAAGCAGTGCTTGTCGCCTTCCGAAAGAGAGCGGCAGGTGCGCTGGCACGTGGTCAGATTGTAGAGGAAGACTTGGCTGGCTGGGCAAGAGGTCTCTTCTTTGTCTGAATGAGAAGGAGAAAAAAGAAGCTCATACAAGTTCTAAGTAAGTCAGTAAACCCACGCAGGAGCTTGGTGGTTTGCCATTCTAAAGTCAGTTCAGTGCATGCTATCTGAATTTACTCCCAATGTTTTTTCTACAAAGAAAAACTGATATGTCTGGGCAGTCATTGCATGTATTTCTGAATCCGCAATGAAAGCAATGGAACAGCAAAATACATTACTGACCACTTGATTAACCCCCACCCGCTTCCATTAACATGCAATAGAATAAAGGAATTAGCAATTAAATTTTATTGCATGCACCCACTTATCCAAAATTCCATTCTCCAGGTCTTGGGAATTCATTATGTCTGTTCCCCTGTCATCCCCTGTCAATTCAAACAACACAATATTTTTCTTCCTTTTCAATTCACCCAAATATTTTGCATACTCCCAAAACCAGTCTTCTGAGTGAGGTATACTATGGTTTTTATCATGGCCTGTGGGCAACCTCAGGGAGAATGCACTGGTATTCAAAGAGCTTTTGTCCATCTGTCCAAGGTAAAGATGCAGGCGCAGATACGTACAGCAGATGTGTTCCCTCCAGCCCCACAGCATGACTCCGTGGAAGGCGCAGGCTCTTGCATAAGATGAGAGGGCAGCGCACAAGCACCTCTCGTTGGAGTTGCAGTTGCAGGCGTCATACTTGCAGCGCTGGGGGGGGAGGGGGAGATCAGGGAACTGTCAATCAAACTCACAAGGAAGAGCAATGGCTAGCCAGCCGCCAACAGGATCAATGGTGAGTTACCCACTTTAAACTGAAGGAGCTATTTCCACATTGTGAATTTCTTCCCATAGACTAAAGCAGATTTTGAAATGGATTTGCACATTTTTGCAGGTATTCTATCAGGGAGCAGATAATGGAATGAAAGGCACCGCAAAACTTGCAACAGGCAGATGCGGTAAGAATGTACAAAGTCTGTACATGCCTCATCTAAAGGATGGTTATCCCTTTCCCTTTAGGGATGGGATAGCATATCTGATATACTGAATCAGGAACCA
Source organism: Varanus komodoensis (assembly GCF_004798865.1). Taxonomy (NCBI): domain Eukaryota; kingdom Metazoa; phylum Chordata; class Lepidosauria; order Squamata; family Varanidae; genus Varanus; species Varanus komodoensis. The sequence goes on along the minus strand of NW_025335468.1, from coordinate 6,442,449 downwards.
AACTAACTGATCACTAAAATAACATCTGTTTGATTTTGCCATTTTGGATAGTTTGCCTGTGGACAATATCCCAAGCAGCGTGCATCTAATTCCATCTCCCCAAAGGGATGCGGGGCTTTCATTTCACTGATCACACACTCAGCCATCCGTGTCACATAACAAACTGCTTTTCACACTGAATCAGCATCTCAAGTGATTCATTGTGTGACATGGAAGTCCACTATTCAAAAAGAAATACCCTACTTGGAATTTACAAGGTCTTGAATATACCCAAAATTGCTCTTTGACTCATGGCCTCTCTATCTGTATGCAAGGTATTCAGCATATTTGTTCTTTATCTGCTGTGGGTTTGTTCAGGTTCATATATTTTGAACAAAAAAGGCTAGAAACTTAGGCTATGTTTCAAAATTTGATCACCTGTTGTTAGTAATTCTATCACTTTGGAAAAACAATTTGGAAAAGAGCTGTTTTGAAAGTGAAAACAAAATTCCAGGCTTCCAGAGCAAAGGAGCTGGAATAATTTTAAAATCCTTACCTTATAATAATCTAATGGATCAATGACTGAGTGACATCTGGCAAAAGGAGCTTCTGTACTTTTCAGTAAAGAACACCAGTGTTCAGCATAATTCTCTGCAATTAAGCAGGGAGATTAAATGTTATTATTAACCACTAATTTAATGTCTTTCCTATGGATGAACAAATCTGCCATATTCACTGCTGCTCAGTTTCTCATTTTTCCTGCATAAAGTTTGTTATATCTTATTTCCACATCTGTTTGCGAATTAGTTCTTTTAAAGTAAAAAAAAAATTAAGGTTTTTTTTGCTGTACATTCATCTATGTACCTTTGTAGGAATTTGTCTAAATATATAAATGTGGGAGAAGAGATTTTCTCTTATGTAATACAGCTTGGTATATCCTTTTCACTGATTTATACATTATCTCTGTAGACATTTCCATATGCATTTATTTATTCCATTGTATTTATTTTCCTCTATTGTATACATTTTTGTGAACATTGTTGCACTTTGTCAAGTGCATCACAAAATTTGGAAATCTTGTCATATTCCTACATTCTAGTTTCCGCATAGGTTCAGGAAGTACAAGTTTGGGGATATTGCATTAAAATGTGAACCCAACACATTTCCCACCAATCCCCAGTCTTTCTATGTGTTGGATGATGTGTATCATCTAGTATGCAAATAATTCTAGTGATCTCACAGCAATACAGTATGGTGAAACCAAGTAAGTACTGTCCACCTTATCACAAGGTCCACTCCCCTTTAAATTTATAGCTATTGACATAATTGTATCCCCCATCATCTAAGAACAGTGCAGTCTCAATAGTCTTATCTTCCTGGACTCTTTGAGCATACTGGAAGGAGTATGCCTACTCAGAGGACCACAAAGGCAAGTAATTGGAATATTATGGAAGGTTACACCAAACTGGCTTCTATTTTCAAAGCCACAATAGGTCAAATGGATCAGTTGTCTTCATCGTGTGAGCCTTGCCTCCTAATTCTTTAGAAATGTCTATTTGTTCTGATCCACTAAAAGGAAGTGGCAGGCTAATTGTATGTTCAAAGACGCAGACCAAGCACGGTCTTATGCAGTGCTGACTTGAGTAATAAAGAAAGTTCCCATCAGCGAATTCAGTATTTGACCTGAACCTGAATATTGGCCATAAAGGGTAACTAGTGAGGATCCAACTGAAAGCCACCATGTATCTATGAAGAACATCTGTGCTTACCATGTTCAATGCTAAGGGCACAAGGGTTGTCCCACTTTTCCACCTGGTCAGCGCAGCTGGCTTGTGCTTTCCAGGTGTTAGCAAAGGAAGCCCCTGTTGCTTCAACCAGTCCTCCAGATGTTTTGAAATCATCATTCTCTATTCCATTGAAATTCCCACAAAGACCTGCGGATGAAGGCAGCAGAAGTTGGCTGGTTATGTCTTGTTTTGAAAGCCATGGCTTGGTCATTGAGTAATAACCAAGAGTCAAAGAGTAAGCAGTGGTCATGGCAACACAACCGAGATATTTTAATTCAGTTCAGCAGCAACTCCCAACCAGCACACACACTGCTAAGTAAACTGATGCTACTCTTTCTGGGTCCTTGTCTATCTTTGTTTATTGTAGCTGTAGCTTAAGGCAGCATTTTGGTAATTGTGATTTTTAATGCTTTGGCATATGAGCAGCTTTTGACTTCTCAAGCAGAATACAAGTATCATTAATTCATAAAATAAATAGAAATACAAGGTAATTTTATAGTTTGCTTGCTCTTCAAATAGTCTATCCAGTAATGGAATGGAAGATTCTAGAAGAGGTTAGGTTAGGATTTACGTTTTATGGACAACCTCATTTGCTTTTCTTTCTTTCTGTTTTTGGTGGACATAGAAATCTCAGTTCCATTTTTCGAAAACTTCAGTCCTTACAGTGCTCCTGCAATATCCCCTGCAGTGCCACACGACGGTTCAGACTTGCCTTGGAGAAGTCCCTTGGCAGACTGATCTGCAATAATGAACAACTGCATAATTGGAGCCAGCTGGATCTGCAGCTTGAGGCCATAATGCGTGTGCACAATGATGTAGTAGGACGATGGCTGGAAAGCCGAGAAGCTGGCTGGAAAGCAAAGGGAAAGCCAGGTCATGATGTTGTTCATTATTATTTATTATTTAGCACTTTTACATACTATCTCATAACCGCAGGGGTGTCTAGATAGTTTACATAATAAAAACCAACATCAACCTTCATGCATAAACAATTAAAACCACAATATCAATAAATTATAAGAATAAGGTAATATCACCCTCTTAGCAGGAACACCAAGTAATAGTTTGACAACTGATTGGAAAAATCTTAGAACAACAACATCATCATCATCATCATCAGTTTGTATATGCCATCCCAATACTAAAAGTCTCTGGACAGCTTACAAAAAACAAATTAATTACAAATTTACTTCAAAATACCAATTAAAATCAAATTCCAATTAAATAATCAACCATTAAAATGCTCCTTGAATAAAAACGTCTTGGTCTGGCGCTGGGATGTGTATAAGGGTGGCACGTGACAAATTTCTCTGGGAAGTTGATTCCATAGATGGGGGGCCACAACTGAGAAGGCCCTATAATGAATCTCTGAAAGGTAAATGGGGGGATTTTGGCAGTCCTGCGGTGGGAAGATGGCTCCCTTTCTCACCTCCTTTATAAGGCAAGTTCAACGGCATCTCATTCAGCAATACTGTGCCATCTGCTTTGAAGACTACAACCTGTGCGAAGAGAGAAACAGTCTGTTTTAGCGGGACCATTACAAGAGCCCTGAGGAGCCTTGTGAGACCACGTGAATTTCCACAAGTCTCACGAGACCCATGCCAGCTCTGCAGGAGCGCCATGGATGTTGCAAGAGCAGCGATCCACAGAGCTGATTCCGTGGCAGAAGCAACGGTAAAGGGGGCATGGAAGGGGAAGGGGTGGCAGGAGGGGCTGGGGAGCCACGCAGTGGCACTTCTCTCTTGCCTCAGGCAGTGTAGGAATATGCACAGGGCTTACACATGCCCAACCCTGCATAAATTCCTGGAGAAGCACACCAAAGTTCATGCTTGGCTTGGGGAGGGGCAATTTCCATAAAGGCGTGGCCCTCATTAATCCAATGCAAGTGTCCCTCAGCCCTTTATTAAGTGGACCTCACTGGGCACAGGGCTGCAGTCAGTGTGGGCGACTTGTTTGTTTTTTCATTCTGCAAACTTAACAGGGATTTTAAGTTTCTTGTGGAAACAGCAGCTTCCATCTCACACAGATAGATGCTTTTGACTAGCGCATTTGTGCTGGATGCCCATTTGCTGTGTGATACTGTAAACCTTGAGGCAGATCCACACATCACATTTTAAACCAGCCTGGAGGATGTTTTGCTCCTGGAGAGGTTTGTCCTGGAGAGGTTTAACCCCCTCTGAAAATGCCACGCTGAGAAGCCTTTCATAGAACGACACATTGGGTGCTTTCCTGGTCAGAAACCGACAGTCAGCTGCAAAGGATGCAGAGCGGCCTAGGCCTGCAAGGTGTCCCTTCCCCCGGCAACTGACAGCAAAGGCAGTCCCGAGTATACTGCAGAAAAGCCCCCGCCCTTCTGGTGAAGTTTTGTGGGGCAGGAATGTATTCCACAAATATATAACTGTCAAAGGGCTTGTGAAAGCAAGACAGAGCAAAACAAACACAGGCACAAAGGCAGGGATGATGTGGGCTTGGGATTTAAAAAGAGACAAGTGAACTTATTTACACTGAAGAATGAAATGTGGATGTCTGTGTGTGACTTCATTTTCAATGCAGTTTAGATGTTGGATCAGCATTGAGGCTGAACGCTAACTAGAATCTTCTGGAATGGGGGGAAGTACTGTGCTATATCACCAATAATTGTGCTTTATCTGTGTGTGTGTGTGTGTGTGTGTGTGTGTGTGTGTGTGTGTGTGTGTGTGAGAGAGAGAGAGAGAGAGAGAGAGAGAGAGAGAGAGAGAGAGAGAGAGAGAGCAAGCCAGCCAGCCAGCCAGCCAGCCAGCCAGCCAGCATGAGGAGACAGGATGGTATCTTTCCTTTCTTACACATTAGCAAAAGTTTGATTTGGTGGAATATTCTGCTCTAGATGAACTCACTCACAGCAATGTCAGAATTATTTACATTGAACTTACATTTTGCTTGTGCTCTGTTAATAGAACAACTGTCTTCAGGCATGTCTGTTTCTCTGTAGGACTGCAAGGGCTCAGCTCTCCTAAGAGTACATGTGAGTCATTTTTACTGCTCTGCAATTACAGAAGAACAAATACAATTAATATGATGCTGTGAATGATGTCCTTTGACAGAAAGAATGAAATTAGCCCTTGAACAAAAAGTATTATAAATCTTCTCTTCCAGATGTCCAGTTCTAAAATCCAGGCTCCAGGTCTTCCCAGCTTTCCTTCAGGGGGAAATATTACCCCACCTTTAGGGAAATGCCTGATGCCATCGGATGCGATGGCCCCTTTATTATTATTATTATTATTATTATTATTATTATTATTATTATTTCTATGCCGCCCCTTGCCGAAGCCTTTAAACAACCCATTCCGGTGCATGATCAACCTTTTATCCATATCTTAGATACTGCTGTATTGGCATTAAAAGCCTAGGCTTATTTTCCAAATGGAGAACATTTGACTGCATGTTCCAGCAGGTGTTGGCCATTGACCAAAACAGCAGCAGCCACCAGTGCTCTTATAAATGTGCCTAAGAGAAGTCCCTTTGTGATGCTAAGGATGTCCAAGCAATCCTCACTGGACTCAAGTGATTCCATTGTCTAAGAATCCAGCCCTCAGAGGCTGCTGCAGGCTGGCATTTCCCAAGTCATGCTGATACTGCAGACTTTCCATAATAAATGCAAATTTAGTCATAGAAGTATATGGTTTTTGTTTTTTTAGAAAAACAACCAAATGTGTGTACTTCCCCCATAGGCCAAAATACAAAAAATACATATTTTGGGGAGAGTTAGCATGTTGGGCGGATTTGCACATTTTCAAAAGTGTGACTTTGCACCAATGCATACAAGCATATATGCATCTGATCCCATCATCAAGCGCACAGTGGGATGCAAGTTGCACACAGTGTCTGTGCAATGGATTTTATTATTTCCTTCCATCCGTATGTGATGCAGCTGCATCTCATCTGCTGTTGGGAAGGGCATGGTGAGGATGCTAAGCTGCCTGTGGCCTTTAGCACTACAGCCTAAGAACTTTCAGGGTGGCTCCATCATGTGCAGCCGGTGGGTAAATGAACCAGCAAAGAAAAGAGTGTATAGTAAACTGGCATTTAGAGGTAAAGGGGGCCAAACTTTCCACCAAAGACTGTTGCTCTTGATCTTGCAGTGCAGTGGGTAAATCTAATCATAGGACTGGTTGCACACCAATTAAGTCCACTGCTCAGGGAGATGTATCAGAAAAATGCAGTGCAAAATGTAGTGCCATAAAGGAATGCCAGGAAAATGGTTGTGCTTTTGGTAGTAATTCCACAGTGCAGACATACCCAGTTTAGGATGGAGGAATGTAATTGTTGTGAATGCCAATACGAACTGAGCTGATCCACATTTCCTGAATTAACATGCAGATCAGAAATGAGTTAGCACTGGGTTTCATGCTTCCTGTATAAGGATGGGTGAAAATTCCATTTCTGATAAGAATGTGTGAATATTTGTAAATCCTCTATATTTGGTACAAATGGAACTTGACTTTTATGAAATGCAGACACAGGAGAAACCAGAACTGGAAGATTCAGACAATCAGGCCTAGGGCTGAATGCTTAGCTCTTAAAAGTCTGGGTTTGAGTCCCAGAGTATTCACTCTCTTTGTAGAACTGAATTAAGATGCCCATCATTTTTTTCTATCAGACTCTTCACACTGAATGTCTACATGGCAAGCAGATAGAATTTGGGTCTCCCCATGTATCTACTGACTTGGCTGGCACAGTTGGGTGAGAATCCCTTTCAATCCCTTTCAATTTCTATAAGAATTTACCAAATTTACCAAAATTTACAAATTTCTTCTTATTTAAATACTTAGTATTTAAAGTGTGACAAATGAGGGGGGAAAGCAAAACCAACAGATTTGTCCTTCACTATTCTTGAGTGTTCCAATATACTTCACAGTTCAAAATATGTATCCGTATACATTGTAAAGCCCATGCATGCACGCACGCACAAACACATACATGCATATTTAGGGAGAAAGTACAGATAGAAATGCATGTCTTGAGAGAAAATATGTTAGAAATTCATGCTTAAATAAGCATGTAAATATGAATTCTTGTGTTGGTTGAAAAAATACCTATAACAGATTAATACACAAGCAGGACAAAATGGTCAAGGGCCAGAAATACACTGATTTGCCAATTAGTTTTACCCTAGCACAATTGTTTCTTACCAAAATTGTAGATGAAAAAATGACAATAGCTGAATTTGTACCTATTTCAAACAAAATATATGGATTGTTTAGTTTGTCACAAACACACCCAGAATCACCAAGCCCACAGAATGGGCCCAAGGATAGAAAGAGGACATTTCCTATACTGTGCTTTTTGGAAATGTGTCCTCTTCTCCTATTTCAAAACCTACAAAACCTACCAGAAAATTGGTTTTGTTGAGCATATTTTCTTTCGACAAAGCAGAAACATCTGACACATGTACCTTGGTCAACACATAGTAGCAGTCTCCATGGAATGTATACTTCTTCTCATCAAAGGTAGTAATGTGAGCGCCACCCTCCAATGAACATGTTCGTGGGCAGGGTAAGTCCTGGCATATCCATCTACCTGATGAACAGGTGCTATGAATACAGACAAAGCATTCAAGATGGGCTCAGGATATCCAAGCCGGTTTAGAGTGCTAACGCAATAAGCAGATATAGAAATGAGTACAGATGTGTGATGAATCCATTTTGGACGTTGGGATCTGTCAGAATCCCTGGGCTCTGCTCCTTGGACTCCAGTCTGCTTTGTCGAGGCGGTGAGCCTGAGTTCTTGGTCAGCACACCCAGCCTTCACTCAACGCTCACCAGGAACTGAGTCCCGTGTGTTTGCTGCACAAGCTACATCCCTCTTCCACATCATGTGCAGCAGCTTTTGTCTGTGTTGCATGTGATGCAGCATGTGCTGCAAAAGAAGGTTGCCGGTTGTACAAGCTTCATCCCACAAGTGTCCGCAGACTTCTCAGCTTGTGTACTTTCTAAGACAGGGCTGAGCACAAGATAAAGGCTAGAGGGACAGATTCAGCTGAGCTTCATTGCACCCCTAGTCCAGAGTGTTTCCTACCTGATAATGACCTGGCACATACACAACAGCAAACAAGAGTATAGGTTAAGTAGGTTAAGTGTGGGTTGCCTACAGTTCAGAACCCAACAACAAACCATGGATTCCTTTTGTGAGTTGTTCACAGTTAACAAGCCATGGCTTGTTAGCAGACTGAGGTTCACATAACACAAGAACCCGTGATTCAACAATAGCCTACAGTGATAACCCACATTCAGCTCATGCATAACCCATATTCTTGCTTGCTGCACTGCAAGAACCAGCCAATGCCCTTTTCAAATTATTCAAAATAATAAATAAACTTTTTGATGTGTGCCACAAAATGGCCACATGCACCCACACAAAACCTCAACAACCCTAAGAACTTTTCTAGAAGGACCTAGTAAAATTAAAGATTTAATTTTGATTTATACTAGAGTTATACTGTTTAGGATCAGTCTGTGACTCTCCTTCTTCTGGACTTCTGCATAATTACAGTTCCTTAGCATATGCACAACCTAGTTCACAATCATTATAAGGATTATAACCCCATCTTGATGTCACATGGAACATTCTTTGTAACATGTAACAAAGTCTTTAGCATAACATTGTAATGAACAAATGGATTCGAAGGTACCGGGCACTGGAAAGTGAGGATCAAAATGGTAATCAAGGACTCCATTCTTGGATTCTAATATTTGTAATTCTGAAAGAGGCGGCTGCTGCACAGGGTTTCTTACCAGCTTTCACAGTCATTGGTGATGTTCTGACCAGGAGAATATAGCTTCCCATGAATTTTGCAGTGGCATTGGCTTATGGACACACAGCCTTGCCCAGTGATGTCATCATAGACTGTGCCTGCAAAAACACCCCAAGAACAAAATAAAATATATTCATAATGACAACTGAAACTGCAACCCTGAGCAGTCCCATTGTGCTAAGAGAGTTAATTCACTAGCCAGGTAGAGGGAACTCAGGCAGGAATTACATTCTCAGAGGAACCCCAAAGCTAATGATTGAGATTAATGAATAGTGCAGAGACTGGCTTTTCAGGGAAGACCCTACTGGTTAGCTTTTCTCAGGGAGGCAATTAAATACTTTTTTTTTCTCTATAGCTATTGCATCTCAGACTTTCCCAAAAGAGTTCAGTGCAGCCTTTTTAAAACTGAACGTAAATGTTTCTTTAACATTCAAAACTAAGCCAGACTGAGTTCAGTGAGGTTTCTTTCCAACCAAGTTGGAAAGTGGTTGATTGCATGGTAGTATTAATGTGAAGCAGCTTAGCAACTTTGTCACAGTCTTCTAGCTAAGGAATGATTTGGGCTTGGGATTCCTAAACTTATGCCCATTGCTATACCCACTGTTATGCCAACTAAAATTGTTACCATCGGGGCAAAAACAGCCATCCATGTAGTGCTCTTCACATAGTCTGCTGATCTCCAGGTGTGAACAGGTGTCCATACACGGTGAACCACTTTCCTTGTAGACCATGTTCCCAGGACATGACATAGCTAAAAGAATTTAAAAATGAAACAAAATAAGAAGTCGGCACTGATTAAGAAACTCAACATCTCATGGCCATACACTAACTGGAACAGCAACGGAACCATACAAATTAGAAGGTCACCTTACATCAATCAACTCTTTACTTTCATAGAGAGTAAATTAACACTTTTTGATACAGGCAGTTGATTTCCTGTAATGAATGCTCAGGGTTTTGTGGAAATTTAACAGGTGCTATACCTAAAGCTCCAAAAGATCAAACTTGTGTGCACTGCACACACAAGAAAGAGAGAGAAGTTGTGTCTCTTTGTGCTGAATATGTTTAATACAACATATGCTAATGAATACAATGACAATGCAATTCTCATTCATTTCAGTGAGATTTAAGCACTCTTGCTTCTGGTTTCTTATTTTCAGTTCTCTTTCACTGTTACTTAGAAAACAATGACCCATAGTTCCTTTCCACTAAAATCGATGGGGAAACCCCTCATCAGTGAGTATTACAAAACAGGATAAAACTGTTTGGAACGGGCCAAAATCAGGGATGAGGATGTCCACATTGACCTTGAATGACACAAATCTCTCCTACTATACATTACTGATTACATCTTGTATGAGATAGAGAATGACGTACGGCACAGTTGCGCTGTCCTCCAGTTCTGCGGCTTGCCACCAGCATGGGAACACTGGCGAGAATACTCCGAGATGGTGCTGCAGACGCAGAAGGCGTCTTCGGCTCTCTTACAAGCGCATCTGTCCTGCATGCAAGCTCGAATGTACTGTTCCAGATTAAGGCGGCCCTGGCAATCCTCAAAAGCTGAAGAAGTCAGCAGCTTCTCACACTCATCACGCTAAAAAGAGAAGGAAGTTGAGTTTAAAGGGTCTTCCAAAGCAGACTCAGAAGATACAACAGCACACACGGGTGGTTGAAATAACAAACCTAACTATTGCATTGGAGTTTTAGGAATAAGATATATGGGCCATTGTTCACAATAAAAGTAGCTAGAACTCAGATGGGGTATCACAGAAGTAGTAGACACCAGTCATGTGTAAGTTTATTTCCTTAACATTAACCACATAATTTGGAAATTATACCGTGCAACTTCAATATGTTTATAGTATCTGGACAACAGATAAGTTATGGTGCTGGTGACACCAGCATTACTGTCTCAAAGGTGCACTGTTCACCAGGTTAAGCTTTAGTCTTCTCCTTATTAGAGAATCTTAGGGAAAAGTGGACAGAAGATGGATCTCCAGATGTATTGAATTTCATCTCCCAAGTATTTTGACAATTAGCTATGTTGGTATGGACATATGAAAGATGAAGCCCAAAAGTCAGGAGATCTACCATATGCCCACCCCTGAAGTAATAGCACCATTTGTCAGTACATTCATTTGGATCAGCTTTCTCTCACCATTTTCCTTCCAAATGTTTTGGACTGTATCACCCATCAGCCCTGCGTATAATAGGAGTTGCAGTCCAAGAGCATACGGAGAAGAACAGGTTGAACATGGATAATTTCAATACAAACTACACATACAAGCCCTGCTTTGATTTCCCACTACTCTTCAGAGCACAAAGATGCCATGCTTTGCACAGAAAGCTGAGTCCACAAAGAGGCAAGCATTCCTACTTTCTTACTTGCTGAACTCCAATTTCACACCAGAGAATGAATCAGTAGCAATATAAGGCTCACAAGAGGTTGCATAACTCACTCACACTTCCTGTTCCCCTAAAAGAGACCGATCTCTCCATTTCTGGTGTAAGCTGTCCCAGATATTGAAACTTACATGTTGGTTGCAAAGTTCAACAGGCTGTGTCTCATCAGGATCTTCACATACTGTTTTGGGGTTGTTGATCTTCTGAAGGTTTCCAAATGTGATGGGGTTGTATTTCAGGCCTATGAGAAAGAGTGAACAGCATCTTTAGAGGCACTGAACTGATTTTTAAACAAATAAGCATCCAAATACTAATGGTCTTCCTTTTAAACTTATGATTCCTGGCATCCTGCTGCCAAGAAAGAGTAATACAGTTGGGATGGACCCCAGTGAAATCCATTCCTCTAGTATGCATGGACTTCCTCTTGTGCTCAGCCTGGTCTTGCAAAGGAGCCAAGCCAAGCAAAAGTCCAGGAATGCTCACGGAAGGAAGGTAACTGCAGACCTTTTTGCTCATCAGGTGCAGCAGTGGAAAGGCAGCTGCAGGTGGCCTGGGAGAGGGACATGGCTTGTGCAACAGTCATCCAGGGTCCCTTCCTGGTGAGCCCCATGTGACCAGCCTCCCTCTATATCAGGTGCAAGAACTTGGATTCAGGGCTGCTGCAAAGTGAACTGGAGCCTGGGGAGCCAAAGCCAGAGATTCTGATGGATTCCGCCCAAACGGATGCTTCACACACCTCTACTTATTAACAATACCTATGATGGATCAGCAAGACTGAGCATGACGGCTAATGGAATGAGCTCCTCACTGAGGCCCGCCTGGCACCAACTTTACTCACTTTTCAGTGCCTGATAAAGACCATCCTCTACTGCAGGACATTTAATTAGTCACTGGGGGTTGCTGGTTGTTAGATAGGGTTTAATTGGGTCTTTTTAATGTAGATTGTTTGTTTTTCTGTTTTCAGTTTGGTTTTAAGTTTATAGCCAACTTTTATGAGATTTTAGTGTGTTTTCATGGGTATATTGCATATTGTTTTTAAATATGCTGCTGTGAACTGCCCAGAGAGCTTTGGCTATTGGGCTATATAGAAAAATAAATAAATGAAACTATACTTTGTGAAATATCAAGAAGGTAGGTGATCCAGAAGCCAGTTGGGAAAAATCATGCTGTATTATTATAGTTACTCGAAACATACACCACCCCGATGTGCTAACAAGGCTTAGAAGCACAACTCCACGTTGCATGGTACATCCACTTACTATGGACTGCTAAAACCTTTTAGGGTGCAATACCAGATCTCCAAAATCAGGTAATCGTGAGCATCTGCAGAATGCAGAAGGAACACAGACAGTGGGATGGCCCCCATGCCCCTCCAAAACATTTAGGCAGCTGATTTAGACTGTCTAAAAGTTCTTCTCCTGTGGAAGAGAGGCTCACTCCTCTCTTTCAGGCTCAGTCAAAGCAGGAAGTGTCTTGGCTATGAGATCAGAGCGAGGACCTTCTGAGGTCAAGTCCCAGCTCCGAGCTTGTAAGTATCCTATGCCCCACCCACTCAGCCAGTGTTGGAAGGCTGTAGGATTGCACCTTCAAGGTTTAAAGCATGGGTCCTCAAACTACGGCCCGCGGGCTGAATCTGGCCCGCCATGCCCATTTATCCAGCCCGCCACAGAGGTGGTGCAGGTGGGGGGGGGGTGCACGCAGGCCGGGATGGGGGGGCACGCGTGTCCGTGTACAGCAAGGCAGGGGCATGCATGCGCAGAGATTGTTTTCTCCGAGCAAGTTCAAAATGGTCTCCTTGCAAGCAAGCCGCTGCTGGGCGTGTGCATGGCAAGGCACCGGCTTGCTCGCGCAGATGTCATTTTGGACTCGCTTGGAGAAAAGGATCTCCATGCATGCATGCCCCTGCCTTGCCGCACACGCATGCGCATGCCCCCCCCCGCCCCAGTCCATGCCCCCTGCCCGCACTTGGCAGCGCACTCCCCTCACTAGCACCTTTCAACTGGCCCCCTGTTGAAAACGTTTGAGGACCCCTGGTTTAAATCAATCCATGTGCTTTGTTCATACATGGATATCTTTACTGAGGCATGGGAGGGTTGAACATTTTCTGTAATTTAAATCCATGCTAATGATAGACTTTATGGATCTGTGGGCTTTAATTAAAGTGCATTAGAAGTGGCTTGTTTTTTACAATCCAAAAAATGAGCTCCATGCAGACAGTCTTTCATTTAAATGTCAGCTAGAAGAATATCTGGAAAATATAAGCCACCCTGATCTTATGAATAAATTACTGGTTTTAAATACAGCTTATTCTTCAAACTTAAGAATTATTTTGTTAATACAGAATTCATTTCATATTTGGGAACTAATTCTGGGGAGCAAGAGCATGGTGATTTTCTAATAGCCTAATGTGAACAATTGTGTGATTGTGTGGACCCTTTCTGCATTCAGGGTGTTCAGATGCTTCCCTTCAGAACAGGCATCACAGCATGGCGTGGTTCTACTTACCATCAGAGATAAATTCATTATAGATCTGGAGGCCATTATAATCCCCACAAAGACCACATGTATGGTTGTTAAAGCTGCTGTCGAGCTCAACCTAGATTGAAAGAGCAGAAGCAGAAAGAACATCTCAATGACTGTAGCAAAGCTGGACATGTAGCTGCTTACACCAGATTAGTTCATCAGCATACTTGGCTGGTATTGGGTGTTCTGACTGGCGGTGCTGTTCCAATGCTTCAGACAAAAACAGAGCCATAAAAGCCATGAAGCAGTTGTTATGGCTCCCCTGAAAGGGAGTTGAGATCCTCCTCTGGATCGGAAGTGCTGAACCCCAGGTCTGAATGCAACATCTGCCCATCCTGAGTTTCCCAGGTGGCCTCAGCTGCTCTCCTCTGACTGGTTTCCCAGCTTTTGCACAGATTCCCCCATTCTAAAAGGTTGAAATGCTTCCTCTCATGCTCAGCTTCTACTCAAAAGAGATTTGAACTCAGGTCTACTGGTGTCATGGCCTTTGGGGCATTTTGGACTTGCCATTTTGCCTTTGCCTTCAGCCCCAGCCACTATTAGAATAAAACCCCACCCCCCAGGAGCTTCTGAAAAACCAAGATCAGTCCTTGGGCTGATCAGGGAAAGGAGGTTCCTTCGTTGTTAGGACAGCTACCAAAAATACTTCCCCAATTTCTCTTGCTTTCAGGTAGCGCACTTGCCTAACTGGCTACTTCCGGGCTACAGTATCTGCTAGAGATGGGCACCGGACACCAGTCCCTCTCTGGGGTGTTCTAGGCCTGAGCCATAAAGCCGCTGCCAAAGTTGCATTGCAAGTTTAAGACCACACATACCATCAAGGCATCTTTTCTGTTCCATATCAGGATGAGGCCCACTCTGGAGTAGACTTTACTATACATATCGTTCTTCTCAACCAAAATTCCAGAGCTATAGTATGGAGTCTTGGTGCTATAGAGAAGGAAGTCACACAGAGTTTGGTTGATTCCATCACAGGCAACAGATCAAATATGGAAACATTTGTAGAATTTTATAAGAATGTGCATTCTCTCTCCATTCTGTCCTACAGATTTCATGTCACAGATATTTCTTTTCCTCCAGTATGCAAGCCACAACTATAACTTTACATCCTGCCTAAAGTTAACATGAACATGCAAAAGTAGAACATTATTCACATTCTATTAACTTTTGCTACTTTTCAGCATTCCAGTTGGAAAGTGCATCTAGGAAAATGCATGGTAAATTTGATCTGTAAATGTAAGAGGTACTCTTTCTCCTGCAGCTGTTTCTATCAGAAATTTTCCAGTAAATCTGTATTTTAGATCTAACACCGATACTTGTGCTTGTTACACTTAGACTGCACTCTTTTGTCACATTTAGACAGAAAAAAGCCCTTCAACTGGCCATATGCCCTAGTTGACATATCTGCTTCATAGGATTGCAGCTAACTTTGTAGGGCTTTTTTGTGCCCTAGCATTTGAGATACCTTCACCACACCATTTTTCCCCTAGCATCCGTATTCACTTACTAGAATGATTATATTGTGCCATTTTGCCCAAGGATAGATTTAATGGAAGGTCTCCATAGCAAAAGTTAAAAATCAACCACCCACCCCAAACAGAAGTGTATGCAACAGAAGGGTCTCTGAATTCAGGGAAAAATGGGAGGATGCCATGTGAGTTCAGCTCTGTAGCTACAGAACAGATTTAAACCCACATCCTGGCTGGAATGGATATAGTAGTTTTAGAGTGCAGATTCAAGATGGGATGTGGCTCATGTGCTTTTAACCCCCCCCCCCAACACCAAACAGGATTGTGACAGAGGGGCGGTTGCTTGGTGAACTGACCTCGCAACCCAGCTCTCAATTTGAACTGAGGAGCACTTTAGGCTAAGTCATTCTATTTCCCGAGCAGGGTCTTGCTCTACAGTTGCCTATTGCATAGGTACCTGTATAGGTGCCACTGCTCAGGAGAGTGCTTTGCTCATGGCAGAGGTTTTGTTGCAGATTAAAATGTTAGTCAAACAGTGAAACGGGTCACATTTCAGGGAGAGGAACGCATTCCTTATGAGAAGGGACATATCTTCTTAAGCCCATTACCCAACATTTGGCATGGATTCTGAGTGTCATAATCTGGTAAGGAATGCTACCCACACTGCAAATTACTACCTTGGGAAGTAGAAGAAGACTTATCCATTTCAACTATGCTAGGATTGGAAAAGCAACTAGAACTTTCAAGATCTAAGCGGAACAGCTCATTGACTAGCCAAAGGGACAGTCTTATGCTTGTTTAGACAGAAATTAGTCCTTCCAACATTCCCCAGGCCACACAACTGGCCAGAAAATGGTGAGAGCTGAAGAACCTGTTTCTTTCTTTCTTTCTAAACGTGCTTTCTCCATGGAATTAGCAGATGCACCACAAGCTGTTACTGGGTTCCTCTGGCCTTCCTATTTCATATGCAGGAAGAACAGAGATAAGTCTCTTTTGAAGCAAGAACGACAGAACCTCTTAGTTGCACCTGAAGTTGTACTCAGTGTGTACAGTGCGAGATGGGGCAGCCATGGCTTACAAAGTCAGGACAACACCCAGAATGTATCCATGGCACAACAGAGGACCAGTAATAAGCGGTGGACTTGGATCTAAAGGTGGCCTGCACAGAAATCCCAACATGGCCACAGACTCACTTGGGTGGGCCGTATTTTATCAGCCTCATTTCCAGCACTGCAAGATGACTTTAGTGTTTATTTCAAAGCAATGCTGTGAGATGAACAAGAGGAAACACACACAAATAAAGGAGGTTGCCCTATATGACCTATAACTAGGTGAAGAATGCTCCAGAAAGCAGCCATGAGCATTTTGACAACCCAGCCCTCTATATTTTAGAAACAACATACATTATAAATTCTGATTTGCAACTTGTACCTTGCCCAAATAATACTTTGCATTGCTTGTTGACAATGGTATTTTGCACTGTGTTGGCTACTATTTAAGATGGGACACCAACAAAGTGCACATTAGTAGCAGCAGAGTAATTATTCACAATAAAAATGGCATTATATCATTTACCAACAGACAAAAGGCCTGCTATGTGGTTATGTTCTGGTCTAATAAAACTTGCAGAAAATAATGTCACAGTGGGTGGGGAATGGAATCATAAATCTAGGAAAGTACAACCCCCC
This sequence comes from Varanus komodoensis, assembly GCF_004798865.1. Lineage (NCBI taxonomy): Eukaryota > Metazoa > Chordata > Lepidosauria > Squamata > Varanidae > Varanus > Varanus komodoensis. Next base: position 6,425,810 of record NW_025335468.1, on the reverse strand, counting down.
CCCCTGCCCCACCGAGAAATTATCAAGACATTTGTGGCTTACTTTGAAATTTTTCAGAACAAGATTTTCCTGAACAAGAATATATAAATTCAATTCAAAATTTGTTTTAGCTGAACGCTCATGTAAAGCCCCTTATGAAATGCCATTGCTCTTATTAAAAGCCATTTTTACTTCCCCGGAAACCTCTCCCAAATTTCCCCTGAAGAGCACCATATTCTCATCAAACTTTGCTTAAGGCAAAATCTCAGGAATTACACTACCAAAGATATTTGGGGGAAACAATTTGGGGTCTGCACAGAATGCAATTCCCTTGGTGGATGGAAGCTTTTAATCTATGCGGCAAGCTTTTTGTGAAGGTTTCCTGGCCGGGAACATCAGGTTCCACACTATAGATTAGAAGCATCATGCTCTCAGAGAAACTTACATTTGCCCATCCACCACAACCAACTTGTGAGTGAGGTAGATTGCAACATCCTTAATTGTGACAAGAACATATTGGATGTCAGGGTGGCCGTTGTTATTCACTTCTCGCTGGATATGGACAGAGAACTCTTTGTAAGACTCTCGGCAGTCGGAAACAAAGTTGTAGTCACAGACACCCGGAAACTGGTAGAAGTCTCCATCAAAAGTTTTGAAGTGGTTGTTCCCCCAGGTACTGCAGACATGTTGGCCGTGGCTAGGACTCCTTCCTGAAGTGATGAAGAATGAGGACAAAGTAACCATTAGATGCAATCATGGAGCATGATACTTAGACAATTCAATAAAAGTAAGCCCTAAAATCTAAAGAGCCTTCGAAGGGGAGGAGGTCACCAGTATCAAATGTTCTATTGAAGTGTCAGCATTTTATTATTCCAATGATTGATTGCAACATCGCAGGCAATGTGTACGCTTGCACTGTGAAAACGTTCCCAGCATAATTTCCCAGCTGAGATGGCTGAACCAGCAAGGTCACAAAGCCATGCAACGTAGGCCGCTCGGGGGTGATGCATTGTGTGCTGCACACTCACGCTACAATGGTGTGATTTTGTTGCTCTGACTCGGGCACAGTCCAGTCGGGATGTCCAGAAGCCTCTCAACTCAGAGGTCTGCAGGCTTGGTGGGAGGAGTGGCAGAGGTGTTCTCCAGGTCCCATCTCTTCCAGCTCTGTGTTTTTGCTAGGCAGCTGCTTTCAGCCATGTACTTGGGGTGCTTCAGAGGTGACCCCCTCCCCACCCACTGGAATGCCCCCTTTACCTCTCTCCAAGCTCACTTTACAGACATTGGAGAAGCAGCTGCCATGGGAGAGGAAGGTCATAACGTGGATTCTCAGCTCAAGGGGCTGATTGCTCCCTCATTTAGCTATCAGGATGGCACAGGCCATGGATAATCATGAAAGTATTTCAAGTACACTTTCTACCAAATGGCATCCTCTAAATATATATAGCAAAAATCAGTGTAAGTTCCCTCCAGCAAACATGCAACAGGTGCAATAGTTTACTCTGACATAATAGGACCATTTAGGTTTTCTTTTCGAAGAAGGAAAGTCCCATTCTGTTTGCACCTCCTTGACATTTCAGCATGAATGCAATTATACACGAATTCAAAATCAGGATTATAGTACTGAAAATCTGCCCCCCACGGTTATCTAATGCAACCTCTTCTCCTCTATTCTATAAATCTGAGAGGGGATCCTTTATACCTTAATGCTGCTAGTTTATTAGTTCTAATATTCCAGAGCTAATATGCATCCTCCAGCATATTATCTTTTACTGCCAAGCAAAAGCAAGAGCACCCAGTGTCCACCACACACAATACCCTTCATATCCCCCAAAGCCCTTTTAATTAATTGTGCAATGGGTGCTTCTGCTTGTGGTCCACCGCAGCAGCCACGGAGCGCTCCTCAAGCTTTCCCGCTGGATGATTCCACCTCTTTTTAAAAATTCTTACCTTTTTTAATTTCAGTTGCATAGCAAATGACCAGCCATAGTGTCAAAAGGCTGGTTAGACTTAGCCCCATAATGGCTAAGAGGGAAGAACAGAGGTTGATCTACAGTCTTTCTTTATATAAGGCCCATTGATGCAATCCATGCCATCACAGTGGGAGGAGATGGGAGAAGATGAGAAGGACGCAGAGCAGAGCAATGTTTGGCTTACAAAGTAAACAAAGCTGAAATTTTCATTGTAATACCTGTAACCCTGCATTCAGGAAACAATCTAATATTGATTCAGTTAATTGCATTTTTACTGCTGTTTTACTTCTCCGAAAGGATATTAGTCTTCCTTCAATCACACGCAAATTGAATCTTCACCATCTCTTAGCTGTAGAAAGGAGCTACATTATGCTAGAGCAGGGGTCTCAAACTCGCGGCCCGCGGGCCGGCCTCCGGGAGCAACGCGGGATGAGTGGCCCTCCTTGATGTGGCCCGGACTCACCCAGCCTCTACTTCCAGCGGCCCCCAGGTAAGTTGAGTTTGAGACCCCTGTGCTAGAGTATCTTAATTGAAGTGTGACTTGTAATTTCTTCAACTCCTTTTCCAAAATACTTAGAACAGTTTGCTGTCCCTGAAGACCCCTGTGGAATGAAACTAATAATTACCCGCTGCTTTTATCAGAAATGTAATTGAAGATGATATTATTGACTGGTGGGATCCAAAGAACCACACTAGTTCCATGAGCCGAAAGAGTGATTAAACCAGTGAGTCTCAAAGGCATCTGATTCCACATGGCAAGACACATTCAGAAGAAACATATCTTGCAGATTTGTATTATGCCAAAAGGTCATGCTTCGTTCCTCATTAGCGTGGTGATGTTCGACATCACACCAGTATTCTCATTTTGCATGGAGCACCCACGAAGACCAAAAGCAGCCTGGGGACCTGGGTTTTCACAGCCCGCTTCTTGCTGGTGAGCGGGGCAATTGACGGTGCCAGGCCTGCGGACCCCTGAGATCTTGAAGTTGCCACTGTCCTGGGGTCGCCTGTTAGGGGCAGGTGGCCAGCCAGACCTGTGTTGGTGCTGACCTGCTATGGCACAAGTGGAGCCAGCTTGCAAACTTCCATCTCTGAGACAGCTTGAAATTTGCACATTTAGAAAAAAAAGCCTGAAGGTGTTTCGCATAAAATCACCCCACTGCTTTATTAAGCAGATTGTGCAGGAAAAAGATCAGAAAGAAAAATCTCACCTATCTGACTAGCGTAAGGACAAGAGCATTCTTCTGTGGATTAAAGCATTTTCACATGAGGAGATTCAGCCTGGATTCCACCAGGGTCTTTGGGAGATCAGAAGATTTGAGGAGCATCACCTTCATCTCAGATGCTGGTGATGGCCATTACAGCACTCTCTCCCACCACTTCCCTTTGGCCTTAGCCTCCCCAAGGTGGTAAGCCACTACCTAGAGCGTACCACTTGAGACTGCCAGTGGGGGCTCACATAACTGAATGTCCAACCTTCAAGCACAAATAAGAACAAGCCTCCAAATGGGGAATTAGATTTCAGAAAGATGGGTGCTAATCTCACCTTCTCCCTAATGTGCCAGTCAGGTTTTGTGGCTTGTTGAGAACGCGTCCCCTGTTCTAATTACCTGCAATTTGAACAATATGAAGGAGAGTAAGTTGTGAGTGGCTGAAAAGACAGAAGATTATAGGAAGGCCATTATGATGACAGACTTGCATATTTGTGTGAAAAAGTGCCACACGGGTGGGAATGAGCGAACTTTTGAGTACTTTCAGTGTTACCAGCAGGCATTCAGTGGCTGAAGAGCTGCCTCTATTTGCTTCAACAGCTTCAGAATTTCATAAACGACGACGTCTATCTTCATACTTACATATATAATTTTGCAGGATGCACTGTAGGATAGATTACCTAGGTTAAGTAGACCCAGGCAGCTGAAATTCAGAGACCACAAATGGAAAGGCTAGGTGGTCTCTGTTGTAGCAAACTGATTTCCATCACAAGCTGTGAGATACATTTCAGAGAGTTAGGAAGGATATCGTGAGACCATTGGCTCCTTCTGTTCCTTGAGAACTGACCTCTTACCCTGAACTCTTTCACAAGTCAGAGATCCACTGCTTCTATCTCTTCACACAGCTCTCCAAAGATGCAGCCAGCTTTTCCTTTCTCCCATCCGCTGGAGATGGCTGATTCACAAATGCAAATTATCACTTAAATGCTTCAGTGGTCAGGTGGTGATGGGGCACACGTGAAACAATCTCCACATTAGATTACTGCAATGTGCTCTCCGTGGGGCTGCCCTTGCAGACTGTTTGGCAACTGCAGCTTGTGGCAGCCAGTTTACTAACCGGGATCAAAGGGTTTGAACATATCACAGCAATTCTAGCTCTCTTGCTTTGGCTGCCTAAACACTTCTGAGCACAATTCACAGTTCTGGTTTTAACCTATACAGCTCTATGTGGCTTGGGACCTCAATACCTGATAGAACACCTCTTCTGACCTCATTCTACCTAGACCCTATGGTCTGCATCTAGAGCCTTCTCTAACTGCCACCTCAAAGGGACGTCCTGAAAAGGGCAACAAGGAGGAGGGCCTTTTCAGTCATGGCCCCCCATCTGTGGAACAGTCTCTTCACTCAGGCCCAGTTGGTGCCAATATTGTTGTTGATTAAAACTGCCCTCGATTCCCAGGTATTTAATGGCACACGGTGAGTTGTGGCTGCTGTTTAATGTGGTCTAGTTTTTAATGGAAATGCTTTAGATGTTAAATAGCTTTATATTTTTGTATATTGGAATGTTCAGCTGTTTTAAATTAGCACACTGGAATTTTCTACTGTGTTTTTGTTTGTTTATTTATTTATTTAACACATTTCTATGCCGTCCCCATCGCAACAAAGCCTCGGGGCAGCTCACAAAGAATACATAAAAACATACATAAATAATAATAATATAACAATTAAAACACACACACACACACACACACTTAAAAAACCCCAGTGCATTCTCGGCTAAAAATGTTAAAATCCTAATTAATTCAATAATTTAGCAATTAAAATAAGTTTTAAATAAAAAGGTCTAAGCCTGGTGCCAAAAAACAAATAACGACGGCGCCAGGCGGACCTCTCTGTTATATCTTTTGTATTTGATTAATCGTTGTGAACCATCCAAACAGCTTTGGCTATTGGGCAGTAGAGAAATGAAATGAAGAAATGAAGAAAGAAATGGCCTTCAAGGTAGGAGGCTGGGCTGTGCAGTTCTGGGGCAGGCTAACCAAAGTGTTAGTCAGATCGCTAGTTAGTAGCCCAGGACAGGCAGGGGATGATGCTGATTGCTCAGCAGGGGCTAACGCCGGAGAAAGGGTCAAGAATCTCTCTGTGTGAACCAAGGAGCAGGAGGATATGGGGCGGGGGTGCATGCGTACACGTGTGTGCGCACAGAAGAAACAGCAGCTTTGCAGTTTGGAAGAAGCAGAGGGGGAGAGAGGTATGAGCTGGATGAAAATGCCCCAGAGTTGCATGCGGGTCTCTGTCTGGAAATCTAATGTATGGTAAAACTGCTGCCTTGCAGGAATATTTCTTTTGTCTCCACTCATGCCCTATCTCTGCTTGCATTAAAAATCCCAAATACTACAATATTTAGGTGCGGGTGAGAATCCTCTGTCAGCAGCCAACTAAACACGCATGCTGTATTTCTTGGGGAATGTACTTTGTATAAGTACTGTTATAGAAAATGGTTTGGCATTGAGCCAGTTATCTAATGGCTGATTAAGAGGAAACAAGAAGAGAAAAAGTAGGAAATACCAAAGCTGTGCAGTCTTGCATTGGAAACCGAAGCATTTTTTCATACAAGGAAAAGAGAACTGGTAGGGAAGAAGCATGTCTGAAATTTTGCATGAAATGACTAACTTTTGGTGAAAAACAATACCCTTTTGATCAAGTTTCAGCAAATAAGCAAATGACATCAAAACACCCTTCAACAAGTATTCAAAATCCACTAAAGTGAGTCAGACATAAAGACAGATACTTAGGCTCAGAACTGCAGCCTTGCGCAATCCTGCAGAACAGAGCAAGAATAGGAACTGCACATCAGCCTGTTTACATTGCTGGGCTTAAAAATGCCCAGCTCTGGTGCTGGACTGGAGTATCTGTGTTTTACTAGATCTATTTAAATCTATATGAACATCACTGTCTGTAATGAATAACAATAACAATTCCATTACCCCCATAGTATTTATTCTTTATGAAGTTATATAGTAAGTTTGTGATCAAATCAAGCCAGAATTTGTCCTGGAAGCAAAAGGACAAAATTGAGGCTATTATAACTCAGGAGCATCTTAAGATTCCCTGGAGAATAAAATCCTAGCCAAAGTCAAGGGCAAAAGAAGAGGAATCCAACCATGAAATGCAGTGACTGCTTAAAGGAAGCCACAGCCTTGATTTTACAGAAGCTGAGTGGGGCTGTTGAGGACAGGATATCTTGGAGGACCTTCATTCATCGGGTTGCCATTAGTCAGAGACGACTCGATGGCACTCGACAGCAACAGCAGCAGCAGCAACGATCTGGGGTGCATTGTTGCTAGTCGCAAAGTCGTGTCTGACCCATGGCGACCCCATGGACAACATTCCTCCAGGCCTTCCTGTCCTCCACCATCCCCCGGAGTCCACCCAAGCTCACACCGACTGCTTCAGTGACTCCATCTAGCCACCTCATCCTCTGCTGTCTCCTTCTTCTTTTGCCATCTATTGTTCCCAGCATTAGGCTCTTCTCCATGGAGTCCTTCCTTCTCATTAGGTGGCCAAAGTATCTGAGTTTCATCTTCAGGATCTGGCCTTCAAAAGAGCAGCCAGGGTTGAGGGGTGCATTAGACCCAGCTTAAAAACTATCCTAGGTGGTGCTGGCCTTTTAAGTTCAGATCTGTATTCAATTCCTCGGCCAGGTCTGTCCCTCTAGATGTAAATATTATCCGATATTCCTACCAAGAGCTTTCAAAGAGCTTCATAATACTAACCATGGAGCTTCCATGGCCCATGGCAATTTATACTCACCCTGCAACTCCCTGTCAAAGCACCTAGAACAACGAGCACTGCAGATGGATGCAGCTGCAACCACTGTGCCTAGAAATGGGAAGCTCGGCAATCATATAAGCTCAGAGACTCTCCACTCCGGCCATTGGATGCTCATAGTCCTCCAAGTCTGGGGGCTTATGTGCCTCTGCCGCAGGGGCAATGGACTGCCCCTCAGGATATTAGGATGTCCAAAAAGAGGGTGCAGCATTAAGGCCATCGAGCAGCATCAATGCTCACTTTAAGTATCGAGTTTGTCTGATTCCCTCCCCATCTTCCTACTGTGGCTCTAAAGGGAAGAGGAAATCTCGCAGAATTTCCTGCTGGCTTAAGTCGCAATTCCCCTCTGAGCATGATCCAGTAACCTGGAACTGCTTCTCATTCCTACTGCGCCATTCAACTGGCAGGAAGGGAAACATACAAGCAAGCATCTGTCCTTCTCATGGACGTGAGCCCTAGAAATCCTCTCCTTCTCAAGGACAAATGTAAAACTCACACATGGAACCCCCTCCCCCAACACACACGCACCCTCCCAATATAGTAAGTGTGAGAGTTGTGCTCACTGACACGAATTTCCCTGGCTGCATATTTATTTATTTATTTATTTATCAATTTATATCCTGCCTTTTCCCTACAAAGGGCTCAAGGCAGCTTACAAAATTCTCCTCCTCCATCTTATCCCCACAACAACAACCCTGTGAGGTAGGCTGGGCTGAGAGTCTGTGACTGGCCCAAAGTCACCCAGTTGGCTCCATGGCTGAGCGGGGACTAGAACCCAGGTCATCTGAGTCCCAATCCCATGCTCTTAACCACCACACCACCCTGGCTCTTTCTCTTCCACTGCTGCCAAGAAAATCCCTTTTGTGCATGCGTAATAAAAGGAGAGGGTACAACCTGAAACAGGGAAGGTATTGCTAGGCTCCAGGTAGACACCAACACTTTCACACGCCTCTCCATGAGCACATTGCTTAGAAGCTTCCTGTTCATTTTGCAGGTGCCCTGTGGTTTTCCTTCACAGCCTTTGTTGTCAACGTCATTGGAAACTCAAGTGGAAGACTTGTTCCTCAGCCAGCTGAACCTCAGCAATGCTTTTTGTTCTCACCACCAGCTTTATGCAGTCTTATGGATTGGATGTCACACACAAAGAACTGGATCAGGCCTCTGCGTCTCCCAAAGAGGATTTTAAAGCACTTGTTTTGGAGTGCCTTATGTCATTCTGATACACAGTCCCACAAGGATGATGTCAAAGAGAACTAGGAACAGAATGTGGCATTGTACTGAAATTGCATTCGGTGGATTTACATGACACACTAAGCCACACTCCACAGCAACCTACACAGTGTGCTTTGCACACCACCCCACCACTTGTTGCACCAGGTCATCTTGGGGAGCAAAGCACCTCTGCTTATCCACCGGATGCTCTCAAAAGGTTTGGGATCTCTTGCTGGGGTTTAATGGGCACTGCCGGAGCCAAATGCACCCAGGCATGCATTCACACATCACTCTGAATACCAAGGACAGTTTATTCAGAAGAAAATATGTAGCAGGTGCCAAACTCTTTGCCCAATGTTGCCTAGACAGCAAATATTCTTATTGCACCCCAATCTCACTCTATATTTCTAAAGGAATAAAGAGCCCCCTGCTTAATGCTCTTATAGACAGAAGCTAATTGACAAGTCCAAACCGACTACCTGCCTGTGCAGGAGGCTCTGGACAGCCGTCCCTTGTGGACAGGAAGGGGTGCAGGAGGTCCACATTCCAGGCTGGGCTGCCAGGTCTGTGCTTGGAGCTTACCCACTTCCATTTCAAAGTTCCTCTTTCTCTGTGTGCTTGTTTCTATGGGAATGAGAAGGCTCCCATTGTTTCCCAGACTTATGCTAATTGCTGGATGAGTTAGCGAACTGCTAATTGCTTGATCACCCTTGATGACCATTTCTGATGTCATCTGCTACTTGACCATGTCCATTTCTATGGGTAGAAAGGTGAGTTCTTTGCCTGTCTTTGCCAGCTGCCAGGGATGGGATAATTCACAGGTGTGTTAACTGGGCTCACTCAAGACAACGGCCGTCATCACTGCAGGGTTGTTTTGTCCACTCTTTGTTTTGTCCTCCTGAAGGGGAAATGCTTTATGCCCAACCTTTAGTCCACAGGAATTCCAGCATTCATTGTTCAGCATCTCTTCTTATCTCATCCACACTGGCCAGCTTGGGCCAATAGATCACTCCTCCTAAACCCCAGCTTACCCAACATGGCCCATGGCCCGCGAGCCTGTCCTTGTGGCACCAGTGTTGATATTAATCATGTACATGCGCCGCACCCTGCTTTGACCAACAGACAACCAAGCACATTGTGAGTAGTTCATCTCTTCTGCCCATGCCCTGCCTCCTTGCTCTTCCGATGGGGATCATAGAAACAGAGCAAGTCAGAAGGGGTCTCCCAGGCCATCTAGTCGGACCTCAAATCCATACATGGGATCTGTATGGGGAATGACACCAAAAGACATTTGGTTTGCAAGAGGACAACTGACGTTGCAAAACCGCTTTTCCGTGGTGCATCTTCTGGGAGAGATCCCATGGCTTAAAGATGAGATCATTTGCAGATGCTGTATCTTATCAACAAGAACATATTCTGGATATTACATTGCAACCCAATAAGGTAATATGACTAAGATCAGAATTTTCTCAACTAGAAGGATCCTTGGTAGGTCTTATTTTCAAATGTGAAAATAAAAATATTACAAAAAAGTTAGAAAAGCCTTTCCTTAAAAATACATTGCAACTTTGGAATAAGTATAAGGAAAAATTTAAGCCATCAATCTCACCATTATGCCCAATTACTGAATTAGAAGGGTTTCCATCAAATTTAAAGGAGTTTTTAGGGAAATATTAAAGCACAAAAAATAATTAGATTAAAGGACTGACTAGAGAAATTGAATAAAAATAGGGAAATAAAAGCAATATTAGGAAAAGAGAATATAATGCAATAATGTGATTTAATTAGAATATTGCACTAGAGAATGGATAAAGATAAGAGGTAGATGCAGGGATGGCATGAAATTTGAAGATATTATCATAGAAAAAGCAAAACAAGAAAATATGTCGATGAAAGGGGTAGTAAGAAAATTTTATAAGATATCATTAGAAGGACAGGATCAATATGATTCACTTAAGCAACATGGGAAACAGATTTGAGAAGAACATTTGTAATGAAGATTGGGAAAATATCTGAATGAAGAAAATATTAAACTGTATGTCAGTAAGAATAAAATTGTATGGAAGTGGTACCTAACTCAGGTGAAGCTGTATTGTATAGATAATAAATACTCCAATTTATTTTGGAGATGTGAGTATATATTTCCATATGTGGTGGGATTGTGAATATATAATGAAATTTTGGGAAGAGGCTTTTAAAGAGTGTAGTAAAATACTAAGTCTAAATATAGATATATGTCATGGGATTGCATTACTTTCAATATTTGATAAGAAACAATGGAGCTAGAATAAAAAAGAATTAATAGCATATTTAATAACTGCAGCAAGATTAATGACAGCTAAGAATTGGAAAGTAAAATACATTACCAATTGTGTGATTGGTATAGAGAATTTTGGACTATACAGTAGCTATCAACAACAAATTAACATGTGATATTAAATATAGCTATCAACAACATATAGCAACAACATATGGAATATAGCTATCAACAACAAATTAACATGTGATATTAAAGTGAGAAAGGGGCATATAAGGAAAATGTATTTAATGTTATTTGGGTTGAATTTGTTGAGTGGTTTTTTTAAAGGGGAAAGTATGAGCCGTCAAAAGAATAATTACAGTTTTGGAAGGGGGAAATGTCCTGAAATATTTGAATAAGTTATATTTTAGATTGAAAAGTAATGTTAAAAAATTAAAAGAATGTATTATTCTGGAATGGAGGGGGAAATATAAGAAGGCAGTGTATTCGCTTTTAGGCTGACAAACTGACTTTCAAAAAGAGGTGGGTTTAATTCTGCACTTTGGGGACTGCAAGGATGATATAAGTCCTGAGAGTTTTGCAGGTGATGAACCTCAACACAGACCTAATCTGAGGAGGTGCTGCGTAGGGCTGTGTGAGGAATCCACACTCTGCCCTGCTTCTCACACCATGAGTCTGACTGGGTGCCAAGCTCGCCAGGCATTCATGCAGGCAACTGCCAGGAGCTGAGCCCCACCAGCAGGATCCCTCTCCATCCCTCTCCATGTGGCTTGCTTCTTTGGGCTGCACATGCTGTGGAAGAAGGTTGCTGACTGCACAACTAGAATTCAGGGAGCATTCACAGAGTTCCTCTTGGCCCGCTTCCGAAGTGAGGGCCAAGCATGAGAAGAGGTCCGATGAAGAGAAAAGGGCCGGGATCCTGAGGAGATTGCCACAGCCCCAGTGCTGTATGCTGGCTGTCATTTGGGGTCTCCCAGTTGCCACTCTTCTTGGGATTCCCATTAAATAAAGAACTGAACAGCTCTCAACCAGACTACACATTATGCTATGTAGGTAGTTGTAGATATAGGAATGTAGGCTGCATACAGCAAAAAGCATAACATATTATTCACCTTTGTGAATAAACTATTTAATCTTCTTCCATAGCTGTGCCTCTTGTGTTAGGATCCAAGTAAGAGAATGACTTTGCTGCTGCCAAGACTGTATCCTGCATGTCACCCCAAGAGGAATGAGATACTCTCCCCTCCTCACTGCTACTCCAAGCCCCTCCAGGCTAGCTGCAGCTGCCCTACTCCTCCCTTTCTTTCCAGTGATCACAAAAAGAGCTATCAAGCTTCATCAGCCCCCAAGTCTGTTGTAATGAGTAACCCCTTCCAAGTGGGGGACTCCCCCCGCACCCCAGGTTCATCCTGTGTTTTTGAAAAGGAACCCAGATATTAGAAAACATCATGTTTCCAGTGAGCCCCTCCTTCTGAAAGAAACCCAAATTAGGTCAGCCACACATATGCCAGAAGCTGTGGGAAGTGGGGAGCGAGTAAGTGATGAGCCCTGTGCTGTGTAACCCATGAGGCTGTGAGATTTTGTTCACTTCAGAGGAAAGCTGGAGCCACTGGGTAGCCAGCTGGCCCAGTTTGCCAAGAGATTTGCCAAGCAGCAAGCGCAAACAAAAGAAAATTCCAATGGACCCTGGTGGGGTCACAGGGGACAAGCATTTTATCATACCCTGAAAAAAAACTCCTGTGCATTGCTCATTGTTTGCTTATACAAATAAGTCTTCTAGACTGCCCTTTTCCCAAACAGAACATTTTAGTAACTCAGAACAAACAGAATCTTAATAACCAGGATGATTCAAAGAAGGTTCCACCAAGAAGTCTAAAAGACAGAGGAAAGGAAGTGGCGTGTCGTGCTAAAGCGCCCTCCCCCTGATATACAGTGAAGATCCCCTCAACACACCATGAGCACAACCATATAATGTCCCTTGCATGCAAATTCAGATGCAACAATGTGGCTGTTCTAGGAAATCATTACAATCATCCCATCTTTCTTCATCTTGCAAGGAACCCAAGGGTGTTTGCAAGGGTTCAGCCCAGTCACCCAAAAGGCTTCATGGTTGAGTGGGGACTAGAATCCAGATCTCCTGGGCTCCCAGCCCAACACTCTAGCCACCACACCGCACTGGATCTCAATTCATGCCAGATGCTTGGGCTACACATGGCTGCAGCAGATTTCTGCTAGCTTCCCCGTGTGGTTCAGGTGGCCTGTAGGTGCCCAAAGCGGTGCTCTCAGGTCCCAGGAAGTGACGCCATTGCATAGCCAAGCTATAACAGGATAAGCTTGCACCGGTCCAAGTGTCTCCTGTAGGTTCTCACTTCTTTATATGAGTCCATGTGTCAGTCCATTCAGCCATCTAGTCCAGGACTCTGACTGATAGCAATGGGAGATGTGTGAATTAGCAAAACCTGATTCATTGAATTCTCTGGTTTTAATCTCAGACCTTGTTCTGAGTCAAAATTACATCAAGTTGTGAGCTTCTTTCCACACATAAATGTGTGTATTTTAGTTCAGTATGCATATTTTTGTATGAATTTTTCAAATGCATACTTTTTTCTTTTTTTAAGGGTATCTCCATGCATTTTTAAAATATGTGTGTTTTTGCAGTTTTCAAAATCCACATGTTTTGCCTGACACACATTGCAATGTATAAGTCTTCTATCCTGCAAACTCCATTTGAGCCTATGTCTATGTCAGGAGGTGCTAACTGGATAAACTGGTCAGAACCAAACCGAAACCATTTTCTTCCCCTCTCCTAGTAGCAACTCCCCAGCCTTGCCAGCAGTTATCCTGTGGGCTGTGTTCATGTGTGCATGTTTGAAGAATGTATTTTAATACTGCAAATGCCTTCATCTAGAAATACTAAGACACACTCAGGGCTGATTCACACAAGTACTTTTCAGGCTTCCTTCTCAGCCAAGAAAGGCTTCTTAAAATAAGTCTGTCTTGGGACTGACAAACCATGAGAATTTGTTCTCAGCTGAGGATGCAGATGAGGCTCCTCAGAAGGCTCACTCTCCTGTAGGTCCCTGCACACTCCACTCCATAGGTGGGAACCAGGGTCCCTTGCCCGCACCACAGCCCTGGACCCTAACCAGCAGTTCTTTGTGCTGCCCAGAACACTGACAATGGCAACAGCAACCTTCAAAGTTTTGGATCGTTGTCTATCCTCTATCTCAACTCCCATGCATTCTACTTTTTATTTTTCCAATGCTCTTAGAATGCACATAGATGGATTCCATACCTCTGAGCGGTATAGCAAAAGCTGGGGAACATGTCAAGTTCTCCTGGTTTGCACAGAAACGAAGTAGCTTCTCCATTAAAGATTTCCGATTTCAGTCCTCATTTTCTTCAACTCAAAATGACTTCCTGCATGTTGGGAGTTAATCTGAATGGTTTTAATACCATTCTATTAATCACTGGCACTTTGCTTGGTATGTCCAAAAACCCTAACACATAATAGGTTATAGCATATACTAAGGTATCGTCTTCCATCAAAACCATTCATGGCCATTGCCTATATTGCAGTGCCATTTTTCTGAAGCTAAACCAGGCTGCATGCTCTCCAGAACACAAGATCATACAGTTCTATGTCTGAGCAACTTAAATTTCCATTAACTAAAGCTGATCGGCATAATCAGCTTTAAACATCCCGGAGTTGCGGTTGGCTTCCTCAAAGTAGCCACTGTTTCTTACACTTTCTAATTTTATTTTAATTATTTAAATAATAAACATTTTATTATTAGGATTTGCACTGCAATGCAGAGAGAACATTCTTTATAGTCTCAGCTACTATGTGCAGAACGTGCTTCATCATTTACAAGCATAGCCTCAGAGGGTGTGGAAAGCAGCAACATCGAATGCCTAATAAACAGAGTTCTGTTTAGTTTCCATCCATGCCTCCCAGCTGCTGCATGCGCCATCTCCTGGGCTATATTTGATCATTATTAATCCCTGAATCATAAGAAAATACATCACAGGCAAATACTTAACCCAAAAAGAAACCAACTTTTCCTTATTTGAAGAACTTTATGGACTGGTAAAGAGGCACTGAATAAACTGATAAATGTGTCAGAAAGAAAAGGTCTTCTTTGGAACATGACACAGTATGAGTGCGTGCTGGCAATGAGGAATGATATTGGGTTGGATCCAAACTCTGTCATTCTCAGGGCAGGCCCACTGAACTCCACATAAGGCACTTCTATCCCACAAATGTCAATGGTTTTACTCTAACTTTGATGAAGTCTGGATCCAATCTGTTTTTCACCAGTAAACTCACAGGCCCTATAGTTAGGAACACCAGCATGTGCAACCACTCCCCCTTTAATCTTAACTTGTTCTTGCTGTCCTAAAGACCCTCCTACTTTAGTGATGATTTATTAAAATATAGCGCCCTGTAATTTTGGAAGGGTGTCTGTTTGATTCATCAGCAGTGGATTTCATTAGCAAAGAAAGTCCTGGGAACAATAGAGCTGGAGTGCACAACAAGGCAGAAGATGCATGGAAGAAAGCAGAATATCTTGTCAATCACACCAGCTGCAGTACAACACCCAAAGCAGCATTTTTGACCCTACAGGTTATCCTGGTGCTTAAGCCCATATCACAGAGCACTGGCTGCAGCCATTGAGCTCCTCACTTCTTATATTTTTCTGTTATCCAACAGCCAAAGCTCTCTGGGCGGCTCACAAAAATTAAAACTGTGAAATGCGACATAACATGCAGCATAAAATGTAAATAAAGTATAAAATAGAAGTAAAAGCACAGTAAAAACTTGCAGCACATGAGTATGCCAAATACAATGGAGGATTTAAAACAGCAGAAATGGAAAGAGCAAAATTTCTGGGAAATTGGAATGGTCATCAACCCCACCAGCAAGAGGACAATGTAGGCGCCAAAGGAGTTTCTCTGGGAAGTTCATAAGGGTGTCACCGCTGAAAAAAATCCTCTTTTTGTAGCCATCTGCCTCATTTCTTTTGGCTGGGGATCCTGGAGGAGGAACACTGACAATGACAGTTTCTGAGTAGGTATATATGTAGGTAGCAGACAATATTTCAGGTATTCTGGCCCTGGGCTGTTTATGACTTTGAATACCAACACCAGCACTTTGAATTCCTTGCCCATTCCTGGCAAGGAGGAAAGGAACTGGCATCAGATGACCACATTGGCCAGTCCCTCTCAGCAGTCTCACTGCTCTGTTTTGGAACAGCTGCAGTTTCCATGCCATTCTCAGAAGTACCCCACATGGAGCGCATCACAGTAATCCAGCCAAGAGGTTGCCAGATCATGGATGACCGTAGCTGTGTTCAGACAAGGATGTAGCTAGTGTATCAGCCAAGGCTGAGCAAAGCTGCTATATGTTAGTGACTCCACCTGTGCTTCTAGCAACAATGGTGGATCCAGGGGAAACCAGACTATGAACCTGATTCTCTAACCTGCTCCAGAACAAGTTAAATATCCTTCATCTAGGCAGGGAAACCACCTCCTAATAGCACCTCCATCTTGCCCAGATTAACCCTCAATCTGCTGGCCCAATCTTCTCAGGCACTGATTCAGAGCAGCCACTGACTCTCCTGGAGTTGATAAAATGATTGTCTGCATATTGAGGACCTTTGGCTCACATTTCTGGGTAAAATGTCCCAGTGGTTTCATGTAGATTTTGAATGGTGTGGGGGATAGAACAGAGCCTAGTGGAACCTCATAGCATAGCAATCAAGGCACAGAGGGACAAGCCTTCAGTGCCTTCATCTGGAATCAACCATCCAAGCAGGAACAGAAATACTGCAATACAGAGTCTCCAACACCTAACCCAGACAACCTGTCCAGAAGAAAACCTCCTGGGAGGTTGAAAAGAATCAACAGACACCCACTTTCCCATCTTCCAGCTAACCAAGGTCATCCAACAGGACAACCATTCCAAAACTCAGCCTGAAGCCCAACTGAAATGGCATGAAATAATCTGTTTCATTCCAGGGTGCCTGATGTTGACCAGCAGCCATCCACTCAAGCACCTTGCATGGGGTTCTACATGAGGGTTCCACAGATAAGTATAATCAGAGGCCTTCCGGGAGTTCTTATGGTTCTAGTCCACTTCCACAGCTGGTAAATCCAACGCTCCACAAATGCAAGTGGGTAACCTTCATAAGTCTTGCTTCATCATCCCCTATCTGGTGAGCTGCGCACCCTGACATTTAATAAAAGAATACCAGAATCAAGTGGAAGTGCTTGTCTCTGGACTGGGGCAGGTTGGGAGAACTTGTTTCCAGGAGTTTGACTGATCTTCCCCATTTGGGATCACCTGACAGTTCCCCACTGTGCAGCATAGGATAGTGCCTTCCCTTGCTGTTGTTACCACAAACTCACACGGCTAGCCCTGTGAAAAAGCCGGCTGGACATCCATGGTCAAGGGCCTGAATCTAGTACATCTGTGTCTTCTATAGCAGAGATCAGGACTGGCATGGCTAGTGTAGCCATCATGTATGCCTTTCTGCCAGCACTCTTTTTAGGCTTTTAGACTTCAAGCTGACTCCTTAGTTTCTTGGGAAAGGTGTTAACTATTGCATAGTTCCTCATTGTATTAATGTGCATTGAACTGATCTGCTCTTATGCTGGGGCTATAATGCTATAACTCGCCTTGGTTTTCATTGTAGTGAGCAACTCTGAGCATGCTTTGTGATGGAAAGGCAGGGTGTACATTTAATAAATTCATCAGTAAAGCAATTCATGCAGATGAGCCAGGCATCCCCTTTCCCCTTGTCCCTGCTCAGCTGGGGAACCCATAAGCTCCCCATTCATCATCATACATATTGCCTGTCAGAATGAGCATTCACAATGACTGCACTAGACTGAAAACTGGAGCTTCTGGCATGCTATTGAGGAGTAGTTTTATTGCGGTCGTTTTATAGCATTGGGTAAACAGGTGGAGATAGGAATGCCCTCCTGTGTCAACCTCTAACTGGTTTCTGAAAGGAACAAACAATAAAGATTCAGGACTTGGCTGCAAAAATCCACAACAGCTGCTGACCACAGGCTAATAAATATGTGGCCACCTTTACAAGATGGCCTGGGCGTGTGCTGCGGCTAAATTTTTTTTTTCATAGAATTTTCTCAGTTTATGGCAAGTTCCTGTTGCTGAGGAACAGAACTCCGGCTGGATGGCTTTTCTTTGGGCTGGAAGGCTTCTTGAATAGAAGGAAACCAGCTTGAAAGGACACCTTGAAAAATGACACCATCCACATATACTTTTTAATTTGCTGCAAGTCAACTTCAGCTTCCTTTGTTTTCTGCAAACAAGTTTTAATTGATTTTACAAATATACCGCTTTGGAGCAATTACTGAGGTCTACTGAGGTTCTTCTGCTCTCCTTTATTTAACCCAGTTCAGAACTAACAGATTTCTGTAATAAGAACACCGGGAAATGGCAAAAAGGTAGATGTAAAATGGTATCTTGAGGGTTTGTGGTGGTCCAAATGACTATCTCAGTACTGAATGTTTCAACTTCATCCTACAGTTACTTTTCATTTGCACACTTGAAAATGTTACACACATTGTAGTCCATCTGTGATAAGTAGATTGTAAACCTATTTTTGCTTGCAGGGTTCTCTTTTTGATTAGATAAGAGCTAACCTTAAAACCTTCAGTTAATGTAGCAAGAGTAGAAAATTTTAAAAATAGAAAATTTATTTTGAAGCCAAAGTAGCCATTTGGACACGTCTACTCTTCTTCCTACAAAAAGCTAAACTGCTATTTCCACATTCAGTGAGCTGACACTCTCAAAATAAACATTTCAGACACAGCTGCTCAGACAAGTTGGCTCTCTGGATGGGGACATAGCACGCTATGTATGCATGGTTGTTACCTTGGCTCAGAAATTCATCTTGTTCCAGAAGCAGCAGCGTGGAAGGCTGCCAGAAATCACAATGAGGTTGTTGCAGGGCCAGAGGGAATGTGTTCGTGCTTCCTTGATTGATTAGATTAATGGGAGTAGCTCCTGTGCAGATATGGAAATATGTCCATTGCCAAGTCACTGGCCAGCAGGCAGACCACTAAGGTGCCTTTAAAGTGCTCAGTTCAGAGCCTTGGTAGGAAATTCCCCCATGTCGTAACATCCCTGCCCACTAGGCAGGACACCAGGTTTAGATACCACCAGGACAACTCACCTGAAACGTTTCATTTGCTAGGCAATAACTTGTGCATTTATTTACTTATTTATTTAATTTCTATACCACGCAACAGCTGAAGCTCTCCGTTAATTATCCACTGCAATGTCTATGCCATGTATAGCCAGCTAGGCATAAAGTGACTGAAGAGCGAGGAAGCTCTTTGGATTTTCTCTTCATTTGGCTCGTACAAATGGGCCATCCTGAGCCCAGCCCCTGCCCCATCGCATCCTTCTTGCCCCTTGTTTTGAAGCTTCTATCTGCTGTAGAAGTCGGGCACTAGTTGCTCTCTCTCTCGGCTTGAGCTGACCTCACATTTGCACATTTAAACTCAGCTCTAAGAAGAATCTGGGACTCAGTTGTTCTTTATTTGCCTTCTTAAGATGAATCTTCTGTCTACTCTAGCACCTCATCTACATTTCCAGGCTCACAGCCCAGCTGTTCTTGCTTCCAACCAGCTTGTTGACTTCTTTTTCTTGGAGGCTCACAAAGAGTGTGAATCCAGAGCAAATCCCATGCCTTGCAGGAAGGCGGCTTAGTCTGCAAAGCCACAGACCTCCACATGGGTCGCTGTTGCAGTTGAGTCCATCTAGTAGCGATTCAGCACAGAGCCTAGATGTTGAGAAGCCAACCATCATAACCCAAGCACACCCAATTTAATTGCCCTCTGGAGAGTCTTATAGGAGAAATCCCATTTTAAGGTTCCCCATCCTAAACACTATTTTTGAACCAAATTCTGGTAGCTCAGAGGTCCCTAACAATGGCCAAGCCTTTGCCTGTTCTCCCCATAACTGCCCATCCCAAATCCCCTTTTTTGCTTTGTGTTTCACTGTGGTGTATTGCTCTGTCTCTCTCTCTGTCTCTCTCTCTCAATGTGTGCAAGAAGTGTGGTGCATCCCATTTCCAACTAGGGCAGGAAGTGTTTGCCCTGTTTGGTGGTTTCTCCCTAAAAACAGAAACCTGATGAGCCCAGGCCCAAAGCATTTTTCTAACTATTTGCAAACAACTGTGAAGTCCTTTAGGAGCCCTTTACTTGGAAGCCGGGTAATTATAACTGCTTGTGTTCTGTTTCTTCTCCTTCCCTTCTACATGTATTGACTTCTACCCCAACAGTCCAATGTAATCACCAAGATCCAAGCTTCCCTGGTCACATATCCTCCCAATGCCCTGCCTTGCTCTTCGTTTATCACCTCCTTCCATGCCTCATTTGGCAAGCCCTAACTTTCCCAATCTTCATTATTCCCTATGTTTATGGTAAACCTTGTAAAATTAGAATAGTGATTTACATTGGTATACAAGAGTTGGTATACTAATGAGACAATTTGCTGTTTCTCACATCGATTGTGTGTGTGTGTGCAAGAAAACCAAATTTGTAAAATAATAATAATAATAGAGTCTATACTTTCGGATTTGAATGTGGAGCCATTTGAGAAGCAGCTGTTCCTCACTTTCTAGAAATCTGCTGTGTGCACCTCTAGGAAAGATCTATGTCTGCATAAATGCCCATTCCCAGTATTCTGTTAGATTCTGTGGTGTCCAAAAAGCAGAAGCCTGAATGAGCCTGCGCAACTGAAGAGACTAGCAGAGCTGGATAGACGCCTGAATGCAGCCCCTTTATTTTTCTCCTATTTGCATAGGGCATATTGTCATTCATTCCCTATGTAGAAAAGAGCAATGCTTTACTTGGCAAAAGTGTTATAGTCAGGCAACCTCTGAAACTTGTCAGTCGCAGCTGCCACTGATACACATCTCTCAGGGGAACGGAATATATAACCTGTCAGAGGTTTTTGCAATATAAAAATCTGACTTCCTCATACATTCCAGCCCTCCTGTCATGCTATTCCATTGTGGCAGGATTTCAGTTGCCCAACAACATCCCTTTCTACAAGGTGTGACTGAAGCTACACAGATGCAAGGCAACCTGTCTGCTTCTCCAATCACATCTCCAAGAAAAGGGCATTCAGACAAAGCTTAAATCATTTGTTCACCGGGGATGAATGGTGCTGGCACTTTCACTTTCTCCATTCAAGAAGTTTAAATCTCATGTTGGTTCCATCCACCCGGAATATGAAGCAATGTGCAGATATTGGTAAATCTAATCAAAAATGAACAGAAGCAGAATTCTTATTCATCCAAACTGGACTAATTCAATAGGTACAGCTATTCCCATCAGGGTAAGAACCATATTAAACTTGCCTACCACGTAGCTGTTACCCAAGGAATCTGCCAGGAAAAGAAGAGGCAGCAAGTAGCAACCCCAATTTCATACTAATACAGTTAGTATTAACACCGGGATTCCTACCAAGTGCTTAACAGCTAAGTACCCAAAGCTCTGGGCCTGGATGGATGTACCTAACAGTTCAGGTTTCTCTCCTATTTGATTTTTAAAACCCCTCAAGTTCCTTCTGTCCAGAATATAAAGACATTTGAGGATTTTGACAAGTTCTTATTAAACAATGACCTGAAACAACATTCTCAGGAATCCCAGATGTCCATCCAAGCCAGAGGATAACCAAATGCTCCCTTCACCCATCAAAGCTAGGATCCCATGGAATATTCAAAAGGGTAGCATTTAAGGGTCTGTGGTTTTTAAAGATGAAATACAGCCTTAAATTGACATTCAAAAGAATACAGTTTCACTGGGCAGCAGTGGGGAGTGGTTTGGGTTGAAAAATGGCCAGGGGAAACTCTCTGTCCAGCTTCCCAGGGCTACTTTTGTCTAAGACAAAGAAAAAGGATATAATTATATGCCATACATAGCTTGGACCTTACGTGCTAAATTCTGTTTAGACAAAGTCAACCAACCTTCAGGAACAGAAATTAATTAGAAGAACTTTTGACAAGCCACACCATCTCTTGGGCATGGATCAAAACTACTGTGCAGCCGGAACATCCACTCTGGCATGCGAAAGATTTCCGGCAGGCCTCTGTCACATGGGGTGGCGACACGCCAGAGAGGGTCTTCCAATGAGCAAAGGGAGCCAAAAGGTTCACCAGTGTTTTCTGTGCATTTTCTTCCAGGAAGCCTCCACAAGGAAACGTGAAGTCTTTGTGTGACCGGAAGCAGTCTCCGGCACGATCAGGCACATGCAGGAGAGAGAGAAGGGTGTAAACAGTAGCCTAGCTCAGGCCACAAGGCACCAATTCACTCTGCTAAGGTGAATTTTTGACTGCAAACAACCAACAGGAGCAACACACGTATGGAAGACAAGTCGGTGCACGGGGAGCAAGGCAGCTGCCAAGGGAACGCTCAGCAATTTCCCTGCTGGTTTTGTTTGGTTTTTGCTGCAAGTTGCTTTTTCCCACCATAAAGTGCTCTCCATAAAGTTGCCACATAACATCACATCCCCCAAGGCTTGCTTTTGAAGCTTGCTTGCACACATTTATCCGCAAAGGCCCTTTTAGCTTGATTTGCTGTTCAAAACTGTGCATGTAACTCTGCATTGTTCCATCTTTTCCATTATTCCCACACAATAATTCATTTTGCTGGGTCCTGGTGTTTTATTCTGAATTGTTTTTAATCTGTGTTAACTTAAATTTTCATTTGCTGTAAACTTTGTTGTAAGTGACCTCAAGTCCTTCTCTTTCAGAAAGGGCATCAGGGCACAGGCTGGTGAGGCTGCCCTTGAACCTCCTAAATTGAAGTATTACGAGCATCCGATGCAGAGCAGGAGGAGCAGAAAGGGGAAGGCGGCCTCTGTGCCACTCCAACCCTGCAAAGCAGCCAGGCAGCCATTTTGGGGCAACTCTCTGAGGCTCCTTGGAGAGGGACCAAAGGATGTTGAGGCATCACCAGAGTATGCCATTTCTTGGCAGTGCTGGATTCCTCCCCCCACCCCCAACACACACACCAAATGTTTCCAAAACTCCTTCTCCAAGGTTGTTCCTATGACCTCAGTGAAGCAGTTGACCCAGTTCTTCCTCAGCTGGTTGTGAGGAAGGGAGCAAATTGCAAGACTAAAACACTATTCTGCCAGTAAGCGAGGAAAGCTGCACCCCTAATAGAGGAAGCTCTATTAAACACAGTGGGACCCACTATTGAGTAAATATGTCTGAGCTTAGTCTACTTAATTTTCCTAAAGACAGCAGACCAAGGATAGGGGAGGGAGAAACCAAGGCAAGTGAGCTTCAGATGAGCCGGTGGGGCTTTTCAGGTATAGATATGCAAAGACAGGCAAAACAGGAGGATGCTTGATTGTGTGGCATCCTCCTTGCTGGATGAATCAGAGAAAAGCAAACATCACAGCTGCGCTTTTCATGTTGTTGTGAATGTCCAGCCCCAGATGAGGCCAGGGGAGAGTGATGCTGGCAAAATATGGGGAAGGGCAATGGCCTTGACATGCCAAGCCCATCTTCATGCCTTCCAGTGAGGAAGGCTTCTTCTGCTCACTGGGCATGGCACTCAAAATAATAGTTATAATAACACTCTGTGAACTTTGCAACTTGGGTTTTTCCTTCTCTGCACACAGGAGCGCCTGGTTTTTACACTTCTTTAAGGATTCCAGAGTACTTCAAAGAAAGTATTCAGGGTAAAAACACGATGAACTTCTGCATTGTAAAGTGTGCACCACGAACCGCGTCATTTACAATAAACCGGGGTCAAGGCACTGTAACTGATTAACCAAATTGGCATTGTTAGTTTTGTGGTCACAGCCTGTCAAACGCAGACACTAACAGGGCGCCTGCTACTGGAAGGCACTCCACAGGATCCTCAGGAAGTTACTCAGTTTCATGGGAAATAGCTTTTCCTCAGGCAACCCAGCTGAGAATCTTCTCCACGACAGATACATGAAGCATTAATTGGACAGAAGGTATCTCCAAGGCTCTTTGGTAACCAAAGTCTCTGGCCCTGTTCGCATAGCTAAAAGTATACCTGGGCTTAGCCCCAGAGCCTGATGGCAAACTTACTGACACCGCAGATTATGAGACCGAAGCACAAAGAAGGCACCCTAGGGTATGTCCTAGGTATACTCTGCCCCACTGTGTGACTCCAGCCAGCCCTCACATATCTGAGAGTAGTCCCCAAGAGTAGCTCCCAGTTCACAAGATCTTTTCCCCACATAGGTTTGAACAGCAGCACCTCCCTTCTTAGAAATTAAGCACTGCCCTCTTGGTGTCAGCATTTCTCTATTCTTTTTGCTCTTCCTCCCCACCCATCCACTGCCTCTTCTCTCTTATTTCCAACCTGTTCTTCTGGCTCCCTCCTCTAACTGGAGATCCCAGGATGACAAAAGGAGAATATAGGACCAAATGTGTCCAGGATGGGGCAGCACAGAAACAAGAGAACACAGAAAGGGGCACACAGGCACATGGAAATGCAGGTGAAGCCCTGGCCACTTGTACTTGCATATAATTTTCCTGCATTATTTTCCATGCTCATAATTCATGGTGGTGAGTACTTCAAAGCCTTGGTGGTCCTCCGACAGGCTACCTTTTTTACATGTAAAGGTCTCCACCGGACATCCAGTTCTTCAGTATGTCCTTGGAGAGTGCAGGGAACAGACTAAACAGTTTAACGAAGTCTATGAATGTTTTGACGTATTAATAAGAACACCATGAAGTTAATGACTGGAAGGGGTGTTTCTTATAGTAATGAGGCACAAAAGATTACAACTTATGCGGATTGATACATCTTAATTAAATGAAGCAAATGGTAATGGTAAACTAAAATGAACTATTTAATATAATAAGCAAGTTGAGGAGAAGATCTGGGCTCTCTGGGCTATATAAGAGAAGCTAGTAGATTTCACATACACACATAAGCATGCGTGTCCGAGAGAGAAAGAGAGAGAGAGAGACTAGCTAGAGTCAGCTGCTTAATTTAAGATGAAAGATTGCAATTTATTCTGTCCTTCTTTGATATTCATATTCTATGCTTGAGGGCCGGAGCAAAACCAATTATTTTAAAGAAATCAGATAGTCTATATAAATTTCTTGATAAGGAAGCAATCAAAATCACACAGTACTACAGTCAACAGTATTCCTGATGCCACCGCAAACTGTCTGTTGCAGAGATTTATGCTACTCATTTCTTAAAACAAATGCAGAGTACATGGAATAACCTGCTCAAAATGTGGAGGTTAAATGCTAAAAAAGACTCACAAGAGCACACTTTTCATCAGGGGACAAACAATTGCAGAAACAGAACATGGCCCAAAATATTTGTGCAGCAGTACACAGCCCTGCTTACAAGTGTTGCAACTTGTTTGGACAGTGTCTGCAACAGGAGCTGTATAGGAGAACAGCACATTGAAGTATATAGCTGAGCCAAGGTGTGAAAGCAGCTTTGCAGCTGAGGAAGTGCAGAGCAAGGAGCAAGGAGATCCTTGCTGGTATCGGGATGTAAAGATCTCCTTGAATCCATTCCCTCTGTGTTTCCTCCATTATTGGGTGTCTTGTTCCACCATCTGCTCATTGACAAAAAATGGATTTTTAGGAGCGTGCGAGAATTTAATTCTATTTGAACTTTCACTAATGAGTGCTTGTGCTGATGCACATTAGTTCAAGTGTGCATGAGTGTATTAGCACAAACATTCATTCAGGAAAGTGTGTGTTGCTTCAACGGCACACTGGTGCTGATGTGTGTGTGCGCGCACACACGTGCACAAGTGCACATTGGCACTAATGGGCATTAGTACAAATGCAAAAGCTTTTAACAACTGGTCCATAAGTCCATGGAGTCTACACAATGTGGAGAAAATGGTCCATCACAGGATCCACTGATCAGATTTACAGAAATCTGAACTCTCGATAATCCATCATGAATTGCTCTGAGGTCCTTAGGACGTGGAGCCTCAGCAGCTGTTTCACCCAGTGCTCTGTCCAGTAGCAGTTCTGCCTCCTCCCCAGGAAGCTTAGCAGGCCAAGCAATGGCATGAACAGCTGGGGGGATTCAGTGCAGCTCTGAGAAGGGCTGAGTGGAGGGGGTGCCCCCGAGTCATTATTCCAGAATGGGCCCCCAAGTACGGTTTCCCGAGGCTTTTCACTTTGTGATCTTGTTGGGAAAGAAGAGTGATAGAAATCACTGTGGAGAGCAAGGACTAGAGCGATATAAGGATTCATATCCTCGTCAGAAACATGGCAGCGGTACTTTCATGCCAAGGAGGTGTGATCATTTGATGTCACATTTCTCAAATAAAATACTTGTGAAGAAAAAGGAGGACTGTTCTATTAACTGGAAGGCCTGATTGCAAAGAAATTGCAGAAGAAATGGAAAAAACACTTAATTGGCCGTAAACGTTTTTCTTAAAACAACCCTTCTCCAACCTGGTGCCCTTCAGGTGTGCTGGACTGCAGTTCCCATTGTGGGTGATGGATGGGGATGCTGGGAATTATATTGTGACCCATCTGGAGGACAGCAGCTTGGTAATGGCTGTCCTAAAAAGCCCAAGTGGCTTTCTAGGGATGCATGTTTCTAACAAACACATAACTTAATTGTTAAGATCCATTTTACTTCCTGATAATTTAGTTTGCTTGTTTGTTTTTAAAGTACCTACGTAAGTCTTGCTAAATCCTGGAGACAAATGGCAAACTAGAAACTCCCTGTCTATAAGCTAACAACCAAAAAAACCTGAAAAGGGAAGGGAAGGGAAGGGAAGGGAAGGGAAGGGAAGGGAAGGGAAGCTCAGACACCAGTTCTCAATGTGGTATAATCGTTCTTCTAATGACCACCTTGAAGGGAAACAGTTCAGGGAGGGGAGCAGCCATATGGCAGGCGGCCTCTCAGCTGAGCCAATGCAGCGGACTCCACAGTCCCACCTCTCCCTCTGCTGCAGCCAGGTGGAATTTCAGCTGCTAAAAGAGAGTTGAGGAGAGAGGGAAGCACCACTGGCAGAAGGTCTTTCAGCAGAACCAAGGAACAGGACCTTTGTTCAAATTTTGATTACAACATTTTTCTCTTCATATTGCTCGACACATAATGATCCAGCAGTGATATGCCTGTAGCATAGACACCAACAAGTTGCAATGAAGAAGCCAAGAGGCGAGGCCAGGAGGCTGCTCTCAGTGGTCCCTGGTGGGGTGCAGCCGCTTGGCAGGAGCCTGGCCGTGCCTCCTCTTGATGGCAGCCCTGGTTCTCTGAGCAGTGTGCAGGTAGCTCTCAAAGGGACAGCATTAGTGCTTACTTGTACAGAAAGTCAAGACTTAAATGCTGTCGTCTGACTTTCTAGAAGCCATTTGATGTTGATAAACGGCCAGGATTGGCATCTGGCAAGCATGATTTAGGTCCTCTCCTGTGGGCAGTCATAGGCATACCAGCTATTAAGAATGTAAGAACATAAGAGAAGCCATGCCGGGTCAGATCAAAGGTCCATCTGGTCCAGCGTACACACAGCAGCAAACCAGCTGCCCACAGGATCCCTCAAGCAGGCTGGGCGCAAGACCTCCGTTCCCCTCCAGCTCCTCAGCAACTGGTGTATGCAGGCAGGCTGCCCCAGGCAATAGAGGTAGCACAGAGCCAGAAAAAGGGCCTATCACATCAACTCTTGCACGGTAACTGTCCATACTGTTGCCAAACTTTAGTTGCAATTCAGTAAAACCGGATTTGGACTTCAAAACAAGGCACACAGGCAGCATGTGGCTCCTTTTAATGTGGAAACGCTTTCTTCTGCTGCACAGCTGTAATTCAGCAGCAATTGGATGGTGACATCTTGTAGGCCAGTCGGAGCCACCTGAAAAAGAAGCAAAGGTCACAAGTTGCCGTTCTTTTTTTAAATAAATGAAGTTATGATGGCAAAAATGAAGCCCCACAAGCTGGCTTCCTGGCGCTCTGCCTGTCAAGCAAGCCGGCAAGTGGTAGCGATGATGAGAAAGAGAAGGAGCAACAGCAGCTGGTGACCGTGGCAAGAAGAGGGGCAGCTCACTGAGGAAGTGGGCCGTGGCGGCATCTTCCCCGAGGGCCCTCAAAACCCGTCCACAGCCTGATCAAGTCGTACTGCAAATGAGGAGAATTGCAGGACTGCAGTCGCACCTCTTGCACCTCAGCCCAATTCCTCACTTCTCTTTCATTTGAACCATCACAGAAGCCAGTGGCTGCTTCCACAAATTGGGACTGTGGGAAATATCTTAAGCCCAGTATAAATCTATTTGTCCCTCCTCCAATTCTGATGCCGGGGTTGCTTTGGTGCGCTTGTAACTCGGGAAACCGGCAACAATCATATCAAGCCGGGCCTCGATTAGATATCTCACAAAATGGAAATATACAATGAATGAATGCAGAGAGTGGAGGCAAAAAGGTCAAGCTACTATTAGATAAGCCTGTTTTACTCCAGATTATCTCTGCAGGAGATCCTGAAGTGGGGAAAGAAATGGCACAAATGAAACATTAAGTATACAGTTAACGCAAAGTCTCTGCAGTGCTATTTGTTGACATTATTAATGCAGCTTACCACTTTCTTAATGAAAAGTTCAGCTTCTCATCAACTGCAAACTGATAACCAAAAGGAAGGCCGCAACCTGGGTGCTGGCTTTGCAAGGCAGCCAGAGAGCGGGGAATCAACACCGCTCAGGCAGAGGGCATGCCTCAACTTACAGGAATGTGACACCCATCACAATCCAGTGAGGTGGATCCGCATGTAAAACCAGCCAGGGCTAGAAGGATTGGTGCTCGCCACTTGGGCTTGTTGGTGTTGTATGGCTGCATCTGCATATGTGGCACTTCAGGATGGGCAGGCTGGGTAGATCCCTCTGCCAAGCAAGGGGCAACCTAAATCAGAGAGGGCAACTGCAGAGGAGGGGGGGAGATGGCCGTGGCGAGGCAGAGGACACACCGATGGTTATTTCAGTTGCTCACATGCTGCTTTAGTCACAACATGGAGGAAAGGTGAGCGAAAGCGGCATGCCTAAGCGGCCCTCTTGGGCCTGGGAACATGCGGACTCCATCGGGGCCTGCTGGTAGTGATGAGGTCCAAACCTGGATGTCCTGATAAGAACAAGCGTTTACTAGAATGCTGCATAGACTGCAGTCCCAAAGAGTCGACAGCAGCAGATGTGTTCCATACTGGCAGGGACACTGTGAATTTACACAAAATTCTAACACTGGATGTTTTGGGCCATATAGATTGGGTGCCGGGGAACAGGTGGGGAGGAGGCTGAGATGCCAAGCAGAATTGGTGTAAGTCTATGGGACCCATCCCCCTCCTCTCACGGACCCCCAGCAGCCCCTTTTTTCTCTTCCAGGGCCCAGTCGGGCCTTCAGGAGGAGCCGGCAGTGCTGTTTTTCCCCCCACCTGCTGCCAGGGCATGGGGTGCGGAATCTGTCTTTGGAGGCTCAGCTCTGACATCACAGCATCTCAGAGAGGACTCCGAAGAATCCTGCAGCCCCTCAGATGGTGTTGGGAAGCAGCAGGGTTGCATACTTAGCTAAGGTTTTGAAGGTGCATGTTTAGCTACAAACAAGGCCTACCTCTCCCAGCATTCCCCAGACAGGCAGGCTGGGAGTTTTAGGCCCTTTCTCTTTGTAGACATGCATAGGATTGTGCTCTAAATTTAGTCTGATGCAAAATCATGTGTAAGAAAACAGCTAAGGAGACCATGGCTACAGAATGGACTGTCATATCTAGGAAACCACGAATCTGGCATGCAGTGGAGTGCAGAAGCAGGCAAACAAATGGTTAAGTTTCTAGCATGATGCAGTTCACATATCTGACAGACATGGGGGAGACCAATAAAGTTCATGGGAGACTTATGAATGTTATTCATGAGTGTTGATGAGTCTGGTACCAGAAGCGCACTGCTGTACACAGAACAGGAGGCAGGGACTTGTTGGGCAGGCACCTGGCCCACTGTGGCCGCACAGGAGGCCCAGAGCAGCCAAATTTGGGAAGAATGGGATGAAAGTATATTGGTGGGCAAGACAGAGACACCACACAGATGCAAGTGAGAAAAACTAGTAGGGTGGACATGGGCGATATGCTCCCATGCCCTGAAAAGTAGCCAGCGCATTATAGTAGGGGGTGTACAGCAAAAACAACAGTTTGGGAAATTCTGAACCAGATGCAGATGTTCTACCTGTTTGTTTTTAAGGATTTAAGGATTCAAACCAGTTCCATCCGCATACCTGAGCAGCTCCGCATGGTTTGTTCCATCTGTAGCTCCTTTCGCTGCTTTCACTTTAAGAAGTTCCGAGCTGCTCCCCCCACTCCCCACTCCCCAGGGACAAATGGCAACGCCATGGAATGAGGCAATCCTGGCTTTCCCATGATTCCTGCGCATAGAGAGCTGCTCCCTCACACATTCAGATATTCTACCTGCATACCTCTTTGGATGCTGATTTTTTAAAGGCCCAGCTTCCTTCCCCTACAAGCTTGGAGTCCCAGGAATCCACTGTTGGGACCTCCATGGTAGCTTGCACAGCCCGGAGGGGGACTCAACACTGGAAAACCTGTCATAGGTATAGATCTATCTATGCTCCAGAGGAGTGTCTATGGACATGGGATGCAGCCTATGGACCACAACACTGCTCTCCAAGACCTAAACTAAATGGAATACTTCATATGAAAATTCATAAAGACATATCCATTGTCAATCATTACTTTCACCTGTGGTATCTGGGAAAGTTTCTGCAAATTTTCACTTTATTTACACCATGCTGTATAACCACGTCTTTCCAATCATTTGGAAAATTGGGAGGAGGAGAAGTGGCGTCCTTCGATTACATAATGGATTTGTAATTGCCCAAAAGGATAACTGGATGCCAAGGTACATGCAGCAGTAAGCACAGTGCTGCTGAACATGCAGAGGGGCAACACAGCCGCCAGATCCAGCAGCCAGCAGCCGCACAGCACAGCCATGGTTCAAATCTAGTTCGAAGGAGGCCATAGAAATGTCTCCCAAGCTGTCGGAGCTTTAATAAGCTAAGCCACATTAATCAATCACAGGGCAGCCATGTTGAAAGAGAAGCAGGCAGGCTTCCCCGCGGATTACAATGGAGAGTTCTAGATGGGCAATCAAGTTTAGAGAGATGACCTGCCAAGGCACACGGATTTTCCATGGGATGAAACGGATTTCCGGTCCCATACTGAGGAGGAGCTAAATGAGGACCTTGACTCATGGCAAGGCATAAGAACACCATGCTGTGTCAACTGCAGTATATATTTCCACAAACTATACTAAGGAACTGAGGAGTTTTCAGTAGAAGATATACAATGTGGACTTGCTTTAATACACTGTGTATATGCATGTGTTTAATTTCTGTTCGATCTACTTGTATTGGAGGATAGATGATGCTTATTTTCCTCCCTCTCTCTTTCTTTCTCTTTTTCTCTCTCTCTTCCTGAGGAGTTATTTTTTAAAAAAATGCAAAATGTAGCACAGCACAGAAGTGATGAAGAGACAGGATGATGGGGAAGACCTTGGGGAAGGCTGATACAATCAGTGGTGCAGAGCAGGGGTGGGAGAAAGATGTGCTTTAGAGAGGCGATATCCATGATGGATGTGTGAATGAGCGACATTTAATATCACTATGTTCTCCAAACATTGTCTTGCCAATCATCTTGTACCCAATTCCCATCGGCACGCATGACCACTGCACAGATGGGAATCTTGGGCAAATGGAGGATTGAGCAAATAGGAGAATGGCACATATTTCCCCAGATTTGGACACGTTTTCTCCATTGATCAAAGCAGGGCTGATCTAGCCTACTGGGAAATTTGTGCAAATTGAACTGGGCATTGGGAACAAGATGGACACAAACACACATTTGACACATTTTTGGCGGACTTGTGGTCACACTCAAGTTTAGAGCTTTGAGGAGGCTTAGGGTTTTGCATTTGAAAACTAAGCTCTCATATATGCTTAGTATCAAGTAAATGGACAGAAAAGAAACCTTCAAGCAGGCAATTGCAGTAAACTAATTGCTGTATGGATGCTGAATTTTACCGTAACTATAGACAGGAAAAAGTGAATCTTGGAAAGGATAGGATTTAGCAACAGAATTTGGAAAGCAGCAGAATCTGCTGACCCCTTGGGTTTGTGAAGAAAGCCATGACCTAACTATTAGGAAAGTATTGACCAAATTATCCATGTCCTGGTGTGCATATGCACAAAATACACAGCAGGGGAAGGATTCCTTTTAAAAGATTTATTCTCAAGAATAACCAGCTACCAATGAATCGTTACAGATGGTGCGCCTGAGCAGTCCTCACCTGGCCCTTTTATACACTGATCATTAAAGGGTTACATGTAACACAGTTAACACTTTCCAATGGGCTACAGAAGTAAAAAGTTACAATAGCATGATCTTTTCCATTTGCATACCAAAGAAGATGCTCCAAGGGTGCTGTTGGAGGATGGGGTGCTGTTGCATAGAAGAGCAGGAGGATGGGGTGCGTTGGTGTGGATTGCCCTTTGTTTGAGCGGCTGTTATCTGTCAAGGGCCAGCTAGCTTCCTCTGGACTGGTGCCTGGTTAATGTCAGCTCGATTTCAAGGATACACACATGCTGATTTCTAGAAAAGAGGGTTTTTCTCAGGCCTGGTTATACCTATCGGTCTGTTCATCAAAAGAGGAGTCCCTGTTTGTTTTCTTAGGACAGGCAAGTACGCAGTGTTCACTACTGATGTGACACCTGAGCATTGTATTTTCATATCCAAATCAAAGTGTTGCAAGAAGTGGTCCTTCTGGATATAGGAAATAACTGCAGTTCCTTCAGAAGAGATTGGGAGGAGAGATTAGGGGTTCTCTTTTCAACATGGGGCAGCGGAGAACTCCTGGAACAATCAGTGGCGTGAGGGTGCAGAGAATAACATCAAAGACGAAAAGAAACAATGTTGGTAGGTAAGAATGCAACATTCCCCTGCTAGAAGGCATCCTTCTAGAAATGGCTAAATATTATAGCACAAATTCCCTCCAGTGTCATATCTGCATCTGGAATTTGTAGAGTTCTTGACCTTACAATTTGATATTTTTATCAACATCACTATGGGAGAATGATTTGCCAGAAGTACACAAATGTGAGTGTGTGTGTTTTAAATCTATGAACTAACAAAGGTTAGTTCCTGGAAACTCAGTTAAAAGTAAACAGCTTCAGATATGCTACACTGATAAATCTAGATGTATTAGTGTTCAAAATCCTGGATTCCAGAGACCTTAACATTAATGCTAGACTTAAATGTTTCTGGATTATATAAAACCCAGGAACTGGGGCTATTAAAAAGTTGATTGGTATCACTTTGAAAAACAGTGTAGCTATCTCAAGAAACCAATGCAAAACTGAAATCCAGTCCCTACCAAAGGGAAATGCTGTTGGTTAAGTGGCCTAGAGGTCTGGCTATTTTGGTTAGAGTTGTGCTGAGGCTGAGTGCTGTTAGATCAGCCTTACGTTATGAAGCCGGACTAGATTCAGCGACTAGGTTGAAACAACACAACAATGCAGACTCAAGAACCAAGTATGGGTTGAGTGTAGGTTGTCATTGAACCATGGGTTGTTGTTGAAATGTGGCTTATCATGTTGTCTGGACCCAGTTGAGATAACAAACCATGGTGAACAACTCATATTGCATGACCCATCTTCAAACCATGGGTTCTCTTTAGGAGTTGTCTACATTCAGCAAGCCATGGTTATTAGTGCAGCTGGGTCAGAGAACATAATAACCCACCGTTTAACATCAACATACATTTCAACGACAATTCATATTCAACCCATACTTCATCCTTGAAAGTGAGTTATTGGCTGTGTTCACACATAAGGACAAGCCATGGCAGGTATGGCTTGTCATTATGTGAGAATCCATTTAGTATTGTGTAGTGTGGCATGTTTGGTGACCTTGAATCCTCATGGAGAATCAAGGGTATGCGCTAAGGTTTCCACACTTCAGCATTGCTGGTTGTTATGTGTGGATTCAGTTACGATGCTTTTCTGTGGTTTCTCTGTTTCTGCCATTGAGTTTGATGGCAAGAGTGTGGTGGCAGCAGACACTCCATCCTCCATTTTTCACTGTCCTGTTCTGCCTAGCAACTGCTGAGGCAGCTGTACCTGATTGGCTGCCTTGTGCTGCTTTTTCCCTCTGCCCATGCCCTGCCTTCCCAGTGTCCAGCTGTAGCTTTGGGATACCAACAGCAGCAGGGCATCCTGTAGCACCGTCTCCAGCAGAAGGGACCTTGCAGACAGGCACATGCCTGTCTGGTTGCTGCGCATTGCTGGAGCAGCACCCTGAAAGGGCTGCATGTGTGTGTCCTGCTCCAGAAGCTGGCACTCTCCTCTTGTGAAAGCAGCTTTGCACAAGAGGCTATGCCTTATGGAGAAGCCCTGGTCTCCCACTTTCTCTCCTGCCCTCCCTGCTGCCTTCTATCTCTTCCTTGGCATTCCTCACAACAAGCCCCACCGTCCCACCACTACCCCCGCCACAGCTGCATGGCATGGTCCTTCTGGCCAGCCAGAAAGCTCTCCCAGGTAGATACCCACACATGCTCCCACAAGAGGCCTTCCACCCATCCCTGGCACAGCCTGCCCATGCGGATATCCTCATGGGCCTGGCTGCCGGGGGAGCTAGCCCCTTGCAGCATGCGCAAGCCTCATGCGTGGGTGTGTGTGAGCAGGCACATGAGCAGCAAGGGGGTGGGTGTGCTTGCCCATTGGTGCGATGCAGAGCAGGAGCATCCCTGCATTCCCCTGCTCCTCTGGAACAATGGTGCTGCTCTTCTGCAAAGGTCGTCGCCTCGCACAACAGCAGAAAAAAACAAACCAAAGCAGGCCGCTGGCTGAGGACATGCCTGGGGGAGCATGTGGACCAATGGAGGAGAGGCAGGCAGGCCAGGCAGGAGCAGTGCATGGTGGGATTGATTTTCAGCCACGGGGCCGATGGGATATGTGCCACCATTTGGAAGGAAGATGGCAGCTTGAGCAAATTCCTCTGAACCTAGTCACTGGCGAGAAGAGTCATCCACATGCCATCCTGAACTAAGGGAACTTGGCCAAAGTTACCCATACTTGATAACAACCTATTGGGATTAGTGCAGCATGCCATACGGGGCTTTCCTTGAGTATTCCAAAACTGTTGGAACTGCAGTGGCAGGGGGTGACACGGAGGAAGGGGCCACATGATTTTGCCCTTGGAGTTTTCCAAGCTGTTTTGAGGGGCGATAGCAAGGGCCATGCAGGGTGCACAGCGGCCCAGGCACACAGCTTTCGATACATCAGAGGACCCTGGGTGAAAACTGGAGTCACAGAAGGTAGATGTGGTCTAACAGCCAGGTGGACCCCAATTAGTTTCCTTTTAGCCTGGATTTCTTGTGTTTAAAAAGGCAGGCACATTTCTGTAATGTTAGTTGTGGTTTCATTCCATAATCATAGTCATGGTTTCATTCTCTTGAGAGCCGGGCCTGATGTGCTTTGCTGTTTAGCCAGGAGATTTGGCCTGCAAAGCATTATCTACAGCAGTTTTATTGCTGCAGCTGCATTAGTCTTCATCTAGTTTCCCAAGCGCTTCCCTTTGTGGACTCAAAAGTCTGCTTTCGTAAGCCACTTCTGCTAAGAGGAGTGACAGTGAGCATAAATATGGTGGCAAGGTTATTATCTGGGATTAAGCCACGGGAGAACTTCTCACCAGTCTTGAAGCAGATGCTCTAGATCAGCCTCCCCCAACCTGGTTGCCTTCAGAGCCACCTGGACTGCATCTCCCAGAATTCCCATCCAGCTGGGGCATTGACTGGGAACTCTAGGTGTTGCAGTTCAAACAGGGCTGGAAGGCACAAGGTTGGGGAAGGCTGCCCTAGGTGCGTCTATGTGCTCCCATGTTTAAAGCCTTAACTCTTCCTGCATCTGAGGCTGCCTGGTTACAAAGATCTTCTGAAGAAGCCCTTCTTTCCATTCCTCCAACTTTAGATATATGTGTGTGGTGATCCATGCAAGGCAGGGGGTCGGAAGTCCTGGCAAGAGGCCGCATTCAGCCTTGCTGGGTTCTCTACATGGTGATGGCCCTTCCCCTGATCCCACTGCCCTTCACCTGATCACTCACTGTTGGGCAGTTTCTCAGATGTCCTGCTGGTCTCCCTATTTCTAAAAGGTTGACTTGCTTCTCCTAAAGCTTAGTTACTGACTGGAAGTAACTAAATTATGAAATGACATGTGTTATTTTGGGGTATTTTGGCCCTCTTCCTTTCCCCTTTGGCCCTGAAATGCTTCCTTTCCCCTTTGGCTCCTGGGAATTTCTTTGCACTTCCAGCCCTTGAGTTGAAAGACGTTTAGCATTCCTGACCTAAAGGCAGTTACAGTTCTAGTGCCTTTGGAACACCCGGCGAAAACCTTCATTGTTATTGTTCGGCCCTTTTCTGTATTGAGTTACATCGTGCTTTAGTTTGTGTAGGGTCATTTTTGTTTTTGTTTGTTTGCTGCCACTGCTGTTGTTATGCTGTTTTCTTATTGCAGTTGTTATTACTATTTTCATTTATTTCCAAGTAATTAATTATTCTCTTTACCATAGATTTTGTTTTATGCTGTTAACTGTTCCTGTTGTTTCCACCTGAAGGGTGTGGTAAAAATCTTCTAAATACTATAAACTGTTCTTAACCATTATCCCAGCAAGCTGCCAAAGCAACAACCATTTTAGAGAACGTTCCCATCTTTCCACCATTAGTTGTCAGGAAAACAGGCAATGCCTCTGTTGCTGATACTGTTATACCGAAAGGTGTACAAGCTGCATGGAACAAGGGATTAGTCTTTTTTGTGTAGGCTGCTCTGTAAGGCAGTGGTAGGGGAGCTTTTCCAGCCTGAGGGCCTTACTCCTTGCGGCTAACCTTCTGCATGCCAGCTATAACACTGGGAAAAGCCCGCGGGATTCAGCCTCAGTGAGTTCTACTTCCCAGGACGAATCAGGAGGTGCTTGGGAACTGAGGAAAGCCAGGCTGCAGCCTTGGAGGCCTCTGCAGAAAAGGCTCTGTTTAAACCAATTGGCAGTTTGAAAGGGAGAGAACTTCCCTAGTGAGAAGGTGCAAAGGAAACAGTGTATAAGGGCAAGAAAGTGGATGGGGATGCCACTCTCACACACACCCTCCCTCTCTGTGCATTCACACCCATCTCACACATTCATGCACATCCGCACACACATTCATGCATATGCACGGGGGGCTTTCCCCACTCTTTGGGAGCACAAACAAAACTTCTGCACATCCTCATTCTCATCCGTCTGCACCACGCGACAGTGGTTGCGAGTGCATTTTGTGATAAAATGTTAGCACATTTCTGCACTTGTGAGCCTCTTGAAAATGGGAATACAGTGGTCCCTTGGCTCACAAACTTAATCCGTTCCACGACTCTGGTTGTGACCCAAGTTGAATGTGACCCAAGTCAAATTTCCCCATAAGATTCAATGTAAATAAGGTCAATCCGTTCTGGCTCCTCTGAATGTGGTTGTGAGCCAGTTTTTGGTCACGAGCCAAATCAAATTTCCCCATAAGATTCAATGTAAATAAGGTCAATCCGTTTTGGCTCCTCTGAATGTGGTTGTGAGCCAGTTTTTGGTCGCAAGCCAAGTCAAATTTCACCATAAGCTTCAATGTAAATAAGGTTAATCCAGTCTGTAACTTTTTTTTTAATCAGAAAAATTTGAAACAAAGTGATAAAGAACAACAAAGTAACAGAGTACTGTACAGTACAGTGGAGAACACTAAACCAGGTGGGGGGGAGGTTATTGTTTTGAGGGAGAGTCCCCCTCCATAAGGACATTGGGGAGATCCCTTGCAGGGGTTTCCTCTCTTCTTTGTCTCTTAGCTGCAGGGTCAATTTTGGTGAAAAATCTGTCTATAGTCACTTGTTTTCTCCTGCGCTGCATAACCCTCCGGAAATGAGAGACCACATTATCGTTCATCAGATTCAACACTCTGTTCGTTAGTTATGTTGGGGTGGTGCTTCTCAAAGAAATCCTGGCACTCATTCCATTTTTCATAATGGGTTGTATCACATCCCTGCTAACCTCCTCCCTGTCTTCCTCTTCCTCAGTGGAACACTCCGCAGCAAGTGCCTTCTGCTGCTCACTCTGGAGTTCAGCAGGTTCTTCTGTCGTCAGCTCCTCTATGTCTTCCCTGCACAAACACAACTGTGATCGTGGCCATCTCCCCACTCAGGGGTGGAGGGTGGGGAGATGGCTGCAATCTTGGTCGCCACCCAATGCGGAGTTCGCGACCCGCATCAAAATTTTCATGAAATTTTTGTTCGTGACCTGATTTGGTTGTGAACCAAGGCATTTGTGAACTGACGCACCACTGTATTTCTGAATACTACACATTTTAAAATGTGCATTTTTGGAAAACTGCAATTTCCACACTTGTGAATGGGAACAAGTGCACATTTTGGGTGTGCACTTTTTAAAATACACATTGATTTCCTAATTGGCAAAAAAGACAAGCTTCATGGAGGAATATACAGAACCTCCACAAGTCTGAACATTATGTATTTGTCCAACGTGGGTGACAATTTTCCTTTAGTTCATTTTTATGAGACTTTACCAAAATCTTGCAAATTTGTCATATTTGAGAGGGACAGGACTTAACAAGTTTGAATATGGGAGTTAAATTGACAGGCATCCTTAATACAGTCACACATTCATTGACTCATGGATCCATATTGGCCTTTTTCCAATTCTCTGGTACAGAGGATGGTGCTAGGGACATGTTACGTATTGTTGCTAGAAGATCAGCAATCTCACCTTTTTAACCCTGTAAGAATTCTAGGATGGATACTATCTGAGCTTGGAGATTTATTAACTTGCAGTTCATCCAGAAGGTTGAAAACCTCGTTTTGTCACACTATTAGCTTCAGTTCCTCAGGCTCCCTTTATGTAAATATCATTTCAGATGCCAAGTATCTGTTTCACACCTTCTGTAGCTGAAGCTAAAAGAATTCATTTAGCCTCTCTGTAATCTCCTAATCCTTCTCTAGTACTCCTTTAACTCCATTGTCATTCAATGGTCCCCCTGGGTTTCTAACTCTGATATATTTCAAGAATTATTTATTGCTCCTCTTGATGTCATTAGCAATATGCTCCTCTAAATGCATTTTGCTTTTCGTATCATCTGCTTGAATCTCCCTTGGGCAAGCTTGTGCTCCCTTTTGTTTTCCTCATTTGAGCAAAATTCAATTTTCCAAAGGAAGCCTTTCCCCTAATAGCTTTCTTTACACTGCTCTAACTTGGTGCTACTTTTCCCAACATGTGAAAAGTATACTTGCTAGCTGAGCTTTTATTATTCTGATTCTGAGTACCCTCCAAGCATTTTAAAGGGGTTTAATCCTCTTGACTTCTCCTTTAATTTCCTTTAAATGTTCTATCTCTTCCTTTCAACTTCCTTCCCCATTCTGTTTGGAGTTTTCCCCCACTCATCACCTCCCTGTGCAGCAATTAGACTTTACATAAAGCTTCCATTTGCATTAATGGATATTTTTAAAGGACACCCAATTGTTGCACAGGAGGCTGTTGAGGAAGAAAGATTGCAGGCCAGACAGTTTAAGCAGGATTTTTTTCCAGCTAAACCTGGAAATCCTAAGATTTGAACCAGCATGCAAAGCTTGTGGTTTACCTATTTATGGCTCTTGTGAAATAACACTGAATAACTTTATTTTCATTCAATAAAAGCAAGACAATATTCTTTTTTTCTCAAAATATTAGAAAATTCATCCCATGGGGCTGATTGGTTGGAGATTCAGGAGAGTTAAAAGGAAATATTTCTTCTAACAGGACATAATAAAATTATGGAATTCGCTACCACAAGCTGTACTGATGGCCTCCAACTTGCCCAGCTTTAAAAGAGGAAATCTGCAATCTTCTTAAATGGGAGGGAAAGATCTTAAGTTTCACAAATAATTGAATTTGGCTGCTGTAGATAATTGAGAATTTTGTATAATTTTGGTTTTAATGAGAATTTACAAAACTGCACATTTCTTCATACCTTGGTAGACAGGATGGAAGGACTTGGCCTTTTAAAGGTGTGCCTGTGTGAGAAAGTGAAAGTGATAGATTCGTCCAGCCTGGCCAAGACTGATGGCTGCGTGCCATCTCCAACTTCCCCCTCTGAATACCAGTTACTGGGAGCAAGAGCAGGAGAGACTATCCTGCTCATGCCTGGCCTGTGGGCCTCCCAGGGCCCTCTGGCTTGGCAGCTACAGGAAACGTTGGGACCTGGGTCCGAAGTCGCAAGGCTTTTCTGCCATTCTATGTCCTCAGCTCAGGGTTCCTGGGATCAGTGGCTGGAGCGGAAGGAAATATACTAGAAATACAGCAAAAAAAAAAAAAAAAAAAAAAAGACAGTGCTAAAAGCCTCTTGATATCAGGCCTGGCCAGTCCAGAAGTGATGTGGCATATTTCTCTACCATTGTGTGTCTAAAGAGACCATTGTTCATTAGGCATCTCCCAATCCCAGGTCCCAAGATTGCCAGTTCAAGATTTTGCACGCCTGAGCAGCAATTGGATCCATTGGGAGTGTTGCCAACAACCTTGGGAGGAGGAGAGGGGGTGTCTGGCTGGTTGGTTTTGTTTTGATTGAGCTAGTCTACAAGAAAAGCAAGGGGCACATTTTCCATCATGGGCTCCCCCACCCCTTAGACAACATTGGGTTGTCAGGCTCTGAACTGAGCTTAACCAGAACTACTGGGCTCCACCCCATGCCCTCCCAGTGCCTACAGTCTCAGCCCCTGCACCTGCCAGAAATTGCTGGGCTGCCCTGCCCCCTTCCCATCCTCAGACCCTTTGGCAAGTTTGACCTCCACCTAAAGGTCCTGCCATTTCCCAAAAACACAGTCCTTGGAAACAATGATACTGGTGTTTATTCCATAAGCAGATATTCTTTTCCCATCTGCAGGAGAAGAGATGCTATTTGTAATATGTTAACCCTCTTCCCCAAAGTAAAAGCATAATGTAGCTATTCACTCCCTAGTTTCTTGCCGTAGATCTTAGTGCCGTGTAAACATCCTTGTTATTGCCTTCCACAGAAGTGCAGAATCTTAACTGAACCGTAATGAAGGCACAGTTCACTCGACCTGTTTGTTTGCTTTCTGTTCTGTGTGACGCAGACTCCAGTCTGGCATGCGCCGGATAGTGACATGCTGAAAGGGAGAGGACTTGGGCTCCCTGGAGTAGGACCAGCTCCAGCTTTGAGGGGGCCCTTGGCAAAGTGCTCTTGGTAGCCCCCATTCTGTATGGATAGGATTCTTAAGGCCTGCAGGAGTGATGACTAACCTTTCAGCATGGCAGAGTGGCAGGCTTCTCCTCAGCACGACATTTTCTAATTATGAGGAGTGTCAGCACTCTTCCTGGAAGTGACCCCTTTAAGTTCCCACAATTAACTGGACTAAAACGATGCTTGGTGCATGAGGGAAAAACAAGATGGTAGCTGCAAGCTGAACTGTAGCTGCCAAGGCTCAGCCTCTCTGCAGTGGAGTGGGCAGGAGCAGACCCATCCTGTATGGAGCTGTCTGCTGGGATCTGGGCCTTTTCTGTGATGTCTCTAGAGCAGCCTTCCCCAACACATTTGGACTGCAACACCCAGAATTCCCAGTCAATGGCCCTGCTGAACGGGAATTCTGGGAGTTGGGGTCCAAATGCCTTTGAAGGCCACCAGGTTAAGGCTGCTCTAGAGTAACAAAAACTCTGCTTTCCCCCAGACATTAAGAACTAGTCAGAGAGCTTGATTTTGGTTTACGTACAGTTTTAAAGTACCATTTTATAGTATTGTAATATGTATTTATGCTTGCATGTTTACACTTTATATACTCTTAAATATAATTGTTTATGTATACTCATAATGTATATGAAGTTATAGCCATTTTTCTCACTGAATATTTATTGTGAGTTTATATATCTTTCAGTGTAAGTGAATGCCCCTTCCTTTTTACTTCTTAAATGTGTTTGCTGGAATTTGAATGTGCTTTGTTAGAAGAGGAAAATAAAAAATGTTTCCTTTCCTTCTACCCCTTTGTTCAGCAAATGCCATATGGTCCCCAAGGCCCAGTCCAAAGGCCCACAATCTAAAATATCAGGAAATATATACTGGCAGAGAGTCATTGAAGGAATGAAGTCAATATGGGGATGTTGATGTGCTCCATAATATTTAAGAAAATATTTCCATATTTCTGAGGATACCTGGATTCATGCTGGCCCCCATCCCTGTGAGCTTGTTGCATGGGAACTGCAGAGGCCACAAATATCTCTTTACCTGGACTGTGGGAGAATACAAGGTGTGGCTGACACCTGCAGTCCCAGCCCCAGAGGTCTCCCACCTATGGAAACAGAGATAGCGCAGGCACTGAGCTAGCTTAGAGAGCCACTGTCCTCAGGAATTCTTTTCAAAATAACAGTGAAACTGAGTCCCACGCTGGCTAGAACTCTTCTATAACCAAGTGAAAAAGAAAGCCCATTTGTACCATCCACATTAATAAGCAGATCAGAATATTATTCTCCTTCAGATTTTGCACTTCTCTCAATTTTGTGATACAGTTCCCAGCTCAAAAAATCTACCAAAACGCATTTAAGCAGTACAGGAGACTCCCAACTATTCGGCCTAATGTGGTGGAAGGGCAGGCCAGATACCAAAAAAGCCGGATAGGCCGGAGTTCTATAAATGCTCACTTCCTACCCCACCCATACCATTAAAAACACCCTTTTTATACCAAAACCTGCTCGTATTAATATTTTATGACCTCTTAGTACAGGCCAGTACTTTATAAATGTTTGTTATGTACTGTACGTTTTAAAAATTTATTACAGAAAAAGGAAGTCCAAGGATAAAAATAATGTACACATTTTAAGATAAATTTTATAATGTCTAACTTAATTACAGGAAACATAAAATCATGTACAGTACGAATACATACACTTTTAAAATAAACAAAACATTAACATAAAACATAGACTTGATTCTTCCAAAAATTATTTAAACTTATTTTACTGTTCATTGATAGTTATTTTTTAACTAGGCCAGATAGTACAGAGGCCGGATAGTTGAGAGTCTACTGTAATCTATTAAGTTAAAATGGTTTAGAACTGTATGTTTTGAGATAAAATACATTTAAAATACATCTTTTGTGACAAATGTTCCAAATATATATTTAAATGTGAATTTCCGGACAGGTTTTTAAAGCACAGATGAAGGTGGGAACAGGATAGGCGGACTTACGAGTGATTGGCACATGCAAAATCCACATGAAATGTTCACCTCTTGGAAAGTGGGTGCAATTCTTATTTATAAA
Organism: Varanus komodoensis; assembly: GCF_004798865.1. Lineage (NCBI taxonomy): Eukaryota > Metazoa > Chordata > Lepidosauria > Squamata > Varanidae > Varanus > Varanus komodoensis. The sequence goes on along the minus strand of NW_025335468.1, from coordinate 6,382,971 downwards.
AAATCAAATCCTCCCTTTGGAACAAGTCTCTTTTCCTAATTACCTGGATGCTGGTTATTTCAATAAACTTTCTCCAGAAAAGTAGCACTGTGTACTCAGTAATTGCAGGTAGCCATTCCAAGGCCGGGGGGGGGGGGGGCACATCAACCTCTGAGAGTGGAATCTCTGGAAGAAATGGGGAGGGGGGGTGCTTCTTTCTCCCACATTTTTTCCAAATCTGCCACATCTCCAGCTGCAGATACAAACTTAACAAAAGCTGTGTTTGGATTTGGTTCCTTGAAATGGCCACATGGTGCTTACAAGCGCATTTACGTTCTTCTAAAACTTCACATTTTCTTCACATTTTAGGAAGCTGCCACTGAACACAGTGCCTCTGATTCAGGGAGCAGCTGTCCAAGACATGCTTTCAGCCATCTAGATCATTGTCCTGATGCAACAGTAGCTGAAGCAGATGGGTGTTTTCTCTGTGAAGTCTCCATATTCGCTGTTGGTACAAGAGAAAACCAACACCCAGGTGCGGGTCTAATCCTGTCAACTGCAAACTGCCTGCTTCTCACTTAATTTTTTAGACCCAGGGCAGCACAGTCCCATACGCATTTATCATCTGAGAGCACGTCACAGCAGCATTGTTCTTGTGTTCCCAAAAGGCTTGCAAAGGCGAAGGCCTCACTGCCCTGTTCCCAGGAGGAGGCAGGGATGCGCTTCTGATCAACTGAGGAGGGTTTGGAAAAGTGCAGCAATAGTATCTCGGTTGCAACACATGGTGCTCAGCTGTGGGTCAGTGGCTCAGAGGAGCCTGAGAGGAGATATGACAGCCCTCTTCAAACACTTGAAAGGTTGTCACAAAGAGTGCAGGACACAAAATAACAGGCTCAAGTTACAGGAAGCCAGGCTTCCGCTGAACCTCAGGAAAACCTTCCTGTTACAGTGATAGGACAATGGAACCCAGTACCTAGGGAGGTTGTGGGCTCTCCCGCACTAGAGGCGTTCAAGATGCTGTTGAACAGCCACCTGAAAGGGATGGTTTAACTCAGCATCCTGGAATGAGCAAGACGTGATGGCCCTCTGGCTTTTCCTACTCCAAATAGCGGGAGGCTTAGAACAGATAAAAGGAAGTCCTTCACAGAGCATATAGTTAAACTCTGGAATTCGTAGCCATGGCGAGGGGTGCAGGCTGCCAATCTAGATGGCTTTAAAAGGGGGTCGGAGAGATCCATGAGGAAGGAGGCTATCTGCTGGCTATGCATATACCAGTCGCTGAGGATCTTGGGCAGAAGGAGGTCTTGCGCCCATCCTGCATGAGGGATGCTGTGTGCAGTTGGTTCGCCACCTGTGTACACACAACGAGATGGTCCTTTGGGCCAATCCAGCATGACTTTTTTTAATGTTCTTATGTACAGCTGCTAGACAACATGATCTGGGCAAAACCCCTTCCTACCTGTAATACTGTGATCATTTAGCTTCTGACTATGAAGCGAAGAGATCCTCCTTTACAATCACACAACCAAAAAATCAGTAAAAAGTTTATTGGAGAGATATCATGTGAAAGAAGTGCACCAGTGGCCTTTTCCAATGAATAGAAATGCTCTTGCTCAGAAATGATATGGGATGTCTGTGGCTTTGGACTATACTAACATCGGTTGGTTGACTGGTTGGATTCTCAAAGCAACTAACGCTGAGGTAATAGATATGCTGCAGATGTACAGAAATCTTTTATGAGTTTAACTATCATCCCTGTTTGCTTGCCCTGCGTTTCTGCTAGGCCAACTTTTTTGCTACCAAGTTTCCTGTCCAGCTTATGATCCACTGCTGCTGTCTGGAAGCACCATTTGTGGGAAGTGATGTCTGAGTGTTTTTTGAGCATCAACTGTGATTTCTGCAGTTGTAATAGCGACTCTGCAAAGTGCCACTGCTGTCGTGGATATTGTAGTGGGCGCCTACACAGCACTTTCCTGGAGATGAATCATTTATACAATTAGAACTGCATAATCACCTTTACCCATAGGTTGCTACACATGAAATATACAGTGAGCTACAATACGTATGTACTCATATGGCTAATACTAAATTTCATGCAACATTTTATGTAAAACTGTAACAATTGTTTGATTCTGTTCATCTTTTTAGTCGTTGCCATTGTTTAGACTTCCTCTTGCAACAAATAATAAAAACAAATTTTAAACTCATGTGTGAAATGGAATCTAAGTAAATGCAATCCAAAGAATGCAATACATTTGTAGAAATGAGTTTCTGAACAAAGATCTGCTGCATTTCAATGTAAACATTTATGAAGAAATGCTTCATTAGCATGAAAAAGAAAAGGCATCCATGTTACTATTTCAAGTGCATTTTTGACTCTTTCTTGAGCCAGTTCTGTATCTATGAAAGTGTAAATATGTTTTGCATTGATCTTAAGACTTAAGTAAGCTATTCACAACAGCATAACTGATGTAACCCTGGCCTGGTCCAGCATTAGAAACAAAAATTATTAAAAAAAAAACATGTTCTGCAAGTAAAAATAATAGCCAGGTTGCTCCATACTTTGCTACATTCCTACTTGTGGGGAGTTTTTTTTCACAGAGAATTGTCCAGAATCTTAAACCCTGACTTGCAATCCAAAGTACATTCTACTCATACAATACCCCTGCAGAATCAAATGAAACATTATTGAATCATGAAGTTATGCATGATATTTTCCCTTACTCTCCAGTAAGTGATGCCTCCTTGATTCAGACTGGGCCCATGGTGCTCTGACAAAGGGGTTAAACCTTATCCCCCAGCTATTCCACCCCCCCCCCCCCCAAATTCTTCCACTACCATTCCAAGAGAGAGTCATAAAGGGGGGAAATACCTTCATTGGCTCCAATAAGTACTCTTTTTTTAACCCCACACCCGATGAAGAGTTGAATGGAAGGGCAGGGTGGGGAAAAGTTTTAACACCATTCCTTCTGGAGTACTGTGATCCCAGTCTAAATCAGGCATCCTGACAGTTGCCCAGGAGTATGGAAAGCAACCATGCATAGCTAAAATATCTGCAGTTAACAGAACACGTAGATTCTCCTTGAAGAGGCAACTAGGGTGTTCTAGAAATGTATGGCCATACAATTTCAATTGCACTCAGTCTTGTACAATGTACACAATTTTCTTGCATGGACCCCCCTGAACTTAATGCTGCACAAGAATACCTAATTTCCATGAGAAATGGATAGCAGAATTTCATGGTGACTTGTATCCTGGCCTGGTATAGTGGGATAGCCTTCAAATGGCATTTTTATTACAGTGCTGCAAACTGAAGTATGTTTCCCACAGGTATCTTTGTCCAGCCCTCCTCCAGGAAACAGATCTCATTGCACAGAGCCGAAAAGTCTTCCTTGCCACCGTGTGTGAAAAATGAAGCACCGAAGAAAAGAATGGGATTGTAATGGAGGCAAGGAACAGTTAATCACAAAGATCTCAAAGTGGCAGTATAAGTGAGCCTTGCCTTCTCTTTGATCTTCTCTCTCTCTCTCTCTGCCCGCTCCCCCACTCTCTACCCTTATCACCTGTTCTTATTTTCAGCACCACAGGACTACCTATATAACTTAGGTCCTCTTCTGTCTTTGGCCCCCTGTAGGGATATTCAGTCTGCCAAACCAAGCAGATTTGCATTTCCCAGATTAATGTACACATCAGAACATCATTAACTTTTGGTTTTCATACTGCTCTAAATTTCCCAGTGTGGTTTACAACTCAAACAATGTACCAAAGTGTGTATAAAATGATTATTTTAGACTAAAATTCATACAGAATGCATATTGAAGGCTGGTCAATCTTTAAAAATGCAAATTGTATGTGGTTTTTAAAGGTCTGTATCACAGATTGATACAGAAATGGGACACAATGGGTCCATATGTGAACACAAACAAAACTGGCATGGCCTGTACGTAAACTCATCCATCCATCCCTAGCCAATAGTCTAGGGGTAAAATCCAACATAAAACCTACTTAGAGTAGTTCCATTGAAATGAATGGGTTTTAAGTCATGCAAGATTCACTTAAGACCCATTACTTTTAATAGGCCTCCTGTAAGTAGGACTTGGGCTGGATTTTACCCAGTGGGTTCCATGCAGCCTTACTGCTGTCAGATTGTGTAGACTCTTGATTGGCATATCAGTTGACCTCCGTGGCCTAATTTCACAGTAAATAAGGGCACAGTGACCACACACCAGATCCATTCACCTCCCTGTGTAAAAAAGATAATGAGAGAGAGGAAGTGTATGTGTGCTTTCTTTCCTAAATGGCCTTTCAGTGTGCTGAGTCTGATAAAGTGAAGATCCTGTTTGGCGGTGGCTCCACTTGACGCAGCTGTGGCCATCTCAGAAAGTGCATGGGAATAAAGGAGGGCCTTGCCATGCTATATATAAAGCATCCAAGCTTGACGAGGTGAGGCTAGAAAGTGGCAGCAGCAGCACTGCCCATTTTGAGCCGACAGGGGAGGAGGCGAGGGAACGTTTCTCCTTTCCGGCGGGGGGGAGGGGAACACCATGCTCTGGGTACTCCTCCTGCTCCTGTGCAGCATCCTGCACAGCTCAGGTAAGTCCAAATGAAAGACGCAAATGAATAGATGCGGAAGAGTGCTTGCATCCTGCCTTTGCCTTAAAACAGGGGTCAAAGCATTCCAGGACATGAAGAAATAGGAGGTAGCAGGGTTATTACTATAGGCAGTTCTGTGGATAAGGTTGCTGGTAGTTGCATTCCAAGTCACATTGCCTTTGACACTTGCTGGCTGGAATGCCCAATAGTCTCTTCCAAAAGAGAAGATTATGGAAGCAAAAAAAATTTAAAGGATGGGACAGGAAAGGCACACAATGTGATTACAAGTGGCAGTAGATGGTTTGGAATACAATAGATTAAGACAAAATGTAACTATTTTATCTTTCTGTCCTCTGTACTTCATAATACTTATTGGATCCAAGTGGGTCATTTCCTTATTTTTATGCCACTGCTGATATGTCTTTCTTAATATAAAAAAACCCTTAAACTGAACACTTTTACACCACTCTGAACTGCAGACAAGTGATCCTAGGTCTCCCCCATTCATCATCCTGAATATTCCTGCATGAAACTCTTCCAGGATGGCATTCAAACATTAGTCTAAGCAATTAAATATTCATCTAGGGTACAATCCTATGCATGCTGAGACATAAAAAGGTCCTACAGCTCCCAGCATGCACCTCACCAGCCATGATGACTGTGGAATGCTGGGAGCTGTAGGACTTCTATCTTAGCATGCATAGGTTTGCACCCTTCATGTTGTGCATTTCCCTTCAAAGATGCTTCTGTGTGAGTCTATAGATTCTTCAGTTATGGCTGATTTAAAAATTAAATGTGTTGCATAAAGTTTTTGAAAGACTTACTAATCATGTTGCTGGATAGGTTGAAAAATCCCAGTAGTTTGGCATTCCAAGAGTAAACAGAAGCCTACTATGAGCAAGGCATGATGGTGATGGTACTATTGTTTCTCCCCATATACTGCCTCTGAACATGGAGGCTCTATTTACCTATCAGAGCCACAAGCCATTGATTCTGCATCAAGATAGGCAGCTATGCTAGTTCTCTTCACTTCAAAGTACATGCTTCATATTTTACCTTCAAAGTTTTTGTTCCATAATTGACTTTTTTCTTGTTTCTCAGATCAGAACCATTTGAGTCTTTCAAACAACTTACCAGGTAAGTCTATGGAATATGTATCATTTTACCTATGTACCGAAAATATATGGCATATTATCTAACAAACTCTCTTGTGGTGAATTTTAATGTTCTCCTAGGCTGTGATTTCTTCTTCTCAGTCTTTTCTGTTTTCCACCTGTAATCATTTACAGTTTCAGTTGGTCCCAAGGCTGCCAAAAACATTTTAAGCACATAGTTTAAGCTCTTTAAAAAGAAAAAAAATGGTTTCACTTAGTCCAAACAGTCTTAAATTTGTTTCTTTTGTATTGTCTACTGCACCTAATGACCCATTTGACAAGAACCACATAAGAGAACATATCCTTGGAAGATGCATTTATAGAACAACTCTGTAAAGAAATAGGCACCATTAAAGTTTTCATTTAAACTTCACAGGCTAATCTGTAATCCTGTTCCCAGAACAAGCCTACATACATCTACTCAAAAGCAAGCCCCACTGAAGTCCCCAAGAACCCTCCCCAGCTGAAGAAAGCCCCCATTGGCACCAATGGGAACTGCCCTCCCGATCTAGAGCAATGTCTGCTAGGTAGATAATTTTCACCAGTATCATAGCATGGGAACAACTCCAGTCCCATCTTGATTGCACATTCCAACACCTGGAATTTAATGTGAAAAGAAAAAAATGATACAGCAGACCTTGTTTATCATCAGGTGCATCCTGGTCTAAATATTTATTTATTTTTAGATTTCTATCTGACTTCTTTATATATCTTTGGCAGATGTTGGCGCTTCTGAAAGTTATCCTCAAAATTCTATTCTGTGAATTATGATGTCAAATATTTTTCAGACCTTCTCTGTTCTACCAAATATTCAGCAAATATTTCATCTCTGCACTTGCCAGCATATTTGCCACCCATAATTGATTTTGGTATTTGATATTTGAATGTTGATATGCTGCAACATTTGATCATTGACAAACCATGGCATTAAGGCTTGAACAGTATCGATGACTGAGATTTTTCCGATCTTCTACTTTTAGGGAACTCTTGGACATCAGCCCAAACATGTCCACCTACCTGCCACTTCAGAATGCTTGCAGAGCATTTTGGTCATGTTCCAAGACTGCCTTCCTTCACCTAGTGCCTTCTAGATGTAGTGAACTACAAACCCCATGCTAGCAGTGGATGAGGGGTTTGCAGTCCAGCACATCTGGAGGGCACCAGGTGGAGGAGGACTTATCTAGGATGCAAACACAGTTCATCTGCAGCACTTTGGGGTCTCATCAACAGAATAAGTGAAATGAATCAAAACCTTCAGGCTGTAATTCTATAAACAATTTTTTAGTTAAAAGCGCTGTTCAACTCAATTTCTGGGACTTATTTCTGAGTAAACATGTCTAGCAAACTATTTCAATAAGGAGTTTATTTTTGTTGCTGCCTCCCAGTAGTCTATTCTTGATCTTTTCAATATGTCAGTGCTAGTTATGGGATTTGTGGGGTGATATCTGGATCTCTGGGACATCAACTCATTCAAAAGAAATGTACCATCCAGGAGACGGGACAACTATTTCTATGCACCCAAGGGAACTCTGGGAACGTTGTCATTTTTAACAGCTGCTCACCATGCCACACATCAATCCCTCCAGCACATGGCCTCCATGCAGCAGGGGAACCTGCAGTTCAGGGTAAATAGTGCAGGGAAAACCTGAGCAGCCTCAAGCCCTTGATAGCTTTACCATGTTCTTATATGTCATTTACTGCGGGGCATGCTAAGATCACCAACTCACACAATTTTCGTGTGTGATCTTGCACAACTCCCTGCTCAGTGCAGGAACCTTGAGACAACATCTCTGGTGTGGCATTTTCTTGAACGCCTCCACAGAAGGAAAGCCCATCCTTTCTGGAGGCAGCCTTTTCTAATTCTAAAACTTTCCAAAAGAAGTCCTTAGCTCTAGCAGAAAGGCAGGCAGGCAGGTAGGTTTTTTAGATCCAAAAGGTTCCATTTATATCCCAGATGTTTTTAATAATGTTGTTGTAGGACATTGTTGGGTTTTTGTTCGTTTGTTGTTTTTTGCTTGTATTTTGGAACCATGTTTGAGCAAGCTGACAGAGAACAGAGAAAGAAAGTTTCATTGGGAGATAAAATTCTCCCTGTCACTTGATGATAAAGTTTAACTACACCAGGACAAGAACTCACCCCAGAGTAGTTTAGTTTACTTGTTGGGCACAAGAGACAGAAAGGAACGATGGAGAATATCCTGGATACTTAAATGAACATAGCAAATTGCTTAAGAACACTGTCCCTGGCAACCGCTGCTACTGTGTATGGGCACCGTACTTATTGTGTCTTGGTTCCAGACTTTTCAGGCAGCGAGGGTTAATCTTGGGGAAGTGGCATTCCACTGTTGGGACAATCTCACTGTGGCAGGGGGAATTTTTACGAGTTTACTCTCCTGTCCTTTGTACTCCCAGCACCTGAGGGAAGCTGGGGACCCCCCAGAATAGTGTGGGCATTGCAGTGGGAATCAGCAGAAGATTGCTCCCCAGTTCCACCAGGATGAACCTACACTGAACCACAAATGGAAGAGCCACTTCATTAGCAAGAGAGAACTCAGATGCAAGACTTTGTGTACATCTGAATACTACATAGAAGTATCACAGAGCATATGCCTTGCATTTCATGGACATTTGACCACATATACTGTTCTATAGAAGTGTGTGTGGACACACGCATGCATGTATATTAATTGTGGAGGACACTTTATATGTATGCTCTAGTCCAGCCTTTCCCAACCTAGTGCCCTCCTAGTCCCAAAAGTAGACGCGGCAGCTTAAAATAATAGCCACTGTAGTCCAGCCTGTCTGGAGGGCACTGGGTTGGGGAAGTTGGCTCTGGTCCATGAAAGCTTATCAAATGATCATCTTTTAAGGTGCTTCAAGCTTCTTTGTTGTTCTTTTTTTATTTTTAAACACTCTGCAATATTTCACATTCACAATGACCACAGTCCAGCTTAGAGCTATGTACACTGAAATGACAGCATTTCAATGAAAATTAAGTGTAAATAACTATACATTGGATGATGGCCAATGTCTATTCAAATATCCTGCTTGATTTAGTAATAAAAAGACCATTTATTTCAAATTGTCACTATGGTATGTAACCACAGAGATTTCAGGTTTTGCTCAACAGGTGCTCTGCCAAAGAGGCTGAGCTGGATGCCCTGAAGACCAACATGTAGACAACCATAACATAACCTGCTTAAAAACTTCATGATATTTATAGTGCATTTATGCTTTAGCTTGTGCTGTATTCCTGTGCAGGCTCACTTAGTCATAAGCCCCATTGAGCTCAACAAGCCTCCCAGGAAGGTGTCATAGAAGCGTGGATCCATGTAGTCCCTAGTTGCGAACATGCTTCACCCCATTGTCAGAACAGCTCTAGACAGATCAAGGGTGAGCTCATCACTGCCAGCTTTGGGGCTCAGGGGAGCTCATCTGCAAGGCAAACGTCTGTTCATTTTGGCTTAAAGGTAGCTTTGGTTTTGGCTTTACGAATACCCCCTCTCCAGTGCGTGGTTTTTATTTTAGTTTGCCCTCATTCTCTAAGAACGCTTCGCATCTTTAAATTGCAGCTGCTTTCCATGGTGTTCCTGGCTTTGAAAAGTGGGTGGTGAGCAGCAAGGGAGGCGTTATCACTGGCAGCCAGCACAGAGTTAGGGGCCCGTGACCCCATGCCTGGTGGACACTAGAAGCTGGGCAGTGAGAAATCTTGCATTTGAAAGGATAGGAATATAAAAGCGTTCTTTAAAATCCTGTTCTGATCTAGGATGTATCAGGAACAATTATGGTTAAAGCATTTGCAACATAGGAGCATAGCCTTCCGATGGGCGGAGGGAATGTGAGAACACACACCCTGGCTTCTTTCCTCATCCACTGGGCAACACCAGCACAAAGACACTGTTGGAGGCCACCTCTGCAGGCAGCCAGTAGCTTAGATGTCCAAGCAGCAAGCTTTTATTCCCTTCGATCGGCCAAGCCCACATTGCTCTGCCCCATCCTTAAGGCAGATCCTTCCACTGGTTTGGTCTCTCTGCTTGCCAGACTCTGAGCACATTGAGTTGCATTGAATTGCTCCTCCCTTTTCTTCTGACATCCAACCCTTGGACTTCTGATTCCCTCCTCCTCTTTCTCCCCTCCTGATTGTTTCGGATCTCTTTGGTAGATTAAGTTGGCCTCTTCTGCGTCATAGTTCTCCTCCCCATCTCTCGCTCTGGCACCCTTCATGCCATGGCAGTATCTTCCCCCTCCCCACTCCCCAGTCAGACTCAGAATTATTTCTTGGACATCTTGAAGCAGGTTCGCAGAGGGGTTGGGCCTCATCCTTCATCCCCACTGCAGTCATGAGGACCGGTCTCCTTCAAGCAGGCAGCATCAGCGTGAGGTCACAATGGTCGCCCCTCTCCTCTGCAGGCAGGCAGCATCAGCGCGAGGTCACAGTGGTCGCCCCTCTCCTCTCCAGGCAGGCAGCATCAGCGTGAGGTCACAATGACCTGCCCCTCTTTTGTGGAAGCAAACCGTGCCAGCCATGAAAGAGACAGCAAGACATGAGTGGGAAGGAAGTGGGAGGGGAGTCGGCAAACAAGCATATGAGTTCTATTGCAGTTTTTATGTGCAGTGAGGAGCCGAGCACGGCTGGCACTAAAAGAGGAAAGGGTAAACCCAGGAACAGTGGCAGACCCTCAGATACAACGAGGAGCGACTCACCACGCTGGCCCCACCTGGGCCTAATTTCAGCAATACATTGGTAAGCTACGGGCCCACAAAAGGATAGCAGGCACTGTCGTGCCCTCCCAGGGACAATGGGCTTGGTCTGGCGGTGGGCAGCTCAAGGAGGCAGATGAGAAGAGAGGCCGAAAGGCAGTAGGTGGAATAGCAGCCCTGGGCAGAGGTTGGCACTGGCACCCCAGGATAGTGTGAGGCTCAACTGGCAGCACCTGAGAGAGCAGCTGCTTGACACAGAAGCAGGAGTCTCTAGGGAGGAGAAGGATGAATTTTTGGGCAGGAGGAGTTAGGAGCAACAGGCTAGTAGAGGTTCTGAGGACTGGAGTACCATGACCAACCCTGGACTTGGCAGTATTCATGCATGCATGCATTGGTTCATTTCTGTACTGACCAATATAGTACTCTGACCCTTTCCCAAAAGTTTGTGAAATTAGCAACATGACAAAATATAGCATACAACTTTTAAAAGTTAAGACTGAAATAGAAAACCAAAACAAAACCTAGCAGTAGTGTAAAGTTCTAAAAATATAACACACTTGAAAACAGTAAAAACAGAAAGACAAAATGCCTAGGGGAACTTTAAAAGGGCTTCATTTATAGTGCCCAAAAGACCACAACCGCAGGTGAACCTCTCTGGGGAGGGCAATCCAGAAGTGGGAATATATAGATTACTCACTCCAAGTCTCACTACAGCTTGGGAAACTCCAGTAATGGCAAGGACACTTTCTGCTAGGGAAGGGAAAGTATTAGAAATGATTGAGAATAGGGGGATAGACAGAGTCAAACAGAATGTGACCAGGTAACATTGAATTATGTATGCAAAGAAGTGTATCTGTGTGATACAGGCCTTGCCTTATGTAGCTCGCATGACAATTGGCCAGCACGGACGTCTTCTGGATCCCAGTCTTCCTACCATTCCAGACTTGCTCAAAGGCCCAGACATGGGCTTTCACCTCTTTCTTTCATGCTTGTTGGGGAAACTGCCTCAAGTTTTTACAAACTAGTTATTTATGACCATAACAAATCAACCTCATGGAAGACCTCCAGTTTGGCATTGATGATGGGCTGTAAAATGAGGCCTAGAGGGCCTGCCAGCACTGCAGCTTTGATTTGTTTGGATGAGAGAGCACTGGTTTTTTATTGCGTCTTTGTGATATTTGCTTAGTTAGAAACAAACGGGTCATCATGGAAGCAATCCTTCCAGTGACACAACTGTGGAAGACAATAGAATGACTGGTCCTACGTCCGATTCCCAAAGAGCCCTCATTTCTCTCTGCTTCTGCTCCACATTCTCTTGGACACAGAGAATGTGCAGTGTTCCCCTGTTTCTCCCACTAGCTTCAACACCACATCCCAAAAGCTAGGAAATGAAATTTTTAAAAACCATAAGTAATTAAAAATAAATGTCTCTTCATCTGAGTCCCTTGGTGCCCATAGCAATAAGTGCATACTTACTAATCAAGACAGCAAAACTCATAATACCATAACCACATAATAGCATAACCTTCTGCCAGAACTCTTTCCTTTTATATGTTTTTGCACCATTAAAAGGAATGTTTAACCCCAGAACTTAGTAACACATCAGGCACAAGCTTTTAAATTTGCAAAGGTATAACTTACTTAAGTGAAACATCTCAAGATAGATTCATATAAAATGCTCCCAACCCCTTTGTATAATGACAGGGTAGGGCACAGAACCAGGATGTCTGAAAGGGTCCCAGCATAGGATAAGCAAGGCTAACATCATGTTCATGACAAAATGCAAATAATGGCTTTTGAAAGACATGGTGGTTTTGAAGTCCATCATGTGAGATGGCCCAGTTCTACGTGAATGTCAGTATGATCCAATACAGGGATACCCTGGTCATCTCTGAAGCTGCCCTCAGCAAAACTCCATCTACTGCCAATATCTCATTTGACTAGAAATAAACTGTAAAATTTACATTATCTCCCTTCACAGGGAAGTTCAAACAATAAAGATTATGTTTACAAAGTATTGCATAATAGAGTATTGTTATATTCCTCTGACTTCCTCTCCAGGAAGTATCTGAAGACTGAAGTATTTCTTCTCCACTACTTGTGAAGAGGTGTACTCTATTTGTACACCCCACTTAGCCAGAATAAAATGTCAAGCCACTCCCTCTAGTGAAATGGCTGCCCTTTTCTGGATATATCAATGGCATTGTGGCAACTGTGGGCAAATGTAGTAGGAAATTAAGAAACTCAAACCAGCCACTCCCCATGTAGTAGGAAATTAAGAAACTCAAACCAGCCGTTCCCCATGACCTGGACTCCCAGATTTAATACAGGTCAGGCTTCTTGTATGAATTCTATTAAGCGTTCTTTAAAATGGAAAGCACTGTTATTACATTACAATACAAAAAACCCCCCTGCTGTGTGACTTTAATGCAACTGTAAAAAGGATAGGAGCCTGTTCTACTTCCTATTATGTACTATTATGTATGTAATGAACCCTTCTATTTAGCCCCTGTCTTAATGGCATAACTGAGTTTGCAAGAGAGCAGTTCACCCAGAGTAAGCTGTGATATTTTTCTTTATCTGTGTGAGATATATTAGATGTTACAAACCTTGGTTTACTAGCAAACATTCTTGGAGTAACTTGTCAAGAAGTGGTACAGTTTAAATGCAGACAAGGTAAACTTGGCCAGCTTAAACAAACAAAACCTAAGTATCTCTTGGATTCAGGGATGCATTTCTTTCTGTGTTTTAAACCTGAACAGTTTCAGCACTGGGCAGAAAAGCAATGTTAATATTTATTTTCTTTTCCAATTGCCATTTCTCCCACAGGTTTTCATGGACAAGCTCCTATGGCACAACAGATTTTGCAACAACAGGAAGTAGCACCAGAAAGAGGTACACTTCTTCATAGCAAACATGAATTTAGGCTGGTTCTGATGTGCTAGGAGTGGTGTGTTTGCTATACCTCCATGGCTCCCTTCCTAGGCTCCTGGTATGTGAGGGGATGTCACACGGAGGTGGGTAGAGACCTGTTCTCCCCTGCAGAGGAAGGCAGGATGCGCTCCAACGGAGCAAAGCGCAGGAAGCCAAGGTTCCATTTGGATGCCAGGAAGCACTTCCTGACAGTCAGGCGCCCGAGGGTGTGGAATGGGCTTCCACGAGAGGTCGTTGAGGCCCCATCGGTGCGGGTGTTCAAAGATAGGCTGGACATGCACATGGTGGGCATGTCGTGAGTGGAGCCGGCTGGTGCCGGAGGTCAGACTAGATGGCCCGGGAGACCCCTTCTGACTCGCTCTGTTTCTATATTTCTATGTAATGCTGAAATAGGAGAAATTGCTACTGATACTCATGCACTAGTGGGGGTAGTCACCATATTGTCCAGACTTGCTGTTCTACTTCTTTCCTGGGAGCAGAAACTGGAAGAAACTGGAAGGAATGGCACAATAACTGCATCTTTTCTGTGGCTCCATCCCATTTTGTAGAGTAGAGTAGCAATCATGCCTCTATAATCATAAAGAGTTAGAAAATGACCTATAGTTATTTGAGCTTATTAGACTTTGCCACTAAAGCAGTGTGTGTGTGTTCTGAATTACCCCATGCACTGTTTTTGAGTAGCATTCCACCAATGGGATTTAAGTTCTATGATAGACTTCAGCAATAAATTGCAAGGTATTTACTTATAACTATATACATGCTGGATATAGCTATAAAATCTCTAAAATATATACTGATTTCCCTTTAGACAGAGAGAGTGCTGAACAGCATGATTCAGGTGAGTATTTCTTTTCCTGTCAGTAGAACCTAGAAACTCTACCTTTGCTAATCAAAAGAAGAAAGAAATACTTTCTTTTCTGTTTCCTGATGTTGCTATTCCAAAATATCCAGAACCTACTTTATCATCACATAACACGAGGGAAAAATCAGCAGTAATCACTAGAGTAGAAATGACCATCTAACCCAACTGTGCCATTGTCTGGTTCAGAACATGAACCCTAATAAAATTATAAAGAAAGAAAGAATTTAAAAAGTAACTTTTTGAAATATGTCTTCCCTTTCTCCTGTACATAGCTTCCAGAGAAAGAGAGGGGGAGCAAGAGAGAGAGGCATTTTCCTGTGCTTTTTATTTCAATTCTTCCTGAATTGATACAGAAATTTTAATTAAAGGTACAATCCTATATGCATTTACATAAGATGGAGTATGTCCCATTGAAGTAAGTGAGACTTACTTCTGAGTAGATGCATACTGGATACCTTGTAAAATACTTTGATACTAGATAGAGTTTAAATACATAAAAACACTTGAGAATCTGACCCTAGAACGTAGAGAACCAAAACTAAAATACACTCACCATGATTACCCAAGATGTTACAAACCATATTATTATGACAATACTTGGTTTGATTTGAAGGTGAATCCTGAGGTAAATTTAATCATGTAAAAATAATCCCATCTCCAGCAATATTTCTGTCAGGCCATAGTTAACATTAATAGCAGGAGGACTACTGGTAATAGAAAGCCAGCAAGGTGTGGTGGCAAGAGTGCTGGACTGGGGCCTTGGAGATCTTGGATCTAGTCCCCACCTGGCCATGAAGCTCCCGGGGTGACTTTGGGCCAGTCACAGACCCTCTGCCTAACCTACCTCACAGGGCTGTTGTGAGGATAGCATGGAGCTTTGCAAGCCTCCTTGGGTTACTCATAATGGCAAGATAAAAATAAGGAGAAGGAGAAGATGATCTATGCTTGTGTGCTATGACTAGCATGTGGGAATAAGTTTTGAGAAATCTGGGTTCAAATGACTTTGCCTCATTCACTGACTCTCAGCCTAACCTACCTCACTGGGTTGTTGTGTGCATGAAATGCATAGGAGGATTATATACACTGCCTTGAGGTTTTTTCATGAAAAAGGCAGAAAATGATGGTGCTAAATGTGTCATTATTTGTTTCCTAGGATTCCCTCATCTCCTGGCAAAGAGATATTTCAGTTGCCATGATGGGATATTCCAGGGCCCAGATCTGAGATTATTATTGTTATTTCATTTCTATAGTACCCCACAGCCAAACCTCTCTGGGTGGTTATGGGATGTGATGGAACAGGTTTGGCTCTTCCATTAGCCAAAGTGAAGCATCCGCCTCAGTTGGCAGGTGCAGATGGGCAGCAAGCTGTAAGCCAGCGCTGCGTGTGCCACTTGCCCTGCCTTTCTCCCCCTAAGCTCGCCTGGGGTCTTAAGGTGTGCTGGGAGACACTGCCTCATCCCCAGGGGTTCAACTCTAGTCTGGTTGGCTGCTGTAGGTGGAATGCAAAGGTACCATCTCGCCTTTGCTTCAAGCAGCAAATACCTTGGAGCAGTCCAGTTACGGGTAATTTCAACAAGACCATGCAATTGCTTTGATTGTAGAATCAGGTAATGCTGCAATGTCTTGTGTGCACAGCAGACTTGACAAATGCACATTTTGCTCTTTTCTAGAAACCTATTCTGCAGAGTTGAGAAATCTAGATGATCCCAGTCTCCATCACACAGGTACTTTATACCTTAGTTTTAGTTTATTTATTTAATGTGATAACTGATTCACGGTACTTCCAGAGAAGGTATAAGCAGAACAGCATGAGCATTATGCTAAAAGAGCATAACTGTATTCTTTATTCAGGCAGTCCAGAATCTACCTCAAGTAAAGCTGAATTATGTTGCCTGTACACTCTATGAAAAATGAGTACATTTTATACAATTTCTCATTTAGTATTCTGATTTGTGTTGTTATGGGCAAAGACTACACCAGGCCTTGGAGCTCTGTTTCCACACATAGGTGAAAAGCTTACTGAGCCTTTCTTTTAACCTCCTGAGAGTTCAACACATATTGTTACATTACTGGCAGGCATTCACATCTATGAGGACTGGAAACTTTAAAGAGAGAAAAGAATACTAGAAATGGTTGGCAAGCTGAATTCTGCATGCTGGTCCACATTCTGTGTGTTTTGTTCATTAGCTGCATTCCCATTGAATTGCAGTATGTGCACCACCCTGATTCCTTGTAAATGAAAGTAAGAATTAATCCTGCTTTCTTCCCAAGTGGAGTTAGAAATACTGTGAACATTCATTATATGTGTACAACAACATTGATCAATATATGCTTATTAACCTAGGAAGTCTGATTTTACTCAAAAACAAAAATTATATGAAACTGTGCTTTTTCTTGGTCACTGTTTATATACATACTGTTAGGCTTGTAAACATTTTCTCCCCCACCCACAACATGCTGAGAGAGAAGTGAGGTCATGTTATTCTTTCTTCCAGACACAACCATTTTCTCATTGCCCAGAAACAGGGAATGATGTGTGCATCCAGCACAACTTCTTGCCTTCTTTACCTCAGCTCTTTGTCCTCATAACTCAGCATATTTCTCATCAACAATAACCATCTTTAGTTGCCTGCTTCCATGGCTCTGAACAGACGGCTCATTCTCGCTTGCTTCTTTTAGGCTTAGAATCCCCTCTTGGAGGGTGGACTCCATCAACTGGGCCAGGGTTGATTGATTTCCCCTACATCCTCAAAAATTTGCTCTGGAGTTTTTTGTGCCAGCTATGGAGGGGAGGAAAGAGCAGAAAAGTCCCATTGCGCAACTGGAAGTCCATTCACATATATTGGATTTTGACCTGAAAAGTGCCCCAGTCTTTAATAAGCATGAGGGAACCCAGCTCCATGTCCCCTTTCTTTCAGTAAGCTTCCCTTTTAGCATGAGAAATTCTGGGTGCAAGTCTAGGGCTGGCAGGCAGAGTCTACATGGCCATGGGATTACTATAATACCATGATTTGGGATTATTTTGAGTCTGATCCCCAACCTCAGAAATGTACTTTGTGGTCAAAGCTGGGGCCCTAAATTTGGAGTTCCAGATACAGAGCCCATGCAGCAGGCACAGAAAGAACCATGTCAGCTGCAAGAGGGACCTTGGAGAAAGACTTTAGGGCATGAGGAGAGAAGGAGAAAGCCTCCACCCAAATACTTAATAGCACCTCGGCCTCCTCTCCTTGCACTCTGAAAGTAACTGGTGGTTGAAATTGGCCATCTAAGTGTTTTGCATGGTGGAAACAGTTCAGGGTTAAGCTTTGCCTTTGCACTGTTCCCACTCTGCATAGGATGCCCATAATCCTCCAACTTCCAAGCATTCTGGGCAGATTGCATCAGCTGGGGATCAAAAAAGCAACTTGGGATCCCCACTGGGGCACGTGGTATGGATGGAAACTCTCACAAGACTTGTTCTTGGTACTCAGAGTGCACGTGCATGCTTGTGGCTCATGGGCAACATATCAACTGTGGCCTTTGAAAACTCTGCAAAAAACAGCATTTAGAATGGTGCACAGAGGCATCAAAGAACACCGCAGCTCACTATACCTTTGTGTACTTTCTTTTAGCTGTGAACAAGGGCTCCTGTTCCACCTGGGGCAATGGGCACTTCTCCACCTTTGACAACTACTTGTATGATTTCTCGGGGAAGTGTAATTACATCTTTGCCACGGTGTGCAATGACGTCTCTCCAGACTTCAACATACAGTTCCGTCGCAATACAAATGGGAAAATGTCAAGAATCATTATTGCGATAGGACCCAATGTGATCATCGTTGAAAACGGTGTCATATCAGTCAAAGATGTTGGGTAAGTCTCTGGTAGAAAAGTGTTTTCCTTCACTTATATCTCAACTGGAGGCAGACACGTTTTTCTGTAAACAAGGGAAAATCTGGCAACCAGTTCCACTGCTTTGTAACCTCAAGGATCAGCCATCTTTTAGTATATTGATTACATTTCTATATTGCCCAGTAGCTGAAGCTCCCTAGGTCATTCTCAGCAAAAAGCATAAAACACAACACAAAATATGTGATAGAAGTTTAAAAGTGCAGTACAAAAGAGAAGTAAAAACCAAAGTTAAACCTAGCAGTGGTACAAAGATTTAAAATACAGTAAAAATTGAAAGCAGCAGAGTCTGAAAGGCTAAAACAAATTCCTGGGAAAATATGGTCCTCACCTATGAAATGTAGGTGCCAGGAGAGTCTCTCTGGGAAGTTCGTTGCACAGCAAGGGTGCCACAGCAGAAAAGGCCCTCTGAGCTGCCACCCAGTTCACTTCCTTCGACAGGGGCTCCTCAAGAAGGAGCCTGCCACTGAGGGCAAGCTTAGCATTGAGCAGGACTTAGCACTGAACCCTTAGCTAGCACGGTCCTGGGCCATTTCCTACTGCTGTTTCCTTAGCAGACTTCTGGTTAACTTAACTTTTCCCTGTGGAGCTTGGGACTGTGAGCATTTAGTAAGGCTGGGCCTTACTAAATCTCCTAAATAAATAAATAATGCTAAATTACTTACTAAATACTAAATACAGGCCAGTCACTCTCTCAACAAACTATACTTTCGAGTAGGGCTTTTTTTGTCATCGAACGCACCGAAACTGCGTTCCGGCACTGTTTTTTCCAATGGATTTTACCAAGTGATTTTGAATCTTAGCAGATCAGCAGCAAACATCATTAACATAGTGCCTGCAGGCTGCTTTTGTGTCTGCTATCTGATAGTGAGATAGTGAGGGTGTTGCTCTTGCTTGCTTGCTTGGGACATTGCTGCTTGGTGTGTGTGGTCGCGCGCTTACTGAGTTCCAGCACCTTTTTTTTTTTTTTACAAAAAAAGCACTGCTTTCAAGCATCTGCAGAGTGCATTTTTCATCATTTTAAATAAGCTGTTAATATACAAACATCTTATATAAGATGTTTGTACATTAAAAAGGTAAAATGTTCCTACGTGATCTTTTCATGCATTTATCCAGAAAAACACTTCCGGGAATTCAAGCTTGTGAATAAGGAAGTAAATGTGCAGGCAGGAAAAATTATATTTGAGGATCACCTAATACAAGGGATGGCATGTGGAAGTTGCCCACCCAGCCTGAAGAACTTCGGTTCCCTCCATGAGCCCTGCCGCCCTCCTTCCTCAGGCCACCCCACCCCTACATTCTGCCCCCGGCCTGAAGGCTTCCTGGAGCTGTTTAAGTAGATGGGAGGGGGAATCCACTTCTCTCCAATCTGTGATGAAGGTGTGGGGGGAGGGGGAGTGGCATACAGTGAGATCCCCTTGAGCTCTTTCATCACAAAAGATAACAAGGGAAGTGGGGAGGTAGCAGCTTTGCCTGCCCTGCGGCCTCTCTCCAATAGAGGAAAATTTAGGGCAGCTGAAGCAGCCTCACTGCCCATAGATCTTCTCCAATCTGCATGCAGCAAAAATGGTTCTTGGTGGATGCATGGGGAGGATCATCTCCTGATGTGCCTACCAGGGACCAAACTACATCAGTGGTCATCATTCAACTCACATTCAGCCTCCCCTTTCATCCGAGTCGCCTACCCGTGGCCTAGGAGGTAAATCAACACCAGTAGTTTCACCCTAGCACATCCTGGGAGCCAGTACGGTGCAGCCATTATGAGTGCAGCACTGGGTTCTAGCCCCCTCTCAGCCATGAAGCTCATGGGGTGACTTTGGGCCAGTTACGCACTCTCAGTTTAACCCACTTATAGGTTTCTGTTGTGAGGACAAAGTGGAGCAGAGAAGAATGTTGTAAGCCACCTTGAGTTCCTTGCAAAAGGAAGAATGCAGTGGAATCGTGATAATGCATCCAACAGGGAATAAGTAGAGCTACCCAAAATCCCCACATGTGGCTCCACCTAGTGAGTCCTCGGTATCATATAGAGCAAAAAGGATGGTTTTTTGACTTGGAAGTAAAGACAAACTTTGAAGTATCTAAGTTGATGTATTCTTCCAATAGTATAATCAAGTTGCCATATACCAAGAATGGAATTCAGATTGCACCGTTTGGACGCCTCATCCGCCTAGTGGCCAAACTGATGGAGATTGAGCTTGCTGTTTTCTGGAATAATGATGACTACCTCATGGTGAGTAAATCTAATTTTCTTCCCACTCTAGAGATCATGTTTGGAACTCTAACATTCCTTCACTTTCCCTGAGGGAATTATTTTGCATGCCTTCTCCACTTCAGCCACAAGGCGTCAGGGTGGCAATTGGCAAACCAAACACGGATAGTGATTTTATTGGTCAGCCTTGTGAGGATGAGAAAAGTTAAGGCACATCACATGCTCAGGTTGAGCAAAAATAAGAAGCATGGCAGAAACTGCATGCGAAAATAGTTTGAGACGTGGATGCCAGATGCCCAAGAAAAATGGGCATCACTTGACTGGATGTGCCTCAATGTTTCTGTGGAGCCTTGTCTCAGACCTCAAAACAAGGCCATTGCAATCATGCAAAGTTTTGCTCTGGAGCGGATTTGGGGGTGGGGCCGTGCACAGCCACAGTGGGCAGGCAGAACTCTGCTGGCAGCCCTTCCACTCTGCTGGCTGATGGCCTGTGTTGGAAATGGCCCAAGCTGTTCTAGGGCTTCTCTACACAAGGCGTTTCTTGTGCATGGCTGAGCCCTCACTCATGGATCCATGGGTCCTTGACATGATGCCATCCTCCTCCTGGAGCTTCTCCTGAGTTTTCCAGCCATTTTCACACTTTTGCTGAAACACCTGGGACTTTCCTAGATGGCACCAGGATTCACTACAGAGGTTTAGTGCAAGCTCCTTACAGTGTGTAATAGAACATCTGGAAAAACCCTACAAAAAATCCTCCTGCAAAGGAAATGGAAGAAGCAGCCTCGATAGGGTGCTGGAGGATATGCCTCATGTAAAGAAGCTCTTGCACCATGCCATGAATGGGCTTTTATCATCTTCCCTCCACATATAGGAAGGGATAAATTGCATAACATCTGGCTGACTCTGTGGTTAAGCCCCACACAAACCAAGCTCAACACCAGATTAGAGTTGCCCAGTGGACCATGTTCCATCAGTCACCACGGGCTATGTGGTCATCTGTTTTCACCCAAAGGAAACCTGATTAAGAGAAAGCATTTGAATGCTTTATGGTGCCAAATTCTACAGGGAGGACCGTGTTGGCTTGTTACAAGAACAAAAAAGGAGTCTTGTTGTGGCACCTTCAAGACCAGAAGATTTATTGCAACATAAATCAGTTGATCCTGAAGACTCCTGTTCAAATTCCTCATCTAACTGAGGATGGTCTCACAATAAATCCTCCAGCGTGGGTCAAACTGACCTGGACTGCAGCCCATGCAGCTGAGCCTGCTGCTGCACCAGTCATGGTCTGTGTTGCCCCAAGCGTGCCCTCCGCTGGCAAAGATGGCGCCACGCTGTATTTTGTCATGTCCTGCCCACGGAGACATGGAAGGGATGGGAAAATGCACCAGGATATTATATGACAATATTAGTGCCTAGTCATTTTTCAGTGGATTTGATTTTCTTTGTTTCTTTCACAGGTGTTGATTGAACAGAAATACATGGGAAGAACATGTGGACTGTGTGGGAACTTTGATGGACAAGAATTAAACGAGTTCATGAGTGAAGGTACTTATTTCCACCACATGGAAATGGCACAAAGACTAATGCCAAGTTGTGGGTTTCATGCTATCGGGGAAACGGGCCATTAAGGGCACAGCCCTATGTGGTTGGCCAGAACCCTCCAAACTCAGGAAGTTTCATCCTCCAGTGGAGGAGAGTGGAGCTGCAGATGGCTTCTGTATTCCCCTCGTCCTCACAAACAGTCAGACGGCTGCTTCCGGCCATCTAAATGTTTTCAGGCAAGTCCAGATTCAGTGGATGACAGTGTGGCCTCACCCCTTCCCTCCCTGTCCCTGCAGCACCCACCCCAAAGACAGTCTTCTATCTTCAGGGCCACAGCCCGGGGACGAACACACTCACACACACACACCCTGCTGTGGTGGTGGTCGTGGTGGGGGTACTCTGAAGTCAGAGCTGGAAAGTTTTCCAGGGCTTCCATAGAGGCTCTGCCTATTCCAGACTGGTGGCATCTCCCAGCCCTAGGAGTGCGCCCTTAGCCAATTAAAAATATTTGTCTAGCCTTCTAGGCGGCCTGTTCCTGGTCTTTTAAATCAGTGCAATCATGTTTGGTGCTTCTTCACACACTGCAGCTGGGCCCCAGGCCCTTATCTGCAATCCCTTTTCTGAGGTGACAAAGGGTAGCATCCTGTTGCTCCTCCGAGTTTGTGGGACCCTTCGCTCATGCAAAATGGGGCTCTGAACCTTGTAAAAACAACCCCAAATACAAATGCTCACTTCCAGAACGGGGCAGGTCAGGAAAGCTCTCAGAAGCTCTCATGTCCCAATCTGGGAACAAGCATTTCTGCTTGTTTCCAGGGTTATTTTTAGAAGTGCCAAACCCTCACCCCACCCCATTTGCAAGGAACAGATCCCATAGGTGCAGTGGAGTCAGCAGAGGCAAAGCAGCCTCACTGGATGCAGACCCTAAAACACAGTTCTGCCCCATCACATTATACTTGGTCAGACTCCCATGACCCACATGTATGCAGTTGCCATATATACAAGATGAGCTCAGCTGGACCCCAAAGGATTTTGCAAAACCAAAAGATTCTTGCAGTTCATGGGTCCTTCTGTCCTGACTCTTTACTAACAAACTCAGTTTAATGTCTACTTCATTTAATAGGTACACTTATGGACCCATACAAATATGCCGCCTTACAAAAACTGGATGATCCTACAGAGATCTGTCCATTCGAGCAGGTGCAGCTGGTAGTTCCCAGTGTTCCCCGCCAGAAATTTGTAAGTGCCACATTATTTTTCAGGATTCGTTTACCTTTTGAATACCATGGGATGAAGTACTAGAGAAAATGCTGGCCTTACAGATGGAACTAGCATAGATTAACTCCATAAATCTGAAAGGGGCTTGGGCAGAAAGGATAAGTGGATTTTTGCAGTCTTTTAAAATTCCCTCCCCCGCTCACATCTATAAATAAATGAGGACTCAGCAATATTAAAAATGCAAGACCTGACTATCCTGCCAAATGCTTGAGAGAAGACACAGGTCTTAACACGGGGCTGAAAAGACAGCAGCACTGAGGCCAGGCAGGCTTCACTGGAGAGATGGTTCTTCCAGAGGGCAGCCATCACTTATTGTTGTCTTCCAAGCCTCCATCAGAGAAAGGGGACCGTGGATGATGAGCTCTGTTAGATGGGCAGGCTCATGCTCCAACTTCAGCAGGAGGGAACAGTAATATTACAGCAGCCCATTCCAACCTGGTGCTGTTTAGGTGTTGTGGACTACAGCTCCCATTATTCCTGGCCATGGGCCATGATAGCTTGGGGTGCTGAGAGCTGGAATCCAAAACATCTGGAGGGCAACAAGAGTGAGAGAGGCTATAGTACAGCTTGATGAAAAGGACCTAGTTTTGCACTGTATCTCCAGTTTCTATTAGATTATTTACTGAGATGACCTTGTCATGAAGAGTCACATGCTGGGCCATGCCTGCTGCAGTGCCACAGCTATGCCCTGTGGATAGGAAGCAGGATTTGCTCCTGTTGGTGCCACCTGCTTAAATGAGGAGGCAAGAGAGGCAGCCAAGAAGCAATAGGGGAGGGCAGCTGGCTGCTCAACTTCCCAGCTGACTTCATGTCACCTGTGTTGATGAACCACGATACCTCATGGAAAGCCTCTCACCACCCACCTGCAATCAAGCTGCGGGGCCTGCCTCCAAGTGCCACCTCTGAGGGAGGCTAAGTTGGTGGCAACAAAGAGAAGGGCCTTGTCAGGGGTGGCTCTTCACTTGCGGAATGAGCTCCCCACTGAGGCCTCCCTGGCACCAACCTTGCCATCTTTTCAATGCCAGGCCAAGTCTTTCCTCTACCTCAGGACACTTAATTCATTGGGGCTTTATTAGGCTTTTAATCCAAGTTCAATCAGGTTTTATCTTGCATACCTTATTAGAACTTTATATTTAAATGTCATTTAAAATGTGGTTTTAATTTTTTTGTATGGTAATTTTTCCTAATGTTTTATATTGTGGTACATTTTCGATTGTGTTTTAATGGACTGTTTTAAAGCACTCAGAGCTTCAGCTGTTGGGAAGTATAGAGGTTAAATAAACAAAAAAAGGCTGCAAGGGATTTCTGTGTCAATGAAAAGTTGTGAGTGCAATTCAGTCTGTGGTATGAGGCATCCTGTCTCAAAACACACCACATGAACAGAAGTTGCCAATCTTGTTGTTTCTCTCCTCCAGGCCAAGGTCTGCTCCCAACTCCTAAACATCGTGTCTCCATCTTGCAACATCTCAAGGAAAGGGTTTATCCTCCGTTGCCAACTTGACATGCAAACCTGCAGAGAGCCAGGCCAAAGCAACTGCACTTGTGCTACCCTCTCCGAATATTCCAGACAGTGTGCCATGTCCCTTCAGGAAGTGTCTGACTGGAGGAGCAGTGAATTCTGCTGTAAGTTGCAACACTCCAGATCCTATTTGTACATGGTGTGCACAAACCGCACAGAGACAGCCGTAACCCTCAGCTTCAGGGTCTGAAATGAACTCTGCTCACTGGTATATAACACTTCATTGATGTGCCTTAAGAAAGGGGACGGCAGTGAGGATGGGAGCAAGTGTGTTCCCCTGTCAATGGATCTTCAGCTCTTGCTTGCTTGCTGCTCACCTGCTGCTGCCTGTTCCCCCTGACTACCATGTCCCAGGAAACATCGCCAGATCTTGCTGGAACGTTTCACGATCCCTCCCCTTCAGATCAATATCTGCCTCTGCTTGTTTTTTCAATAGCAATAGCAAACCCTAACATTCCTTCTCTTGGTTTTTATTCCTCGATGGATGTGCGATGCTCTCTGTGCCGCCCAAGAAGCAGGTTTCGCTCAGCACCCTCCCACCCCTCCCCTCGCACATTGCTTCTCTCTCTGGCAGCCGCAGAAGCCACTCTTGTGCTCTGCTCTTTCCCCCGCCTTCCCACCCTGCACTCCAACTAACTGAGAAGTGGTCTGAGTTCTGATTTCCCCCAGCCTCACACATG
Organism: Varanus komodoensis; assembly: GCF_004798865.1. Lineage (NCBI taxonomy): Eukaryota > Metazoa > Chordata > Lepidosauria > Squamata > Varanidae > Varanus > Varanus komodoensis. Next base: position 6,357,635 of record NW_025335468.1, on the reverse strand, counting down.
CAACACCAGACAAAGAAGCTGCTTTCACTTACCTTCCCATCTTTGATCTCGCCTCTGCCAAGTAGACCTTCCCCTCACCCCCTCACCCATTTCCAACAGCCTGAGGAGAGACTTGTGTTGGAGGCCCCCCTTCACCTGCCCCTTCTTGCCAGAGCTTCCTTTCGCCAGAGAATCACCTTTCAGCCATGCTGCCAATTCCCATCCCTTCAGTGGGTCTCCAAGAGCACTACAAGTGTCCCCGCCGAAGCCTTCCTCCCCACCTGCTAGGCCACCCCCACTGCGCTACCCACCTACTTTCCACACACACATCATCCACCATCTTCACCATGAAGTGGCTCCCTAGTTTGTACATCCCTAGTTTGTTTCTTATAAACAGATTTGGCTGTCCAACTCTAGACAAGTCTACATTGTGCAACCATAATGAGCAGCACGTTGTGCAGACGAGCCTGGGTACTGAGCAAACGGACCCAGCTGCTAGGCAAAATTGGCTTGGTCAGGCCTGAGCTTTACTGGCTACTGGCTTTGCTCATATGCAGACAGTGTTACTGATGGGGTGGGTAATGTCCAAATGGGATATCCTGTGAAGGGGGTGCAATTATATGTGAAGAGTGAAGTCGTGGATGGCCACCATGGCATCTGCTCCAGGTATCCAGTGTGACAGCACTGGAGGAGCTTGTGCTGTCATCACAGGGAGCAATAAGAACTTTTAGAGCAAGCCTGAATGCAGCAGCAATAGCAGCTTTCGCTCCCATAATTCAGTTCCCAGTCCTTAGCAGCATACATACGAGGAGTGCTGGGAAAGCCAGTGTGGTGCAGTGGTTAAGAGCGCAGGATCAGGGCGCAGGCAGTCTGGGTGACTTTGGGCCATGCTCAGCCATGGAGTCCATGGGTTGGCTCTGGACTATTCACAGACTCTGAGCCCAGCCTGCCTTGCAGGGCTATTGTTCTGGGGATAAGATTGAGAGCAGCAGGAGGAGAATGATGCAAGCCGCTCTGCGTTCCTTGCAAGAAAGATAGCAACACTAACAGGATAAAAATCTAATGAATACATAAATAGGCGAGGAGGCATGTACTGCAAAGCTTTAGCTACAGAAGGAGGAAGAGGGGATGGAGGCAGAATTGTAGGAAAGAGTCAGGGAGAAGGAATCACAGGATTGAATCACAGTGGTGAGTTTTAATGGGATGACACTTAATACTCTGAGACTGGAGCATTGTGTTCAAGCAGGACAGTCACCAGCTCGTCACAGAATTGTGTGGTGCATAACATGACTTCAGCACAAGTTGTAAGTTGTGTGTACCTAGCATGGGGAACAAATGAAAGACTGCAGCTTCCCACGATTGGGGTGGGGGAAATGGATCCAAGGTCTGTTTATGAGGGGGTGTCTATCTCCATACAAATCTGCTGCACAAATGAAATTAGAATGTGCACACTAATTCATTTTAATGGATCGCATTGTATAAGATGGTCAAAGTACTCCCCAGGTTACTTCAGTTTTAAAAAAGAGACTTCTTCTCCAGGAAGCTTTCAGAAACTGTGATGCAGGTGTGTGGAAGTGAGGCATAACAAGGACAAAGCTACATTTGCCAGAACTGCAGGCCCCCTTGAGCTCACTGTGTAGTAATGCACAGGCTGGTACGAAGTACCCCCAAAAAAGCCATGGGCTCTCCATGTTACTTATTCAAGGAATCCCCCCCCCCCCCCGCTAAAACATGCCAGCTTGGACAACACAGCAGCTCAGCATGGCTGACTGCTCAGGGTGGGTTGTCATATCATCCTAGGCAGGTCAAAAAGGGGCAGAAACAGGACCATGTGAGTCCAGTTTCTTTCCCACTGAGAGGAGCACATGGAAAGAACAACTGGGCAGTTTCGCTTTTTCAGCTAGACATGGGACAACTTTATAGAGGCCACCAGCAGGGTATCTTGCTGAAACATCAGTGTATAGGCAGAGATACAGATAAGGAGAGGAAGAGATTTTGCCAGCAGGCAGCCAATCTATGGCAAGAGTTATTTTTACAGAAAATATCCCAGGGTCACCTGGCACACACTGTGGCAATGGATTATAGTGCTCTAATACGGAAGCTGCTTCCCTTTTAAGCCATTCAATGAAACACTGCTGTGTAATTACACAATCTACAGAGTCATTGTCTGCTGAGAGGCCAGGTTGACCACAAGGAAGTCACAAGTGGGCTAAATTAAACTGATTGGATTTTTACTTCTAAATAAAGAAGGAGGCTTTAATCCAAGGCCTCAATCCTAACTTGAACTGAAGGCCTTTCCGTGAATGGGGGGAGAGTTCGGTTCACAGAAGGGCACAACTCTCCTTCCTTTCTCAGCACAGAAATTAAGAAACCAAGCCTAAGATGGCAAAAGATCCCCTGCAAAGGTTTCCTTCAGAATCAAACTGTAATGTTTTCCTAAATTCCTTTCTTAAATTCCATTGGTGGCTAACTGCTGGAATAAGCTGTTTTTGCAAGAGTAGCTTTCTCCATTGCTGCTCTTGGTGCATTTCTGCAATGTACTGTACTTTTGTAGCTAATACCCCTGTCTTCTCTGGCACCTCACATTTTACCACTAATGCCATGCGCTGCTGTCAGTAGCATGCATCACCCTGCCCCATGTGAACCTCTGCTCTCAAATCTCGCAGGGCTTTCTGGGTCTTCCTCCTGCCTTCATGTTCTGCTGCTCTTTGTCCACTTCGCATATCTTTACATGCAGTTTCTTCAGTGAGTTGCTTCCTTTCCCTCACCTACAGCTCCACCCCATTGTGAGTAATTGATATTTTCTTATTTCCAGATCTGTACAATTCTCACAGTTGCTGGGTTAAAATCACAGTGCAAGGTTGAATTCCAAAGAGGTTTAACCTATCATGCAGCCCTTCCCACTGAGGCTTGTTATAGACTGCGATGGAAGTAAAATTTATATCACAAGAACCTCAGTGTAGTCAGCTTTTCCTTAGCACTGCATTTTTAATTGGAACATATGATAGTTCCCCAGGCCTTGAGCAAGCTGGATACAACTCTCCTCCATCAGGGCCTGTGAACACCTTGTTCTGCTTCATATCTTTGCTTTGGCAGGATGTCTAGCTGCTCTGTAGCAGCTGGGTTGGAGGATTCCTCTGCTCAGCAATTTATGAGAGAAACTGCTGCTCATAAACTGTTCACCTGACAGGAAGCGTGCTTCAAAATGTCAGGAGAAAGGAGTATGTGGGGACCATACGGAGCAGGGAAAGGAGACAGGGCAACTCTGTTAGGATGCTGTGTTTTATTTTATTTTATATCGTCTTATTGTTAAACCATCCTGAGAACACAGTAAGGGACGGTCTAAAAAAGTTTTAAATAAATAAATAAACTCTGCCCACTTGGCCTGCCCACTGCGTGAACAGAACACAGCTAGGCACACACTCCACAAAATACTTGCTCAGAAGTAGGACAATGTTGTGGATGCCAAAAGAGTGCTTCTCATATTCTACCAGGAGGTATCAAATCCTAAGGAATTTCCAAGAGATTGTGAACCTGGAGGTCCTAGAGATAACAAACATGGAGCTTTTGAATTATTACTATCTGATGGATAAAACTGATACTGATAGACTCATTTCAAGATTGTATCATAATTCCAGTGTTGTATTTTGCCCAAATATAAAAAGTGACTAAGCTCTCTGAATCATCATGATTTGCAGCATTGGGAAAATGTCCAGCTAACCAGATCTACAAAGAGTGTGGTTCTCCCTGTCTCAGAACATGTTCCAATCCGGAATACAGCTGCTTCAGCTACTGTACCTATGGCTGTTTCTGTCCAGAAGGTAAGCGGACATTAAAAATATACCATTGCCGTACTGTGAATATACCTATCCTGCCAATTGTTTGTGGTACATATCCTCGGAGTGGAGACTTTTCCCCCAAAATGCTGGGAATGGATGTGTTTGAAATTGCAACAGTTTGTGCATCATCCACAGGAGTATCTCCCTTACCTATTTCCAAGTGTGATAAGTAATTAATGATTTTATACTATCTCTTTGAATATCCCTATAATGCACATTGTAACAATGCATTAATTTTAAGAGCTCCTACTCTTGTGTAGCAGCTCATAGAACTGACTAAGCTCTTAAAAGTCACTAAAATCCAACCATTTCTGCTGTGTAAAATGGTGGTTTCTAATGTGACATGCTAGCAGATTCAATTACAGCCAGATGTGAGGGGGATTTTAGTGGATTTTAAGACATTTATGGACCAGCCCTATGAGTTAATACACAAGAGCACTCACTTGTAAGGTGAGTGAAAGCATCACAGTTTGATTAAAATAACTTGGACATAGACCTAGACTCAGTATTGCCGTAGCAGCAGCCAGCAACCAACAGGTTCCAGAATCCCAAGCACCTGCATAAAGGCCCTTACACCCCTTGCAATGGCATATGGTTTTTCTCCCATTGACTAGTGGGACAGAGGTGCATGCTCCTACTCCACTCGTTAAGGCCAGGACAACTTTCCACTTGCATCAGCATTCATCACTATTTGTGATCCTAAAGCTAAAAACAGAGAGCCAGGGTGCTGCGGTGGCTCAGCCATGGAGCCAACTGGGTGACTTTGGGCCGGTCACAGACTCTCAGCCCAGCCTACCTGACAGGGTGGGGTTTTTGGGGGGGATAAGACTGAGAGCAGGAGAAGGACGATGCAGTCCTTTTTGAGTTCTTTGTAAGAAAAAGAGTGGGATATAAATATAATAAATAAATAAATTATACAAACAGGATCTTAGGACAAAAGCTTTAGGAATATGTAACTGATGGTGAACAATGTCAAGTAAGCATGAGTACTGTGAACTGTACAATTAGTTGATCCGTTATGGATTCTGGTACCTGTTGGGATAGTGTTATGCATGATTTTGCATGTTAATAATGACATCTTTTTATTAATATTAAAATTAGAGCACAAAAAAGGGTTTTGTTCATGACATCAAGGACACCCAAGTAAACTTACCCCACAAAACAATAACTTATAAAAGTTTTGAAGCTTCATGCATTGCACATTCAGGTCATATTAAAACACTCACTTTTTATTTGCTTCTTTTTGTTTCCTTAACATGACAGGAACTGTCTTGGATGACATTTCAAGAAACCAAACATGTGTTCCTGTGAAAGAGTGTCCCTGCATGCTGAATGGAGAAAAATATGCTCCTGGTGATACCATAAAAGCAGCATGCAGAACCTGGTGAGCAAAGGAATATTCAAATTAGGGAGGGATAAGTCATCAAGGTGATTAAGCAACCTGAAAGCAATCTATGCTAAAATCACTATAACAGAGCCTTATCATATATATGCTGATTTCCCTTTAGCAGTGGAGAGTTATTAACTTTTAGGTGCTGTGTGAGATTGTAAGCATAATCATTCCTCAACCGATATGTATGCATCCTTAATCAATTCTCTGATGGTAGCCAATTGACAGGAACTCCACTTACATACAAGTAAAAACATACATTTCCCTGAGCAAAGGGCAGATCCTGAGTTAGTTTGTACTGGCAAGAGTATCCCCTGAGCAGAATTCCATTCACAGACCTTTCCACCCAGTTGAAGTGAAGGGGGTGTTATTTACCATTTCCCCTTTCCCCCATAGCCTCTTGTATCCCCCGAAAAACTGTTCTGAAGGGTTGGGGGGATCCTTTCTGACAGTGGAGGGGGCCTACATCAGGGCAAGGTAACCAGTAAATGTTGCTTTCCACCCTTACATCATTGGGTTTCTCCAGTGGATTGCAGTCTTATCTGTGAATGGAAACAGACCTTCCATTCATGGACACTGACTAGTTATTGAGTAGTAGCTGTGTTTTGATACTTCACATTTGAACATCACATGGATTTATGGGATTCCACTCCAGTTGTGGAAACAGATGTTCCAGTTGGTAGGCCCTCCAAAAAATTGGAGGGCTCACAAAGAAAATAAACTTTGTGAAGTTCATGTGCGCATGAACTTTGAAGAGGCAGCAACAAGTTATACAAGCTGTATCCTGATAACTCAAGAATGCTGAGATAATCCCATTGACAATTTGTCTGACCATTCAGGAATAGACTTAGCTTTTAAATATTATAGGATGGTGATGTGATGAAGCACCCACAACAATAAACAGACATGCACACAAATAAGCATATATTTGTTTTCATTGCCTTTAGAAGTCTTTGATTTTTCATGCTTAACTTCAAAATCATGTTGCACAAAATCAGAGAGAAGAGGACACATTGCATTATAACAATCAACATACAAAGTCATCTACTGTTCCAGTTAACAGCTGACATTTCTTTTCACCAGTACATGTACAATGGGCCAGTGGAGCTGCACAGAACTACCCTGCCCTGGCAGATGTTCCTTGGAAGGAGGTTCATTTGTCACCACCTTTGATTCTAGGCGATACCGTTTCCATGGAGTTTGCACCTATATTCTTATGAAGGTATTCTACATAATAAAGGCAACTATTATCAAGTTTATACAAGGTTTTTGGTTTTCCTTGTCACAGATGATACCAAAGTGGGGGTGGTGACTACAACTAAGGAGCAGGTGATCCAGATCTAGAAGGATCTAGACAGGCTGTGGAAGTGGGTGGGGAACAACAGGATGGCATTCAATGTGGATTAAGTGCAGAGTTCTTGCACTTGGGACATATGAATAGGTGTCACAGGCACAGGATGTGGGGCAAGTGGCTGGAAAGCAGCACTTGTGAAAGGGATCTCGGGGTACTTGTCGACAGCAGGCTGAACATGTGCTGGTGGTGTGACAGAAGGCAAATGCCACCCTTGGATGTATAGCTGGAAGCGTGGCTTCCAGATCTAGGGAGGTTTTGATACTGCTCTACAAGACTCTGGGGCACTCACAAATGGAGTACTGTGTCCAGTTCTGGACTTCCCATTATAGGAGAGAGATAGCTAGGTTAGAATCGGTGCAGTGCAGGGTCACGAGAATGGTAGCCAGGATGGGAGGGATGACATATGAAGAGAGATTGAGGGAAGTGGGTCTTCTCAGCCTGGAGAAGAGGAGACTCTGAGAGCATCTTTTAGCAACGTATAGGTATGTGAGGGGATGCCATGTCAAGGAGGGTCGTGACCTATTCTTCCCTGCAGTAGAGGGCAGGACTCATTCCAGTGGGGCAAAGCTCAAGGAACTGGGCTTCAGGTTGGATGTCAGGAAGTACTTCCTGACTGTTAGGACCTTTAGGATATGGAATGGGCTTCCAAGGGAAGTGGTTCAGGCCCCATCAGTGAGGGTGTTCAAGGAAAGATTGAACAACCACATGTTCAGGATTACATGAGGAGAGCCAGCTGGAGCTGGGAATCAGACTAGATGACCTGGGAGACCCCTTCTGACTCACTTGTTTTCTGTTTCTGTGAAACTAACTATGTCCAGTAGGCCAACATTTATCTTACACTAATAAAAGGCAAGATAACACTACTAGCCATAAAATCTAATTCTACAGTCCTCTGTTCTACACTGTATGCAAGTTAACAGCTTAGAAACAAGAGGTATTGAGGGTGAAGCATCAAATGGGAGGTGGACATTTTACACCCAGTCCACTATACTCTCCTTCCCTATGCTTTTTGTCCTTTAATGCTGCTTCCTGTGTGCTAATTCTTAATGATGTATAGATGTTTTCTCCATCAGAATCTAGTTTTATATTTGCAGAATCCTATCCTTTAAAAAAAAATAGGAAAGCCAAAGACTTGGCTCATATTCTATAGTGATGGAAAGGGGGAATGTGGGGGAAAGGTTTATTTTTGTCTCTTTCCCAGGTTTGTTTTGCTTTTGCTTTTCTTCTAGAGTCCCATGTTACCACACAATGGAACCCTGATGGCGGTGTATGAAAAGTCTGGCTATTCCAGTTCAGAGACATCACTGTCAGCTATAGTTTATATATCAGGAAAAGTAAGCACTCACCCCATAGAAACATAGCTGATGTATACCGGAAAAATAATCCAGCAAAGCAGGCTTTGCCTAGCACAGTTAGAGGCATGTAAAGGCCTATTGATTTCATTTGGATTTAAGCCTGTGCATTTGATTGTGGGCAACATCTTCAGGTATGATTACATGAGAATGGACCAGAGTAAAAGGTGAGAGAAGTATCTGCATGCAATCGGCACAAGAAAAAGGGTCCTCCCAAAAGTCAACACTTTAATGACTTGGACAATGGCGTTCTAGTTTGTACAACAGAGGTGAGCAACTTGTGGCTGTTTGAATTTTGTTGGACTGCAAATCCCATCGGCCTTACCAAAATGGGCAATGGTGAAGGATGATAGGAGCTGCAATCCAACAACATCAGGAGAAGCCAAATAGTCCTCATCACAAGCTTATATATGGAATGTGGGTTTGCATGTTGGTCATGGCTGCACAATCATGACTGTGAATGCTTGTTGTTCTCGTAATCATTTCCTCTAATAATGGCTTGCTACATTTTTACAGTATGCCTAATAGTCACATACATTCTTGTGCCTCACCAGATATTTTTCCTTGCAACTCCCATAATTCCTGAAGAGGGCTCAGATGAACCTTGCTGGAATCCATCCCTCCAAGAGTTTGTGGGCTTCCTTTTGTGCTCAGCCTGATTTTCCAAAGTGCAACTGGCGATCTTCCCTTGCATTGGCAGCCTCCCAAAAGGAGGGAAGCTGCTTGTGCGGCAGTCAGGGGAGCTGCTTTCCCAGAGACCCCCTCACAACCCCGTAACCCACAACCTGCCTTCTTCAGCAACAGCAGCAGCCGCCAGTTGAGCGGCTGTTCCTCACGTGCAGAAGAGGTATTGCTTGCACCATGCTTGGAGCTTGATTCCTTGTGAGTGCCCTGCAACTGTTGGGCACACGCATCAGGAACTCAGACTCTAGGCTTCCACAAAGTAAACTGGCGTCCAGAGAGCCGAGCCCAAGGGAATCCAATGGATTCCCACCCCTGGACGGATTCCTCACCTCACACAGCCCTGTATCTGACCATTAGCTACACTGGCTGGTGCTGTTGGGAACTGAATGCCCAAATACCTAAGGGGCAACCACCCTGAGGCATTGTGAAGGGCAGGATATAAACGCCTTAAATGAAATAAAAATTAAATAAAGTTGTCCATCCCTGTTCTATATCCCTCTCGATTCATGGGAAGGGTGTCCTGTAGTCCAGGTTGGCATCTAATCCAGCTCTGCATTCAGGATTCTCTTTTCCACACAGGACAAAATTGTGATTTCAAAAGATGAAGCTTTAACTGATGAGAATGAATTTAAATGGTTACCTCATAAAACAGGTAAGATAAGAAGGGTATATATAGTCCATGCACTCACTAAATGGACACATTTGACAACATTGCATATGTTCTATATATTTTATATCACCTGTGTTAAAATATGTTGCTTTCCAACTATTTATGTTTGTTGGGTAAGTGGGATAGATGGAAATAAACAATCACCTATCTATCCTATTATAGTAGCAAAAGTTTGATCGTGCAATCTTTAAAGTGAAAAATATCCTACATACAGAATATGTGTGTGCATGCAAATATATTTAATGATTCAAATAGATAAGCTATAGTCAATATTTGTAATTATCTAATTTCTTTTAGGGGACATCATCATCTTCAGACAGTCATCTACTTATATTCAAATGTATACCACCTTTGGGCTGGAGGTAGTAATTCAATTGTCCCCAGTGTTTGAAGCTCATATTAAAGTTGGACTTCACTTTGAAGGCAAAACTCAAGGTAAACAATTAGTTTTTGTTGATCTTTGGCTTTACTGACTAAAAGCTAAGAGTCTTTTATGAAAGAATTCATACCCCAAACCCTGGCCTTGTTTCTTTCTGCTATTCCAACCAGAGCTGAGCTCTATTTGTTTAGCCTTTCCATAGATTTCCCATTGGACTTGGACAAATGTCATCAACTGTTAGTGCAGTACACACAGTCCCCAGGTTATGAACATCTGGGTTATGAGCAACCCATACTTTAAAAAAGGAGCCTGACTTGTCCTATGGTGCCTAGTGGGCACCTGCTTGCTGACTGCCACTCACCACCAGCTGAGCTGTGAAGTCAGAATTCAGGTCAGGCAGCAAGGAGGAGGAGGAGGGAGGGAAGGAAGGAAGGAAGGAGGAGGGAAAAAGCAGCACTAGCGATCTGTGGAGTCAGAACTAGAAAGCAACTCCAGTGGTAACCCCCCATCCCCTCCATCAGCACAATGAAATCCTGGCTCTCCAGCACCAGGTCCATCTTCTCCGATACCAGTCCCACCTCCATCATCCGCCAGTTAATGCTACGCTTAATGTTAGCTCAATATGAGTTAACCTTTTTATAATCTTTGCACTATTTTTCCTTCTATCTGTTTTAGGAACTGTATTATGTATTTATACACATACATACAGATTCTCTCTCTCTCCCCCTCTCCCTCTTCAGTACCTGCACTTATTTTATTATTACTGTTTTATTTATCATTATTAAAATGCTGTATTATGTTTAAGATGTACTTCTAAAGTGTTTTATATGCTTTTTATATGTGTGAGCTGACTTAAATTTGACTTAAGGATGTTCTCAGGAACAAAACTCTTGTGTTACCCAAGGACTACCAGTCTACTCTTCCAAATAAATCCATTAGTGTGAATTAGTTCTAATCCATGTGTGGAAGCAGATTTCTACACAGGAGTTCCTGAATAAGAAATTGCCACACAGAATAGATGCAGCTGCACATCTGGACCCTGAAACAATTGGTCAGATGTGATCACCACCTATACTGCACTATGCAATGTCTCAGACCACTTGCTGTAGACAACTAACTCAGGAATTCTCTTCTCAGGAATGCTTGGCTGAAGGCAGAAGTTATTCGTAGCTATCTAGTTAGAGATGCTACCAGATTCCACATGAACTAGATTCTGGATTGATCTGTTCCAAATGTGACTTGGAAATAGTCTGAGATGAAACTTTGTCTGTCTTGGAGAAATTTTCAGATTGGAGCAGCCACCTCTAGAGTGGACCAGAGGCCTTTGATGCAATGCAAGGGCTTTGAGCGACTCTGCTATGGAGGCTCCCTGCACAAATAAAGATTGGAGACGCACTGCAAATCTTTCAAAGATTTCAGTTCAATGCAAAAATCATTTTGGGAAGCCCAAAAAGTGTGTGTTTCAGGGGCCATAAAACTATTATGGATCAGACCCTGGGAGCGCATTGCTACCTGTAGCAATCGTGTATGGTGCAGGTTTAGTGCACTACCACCAAATGGACTAGACACTGTTTCACTGTTACTGTAGGAAAATGTCCCTTGCCCTTCATTCTTCTAACGTTGTTCCATGTCCCCAGGGCTGTGTGGCAACTACAATGGAGAAACCACTGATGACTTCATGACCAGCATGGATATTATTGAAGGAACGGCATCACTCTTTGTGGATTCTTGGAGATCAGGGAAATGTAGCCCTGCCATCGAAAGAGATACAGATCCTTGTTCTATGAGTCAATTGAACAGTAAGCAAAATAGATGGCCTTTGCTCTCTTTTCTTCTGAGGTGATGACCATGAGAAATATATAAATGCAAAGGCAGGAAAGCATCCTGAACAGCAGCTGAGCTGCAAAAGACTGCGTCAAGCTGTGTGGAACAGAAGGAGTTATTATGAATAGGAGATCAGCATCTTCTGCTGTTTTGGGTCTGCTGATTAGCATCTCCACAGGCCTACTCAGAAGATCAGAGAAGTGGTGATTTTGAGGAATTGCTTGGCCATGCCCTCCCATGGCCTCCCCCTGCGCTCTCCCTCCCTAGCCCCTGCAACAGCTATAAGCTTCATGTGGTGTAGATGCTGTAAACATCCAGTTTGGCCATTAATCTTCCCCTTCACACAAGTCAGTGCTGAGAGACTGGAAGTCCAACCTCATCTGCTGGACTATTCACAGTGACTTTTGCAACTAAGTGCTCATAGATCCTATGAAACAATATGTATTTTTAACTATGAGATTGCTCCATCTGCAGGACAAAATAGTTTCACAGCATTGTACTCTTCAGAATCACCACTATTAATTTCTTATTTGTAAGAAATATACTGGGCACTTCACACAAACAGTGTGATGCTACGTATGTCTATGTAGAAGTATGTCCCACTGAATTCAAGAGGGCTTGCTCCCAGAAGAATAAGTGCAGGATCGCATGCTAAAACACACAGGCCCCTGTCCATCAGCTTTCATTGTCTGTATTCTCTTTTTTCCATTATGTCCAAAGAACTGGGAAGTTCAGACTCTTGATCTATCTCCCTGTAATCAGTTCTGCATCAGAACAGAATTTGCATCTGCAAATGTCACAGCCAAGATTCCTCTGTAAACATATAAATTACTCTAATAAATTTGCTGCATTCCTTTTGATAGCCTCTACAATCTCCCTGTGATCCTGTAGTGGCCACATTAAAAAAATATTCTGTATAGATCCATCATAACAGCAATTGTCTTTACTAACTCTTACAAAGTTTAAGAAATCTTTTTTACGTGCATCTCACTGAAACGTTTTAACAAGGACATCAACGCTAATTGATGTTTCCAAACCTTTGATCTAATGAATATTGTGTCAAGCCTCTTATTGACAAACACAAAAAGGCAAAAGAGAATAAATGCCATTTCATTTAAAGAGTATTTGTGGACTGTAGTTCTGGAGGTGCCTGTCTAGAAAATAAGCTTTCAGCTTAGACAGCTATAAAAGAGGCTGCAGCTTTTGAAATACACACTATGTATAAATATAAGTATTGCCTGAAAAAGGATGTTTTACATTAGAATGTAAAGTAAATTGAAATTGTCTCAACTTCTTGGATATCCTGTAACAAAATTATAATCTTAGTCATGCATGCTCAGGAAAATAAACTAAGCAGTAGAAACCTGGTTACAAATGTCATTATGCTTTTATTATCTCTACAGTTCTTTTAATTCAGCTTATCCATTTTAAGATAGGCTAAGGAATACATGAAATTAGCTAATACCTTTGACTGTATCTTGTTCTCTAGAAATGTGTGCAGAGACCCACTGCTCTATTCTTACGAAGAAGGATACTATATTTGAGAAATGTCATCCAGTGGTGAACCCGGTTCCTTTTTACAAGGTAAGGACTTCCTGCAAAGCATTCAGGACAAGCAGCTAGACAGTCCATGCCCAAGGGAGCCTGGAATGGCCTTCTAGCAATCAATATTTGAAATATGAAGATTTCACCTTTTCTTTTAAGTAATGACAGCTTAGCATTGGACAGGAAATTTTCCAAAGCCATTTGACTTAGGAGTTCAAATGATATGAGGAGGCAGAGTGTGTTAGGGAAAGAAGATGAAGCCATCGAAAATTTGGCACCCTTCTGTAGAAAGGTGCCTTGCAGAGTCCCAATGATCTCAGAAGTTGCAGGAAGTGCATTCCTGGCAACAGAAGGACAATGTGCTAAATCCTGCAGAGACCTATCTCCTTGCCTTTGTACTATGATAGCAAACTTTTCTTCAGGCCTTGAAACATGTTCTTATTTCCAAATATTAAGCAAAGAGACGAGAGAAGAAGCTTTTCCCATGCTGGCTAGCTAGCCAGATCACAAAGCTCAATCCATGATAGCAGGAGATGGAGACATCTCCTTTTTGCATTATTCCCGTTCCCAAGGATTTTCTTCAACTTGACCCTGGCTTCTGTACCATTCAAAGTAGTCTCATTGGTACCCACATTTTTCCACCTACTGAGCCAGGGATTAGTTGGGCTCAAGGCTTTTCATAACAACTCCTATAAACAAAAATGGATCGTGTTTAATAATTTTAGATGTTTCATCTGATTACCTCACCCAGACTATAATCCTCAACTGATGATTTAGGACTGGAATCTTAAACTAGAAGTACATTATGTGAATAGGCTGAATTTTATGTTACATTTTGAATTGCAGAAGAATTTCTCAGGGAACTAATAATCCGTTCAAGCACTACAAACAAGTACACTTTGTACTCAGAATCAAATAATTGCAAAGTTTGGCAAAATCATTTCAAGAATACTATAGGTTGTTTCTCCCTTCCCACAAATGATCTACCCCAGGCTCAATTAGACCTGATGTGATTCATATTTTAATGGTATCTATTACTGTATATGTTTAGAACATATAATCACTAGATTCTACTAGAGTACAATTGAAACAATGCAAGTTTGTTTCAAGATTTTGATAAATACCCCTCCCCCACAAAAAAAAAAAAACCCTGGGATTATATCACAATTGCAGCACAATGCCTATTTCATCAGTGTGCATGCATATTTCTGTTTATACTGCATTTATAACCAACACTTGAACTTTTCTTCCTGAATAAATTTGGAACGGTAAAATACTGGCTGTTTTGGAAAATTGTATCTCACAAACTGGCCAGAACATAATGGATTTAAAGTTTTTAATATTTTAATATGATCAAGTACCTGTTGTGATCATGAAAAATAACTTAAAACATGAAATCTAAATGCCAAAATGTGTTCCCTATATTAGAAGGAAAGGTATATTTTGGAGTTAACATTTCAGAAAGTCTTGGATGCCACCAGAACTTCGGGAAGCATGGTACCTTGTTTGGAATACTAATATTCCCTTGTTCCTCTGTTAGGCATTGTCTGATAGAATGATCCAGAACCCCTGATTTATACAATACCTTCTCAACAGCTTTGTTTAAATACGATGTGCAACTGCATAAACAAGACATGGTCATGCATGGTCATGACTGATAACCATGTCATCAAATGGCTATCTGTGTGTGCGCATGAATGAGCCATCAAAAATTGAACACCAAAGATAGAATTTTTATATTGGTCCAAATGCAATGGTCTTTGATGGGATCCAGCAATATGCATGCATGCATGAATGAGCTCCTATGCCCCAGCAGTCAACATTTCTGATCTTTTATTAACAGAACGCATCGTACGTATTTCTTTTCAGAGATGTGTATACCAAGCCTGTAACTATGAAGAAACCTTTCCTTACATTTGTTCTGCCCTTGGATCCTATGCCCGCATGTGTGCTTCAATGGGGCTGTTTCTTGGAGACTGGCGGAGTACAGTTGACAACTGCAGTGAGTAATTTCCAGTTGATTCTTTCATATATGAAAATATCATACCTTCAGGATCCTTGCTTAAAAATGTGTAGACACTGATACTTCTTTCTATTAGAGCAGCTCAAGTTAGACACCCCACTGCAAAGGGAAAACGGATGGTGATTACAATTCCATCTTCAAAACTGCCACATTAGAAATGGTAAAACCTTGTTTAAAGGTTACTTTTGGATTACCAAAAGTCAGTGCAAATAGGCATATTCTTCTGTGCAAGATACGTACTTGCTGAACACAAGGAACTTTATTCAGAAGTCCTTTAGTATAAAGACCTTATATGTGGCTGTACAGATATCATAGATATAGGTCTCATGAATACCCATGGACATGCAATTCAATTTCCTGGATGCTAAAAGCTTGAGTGGTCTGGTCCAGTGAATGGTAAAATCTGCAGTTTTCTGCTTCACAACAAAGGAAGGGTTGAACTCATATGAGTTTCCTGCTCCCATGTCATCGTGCTCAAAACACTGGCTATTTGCAGAAGTGAGTGGCTGGAAGAAGCAGACTAATTTCACTGAAGACTTCCTGAAGACCTCCTAGCCACTGCATATTCCATAGTCCACTGGGTAGAAGAACAGTAAAAGTTTGTAACCTGCATATGCTTCCCATAGCTCTTTTGTCAGGCACAGGATGTAGGCAGCAGGTATCTATGGCTGGAGCACCAGGACTAAAGGTGATGGAGGTGGGTGGAGATCTTGCTGTGATGCAACAGAGCCAGAGGCAAAGGCAAAATCAGGGACAAGCAAGGTTCAGATAGTATCAAGGCAGAGCAGAACCAGAAGCAAGGATAGATTCAGGAATGAGTGAGGGTCAGATGTCTAGCAAAGCATTGCAGGGCCAGAGATGAAGGCAAGGATCAGGTTCCTAGCAAGTTGGGCTCAGTTGGAAGGCAACAGCAGAGTCAGGAGCAGGCTGGAATCAAGGCACATCTGAAGGCAAGATTGGAGGTAGGTTCAGGAACATGGAAGGATCAACACAAAGTCTCATGTTGCTGTAGTATAGCTGAAAACCTCAAGAAAGTCTTTTATAGATCCTTCCAGAGCCCTGAGCCACACCGGATGATTTCACAAGATTCATTCCTTGCCAGTACCTCCAGGTTTGATCCTGGTCCTGCAGGCAATTGCAGGCTGAACCATGCTTGCTTTACTATCACTCATCAGATCTCATCTGGAATACTGTGTCCACTTCTGGGCATCAAGATTTAGGAAAGTGCAGAAAAATTAGAAAGGAAGGCAACAAAAATAATCCAGGGTTTGGAAAAACTGCCCCGTGAGGAGATACTGAGAGAACTGGGCATGTTCAGCCTTGAGAAGAGAAGACTGAGGGGGACATGATATCCCTCTGTAAGTGCCTCAAAGGCTGTCACAAAGAGGAAGGTCAAGATCTCTTGTTGCTGATACCAGAGTGTTGGACATGGAATAATCAATTCAAGTTGCAACATCCCAGATACAGGTTAGAAATCAGGAAAGGCTTCCTCACTGTCAGACCAATACAGCAGTGGAACCAGCTGCCTAGAGAGGTGGTGGGCTCTTCCACACTAGAGACATTGCAAAGGAAACTGGACAGCCATCTGAGTGGGATGGTGTGACTTGGTGTCCTGCAACAGCAGAGGGTTGGACCAGAAGGCCTTCATGGCCCCTTCCAACTCTACAATGCTATGATTCTGTGATCACATCACCCTAATATCTTTTCACTAAACTGCGTGATAAAGTGGCAGGGGGAAAGAGGGTTCACGGTCCAAGGTCTTGCAGCAAAAACTAATGATCCTCCTTCTATTGGCAGCCATCTCTTGTACTGGAAATCAGACGTTTGGCTATAATACTCAAGCTTGTGGTCGGACATGCCTGTCCCTTTCCATGAGAGCATTAGAATGCCACCCCACTGACATTCCAATCGATGGCTGCAATTGTCCAGAAGGAACCTACCTGAACCACAAAAATGAGTGTGTCCGTAAATCCCAGTGTCCTTGCTACTTGAATGACAGGAAGCTCATTCTGGCAGATCAATCAACTGTCATTGGTGGAATTACCTGGTAGGCATCTATTACAGTGAGTTACAATGCTGTGTGGATTTTGTCAGCATAAGGTTTCCTTGAATGCATGTTCTTTCCAGATCTTGTTGGAAAAGTAAACATGGATCATTTATTTTTGAAAATGTTATGACTGCAATGGATGCCAAAGGCCCTCCAAGGGAAGTGTAATTTAGGCAGTCAGAATAAAATTGGGCAAGGGAGAACTAAAATCTTCTGAACAAATGGTTTTGTTTCATTCATTTAATATATTTCTTAGCTGCCTTCCTAAATGGAACCTACTGTCCTGTGCAGTGCTATGGAACTGAGAAGCAAAGAGGTCAATATACTACTGAAAACACAAAACTAATTTGGTGAAGTTATTGCTAAGTTCCAGAAGGGGAGAATGTTAAAAAAAATCAAAACCACTTGCAGCAAACATATTTACTTATAAAGCAGTCCTCTTACTTCTCAACAGAGCTTACTCTGTAGTAACTGCGCTTAGGATTGCAACATTTAATATTCCCATTCTTGTTTCAGTTGGAAGGGCTATATATTGTGGGTAAATGCTTTGCATCCCAAATATTACAAGCAAGCTGCATGCTATGGTCTCTGGTCTTGCTGAAGCTAAGCAGGTCTTTTCAGTTACTGTATGGGCAACCATTTGGGAGACTTAAGAACATAGTCTATCATGATAGAGTATGAGCTCTATCATGGAAAACAGTGAGAAATAAATATAATTTTGAAAAGAATGCTTATATCAAGGAAAGATGGTATCTGGATCAATCAAAGAGTAAAGATCTTTTCTCTCTCCCCTTTCACTAATCCTTTCCTATTCCCCATTTATTCTACTTCTGCCTTTGTCCTCTCCATCTAACTTCATCGGTTCATTCCCAAAATCTTGCTTCTATATAGCATCACTAGCCTACATGTGACACAGAATTTATTATTCTGTTTCTACCCTGCTTCCCAAGTTTTTGGTTGAGGTAGCAGCAATACAAAACATACCCAAATAAGTTGATGCTATTTCCTGATTGCTTAATCCTGTAGAGCACCAGACAACCCAAAAGTGAAAGCTGTACAGAACTTTCAGAAAATATTCAGGCTCAGACTTGGAGTAAGAATATTTGATTCTATGTAATTCCTTATGGATAGTCTAATGGAGATTGATTTATTTATACATTTATTCTGTTCCAGCTATTGCTTTAATGGAAATCTGAGTTGTACTGGCAAGCCCATAGACCCAGCAGGTATGGATCTCATATTTTCTCTTCAGGAGTTCCTGTTTTCCCTCTGTCACAGAAATATCACTTTGCAATTGCTTATTTCCTTTCTCTTAGAAAGCTGCAAGCCTCCCAAAAGATATATTTCATGCTCAGAAACCTCAGAAAGCAAATACGGAGCTGCCTGTGCACCAACCTGTCAGATGCTGGCCACAGGAACTAAATGCGTAAGTTCAGTGTTTGTGCAACTATCGTGGTGCTGCATTTGTCACTCGGGACGTGTTCTCATTCTCTGTGGAGTGAGCCATGGGCCACCATTACGGGAAACCTTGACAGTGCACCAACAGGACTAATAGACAGTTGCAAAAACTAGATTCCATTTAATTGTCATCACTAGAAAAGAACAGGGCAATATTTCCCCATTTCCTTAATGCCAGTGGGGGTGGTGGGGAGGGCAGGCCACACCTGGCTGTCCCTGCTCTGCTCTGGAATGGAATTAGAACTGCCCTGCCTGGCTCTGAGGGATGTGACACTGATGCGTTCACAACTGAGCAAAGCAAGTCTGTCCTCCAGGCGGGTCACATTTATTTGGTCACTCATTTATTCGTCATTTCATTTACATCTGTTTTTCCACTAAAATGGTGCTCATCCCTGGAGAGAGCTTTGGAGTGGCTTGTTTTGGAGGTGCCACCCTGCCATCACAGTCATGGGAGATGACCAACAATCCCTTTCTACCTCTTGTAGCTTGAGGCTGGGCTGGATGTAGCAGATACAGAAGTGTGCCTTAATTCAAGCCAGCAAGGTGTATCCATGCCGAGGACATTCAACTTTCTGCGTGCATCTCTTAGTGACTAAGTCTGTAATTTCCAGGTCCCCAGCAAGTGTGAATCAGGGTGTGTTTGTGCTCCTGGACTCTATGAGAAACTAGATGGTACATGTGTGCCTCCTGAGGAATGCCCTTGTGAATATAGTGGCTTCTCATATGCAAAAGGACAGGAGATTCATACTGAATGCAAGACCTGGTAAGACTTTATCTTCCCATCCATTGGTATCCTTGGCCAAACTATGTAAGTGTGTCATTCTGTTATGTATGTGACCTCAGGAAACTTAGTTGCTATGATATGAAGGCATCAAGGAAGTTGGGTGCACAACTGTAGTGTGTTAGCTTTAGGCGTGTTTGCTGACCCATTTTTTTGTCCATTGTTAGTATCTGCACAAGAGGAAAATGGAACTGCATCCAAAATTCCAAATGCTCGTCAACATGCAGCCTATATGGAGAAGGTCATATCACTACTTTTGACGGACAGCGCTTTGTGTTTGATGGGAACTGTGAATATGTACTAGCTACGGTAATATTTTTATCTTGCATACCTGTGAATGATTTGCATGAAAAAATCATACTGGTAGTTAAAACACATCTGACTTTATGTAACACTTCAGGTCAAGCCCTGTATGTCTTAGGATAAAACACCATACCTAAATCCACACAATTAACAGCTTTAAAAAGGCTAGGGGAACTTTTTAAATAATTTCCTCCCTTAATACCACATCTGGAGTTCAAAAACAGCCTTCTAGGCAACTGGATAGTCCTTGCATGTAAAATAAATAAATAACATACTTCCTAATATGTCCCGTGGAAGCAATATCCTCCTAACTCAAGTATCTTTGCATGGCTCTCAATGCACAAGATGCATTTCATCTTCTTTGCTGAAGTGCCATTCCTTCAATTTTTTTTAAACATTAAGAAGTGGGTAACAGCTCTTCAACAGCTAAAGTAATCTAAGAATATACTCCTCTCCCTCGCAGATGGCATGCTTAATGGGATAATACATATATTTGAACTGCCACAGGGCACAATGGCTTAGGGACTTCTGCATTAAAATATCTTTTGCACTGACTTGATCTGGTGTTGCATTTTAAAATGTATAATAAACTTTTCACTGAGAGAACTTGAGGAATTTGATTGACCTCTATCATGAAAGGGTAGTTTATCTTAGGGATATTATGTGTACATTTGACTAAGCATCTAATGAATTCATCATTAATGGCTCTCCTTGTATTTTTCATCTGACTTAAACATCTATACTAGGGGAAAGGAGAATAAGGATAATCTGTGATAGGCACTATAATGGCCATGTCAACATTTCCAAAAAAGGACACAGATTTGCTCAAAGTGTGCATATGCTAAGTATGAATATATAGGTGCAGATTGAAAAATAATTGCTGTCATATAAATAGAGATACACAATAGCAGGGAAGACAATACCCAGCTGATCTATCTGTCTGCTCTGTCTACAGACCTGGTCTTAGCCCTTGATAGGCAACTTCAAGGCTCCAGCTCTGCCTTCTGATGGTTCATTGACTTTAAACAGGGCTAGACTGGAAAGCCTCTTAGACAATGCCATTAAAGACAGGACTATCTTCTGTTAAGTAGGTCCTCTAACTGAGCCTCACACCAAGGGGTCGCCAGTACAAAGGCCTCATTAATATCGTGCTTAGACCAAATTTCCTCCCTATTTCTTTTGTTCCAGGCTTCTGAAAACCTAAGAGGTTTCCTAGGTTTAAATCTTCACATACATTTTGCTCCTCTGATCCCTCCTAATTACCCAGCTAATGATCCTCTGACTGTGCTTCTGTCCTTAGGATGGATGTGGCATTGGAGGCTCTCCCCATACTTTCAAAATAGTGACAGAGAATGTCATCTGTGGAAATACTGGAGTAACATGTTCCCGAGCAATCAAGATCTACCTTGGGGTAAGGATAATACATAGTTACTGTGTTACTACACTCAGGTGAGATATCCTCACCTGTACTGCAGCAAAATGTGAGCAAACAAGCTGAGTGGATGCAGATAAGATGGAAGGAGTTCCCATGTGGGTCGTGCTCATTTATTTAATTTCTAACCCTCCCCATTAACCATAAGGCTCCAGCAATCATTCGGGATGGCCATGGGGCAACTATGGTCGAGAATATTTTTGAAGCCGCTGTGCCAGATGCACTTTTCTCTAGAGAAGACACTGGTCTTTGGCAGAGGCCCTGCTCTGTACCCACTACCAAGTAAGACTTGATGTGTTCATACAAAGGATGCAGCCTTTTCTGAGGTGACACTCTGTACATCTGGAGGCCAAGCTATCCTGGACAAGGATTGGCTATTCAGCACCTCACTGAAGCACTTTTACTTTGCCCTGCCTACAGACTTGACTTGCTTTTTACTCCCATTTCCCCTGGCAGTGCAATTTCATTGTGCTCTTTCACCATTCCGTTGTGCATTGTTTATTATTGTATTGTATACTGAAAAGGTGTTTATTCTTGGCAGTTCAGTCATATAGTTGTTCTATTTGTGTGTCACTTTCCTTTCAGAATGTGACTATCACTCTGGCAGACAGAACATATACCATCTCTGGTGTGAATCCACTGGGAGAATACTTTATAGAAGAGAACTCCCTCCACTTGGTTATTGAGCTCACAATCCCTGGCAAATATGATATGAACCTTATCTGGAACAGGCACATGAACTTATTCATCAAGATATTCAGAGGCACAGAGGTAAACTGGCACAGATTCCTGATAAGTGTTTCTTTTGATGGCATCCCAATCATATAGAACAGGGAGCTAAAGGGCAATAATATCAAACTGTAGGCAGAGTTCTTCTAGCAAGACTTATCACTGGCTCACCTCTGCAGAACAGAGGTAAAGCCATCACTGCTTTCAGTTCCATGATCACTTTTCCAGGCTTTATATTTTTAAGTAGCAGTAGCTGGCTTCTGATTGAGCAAACAATGGTGGTCTGGTGGGGCGGAGGGACACTTTTCTTGCTGCGTCTTTCTCTGCTCAAAACTATACAGCCAGATGCTTTTCTCCATAAAAGAAAAAGAGAGACCCACTCCACCCCCATTATCTTCCTCCCATATAGGTAAGCGATTCAGGGGAGAACAAATGGCTGACAAAGTCAGGGTTAAATTGCTTCTCTTCCCATGGCTCCTTAGTGCTTTTTTTAAAGCCCCACATTTTATGGACTGATATGATTTCCACAAGGTCTTTGATTTTATTTTGACCTAGGATCACATTTGTGGCTTATGTGGTAACTACAATGGGAATATACGAGATGATTTTGAAACCCGAAGCAGATACGTGGCATCCAATGAACTGGAGTTTGTAAATTCCTGGAAAGAGAATCCACTTTGTGGGGATGTGTCCTTCGTAGCAGATCCATGTAGCAAGAATCCCTATCGGAAAGCTTGGGCAGAGAAGAAGTGCTCAATTATCAACAGTAATGTATTTGCTGACTGCCATCCCAAGGTAAAAGTATTGCTACCTCCCCTTTGGAATTCTGCTTCAGTACTTGATAGCACCACAAGAAATTACCATTTTCAGTAGATACATTTTCAAATGTTCCATGCACACAGAGGAAGTTAGGATAGACCACTCTAAAATAGGTATGGGGCCATGAGATGGCAGTTTCAGTGGAACCTCCATGATGAGTTGATGGCACTGAATATAAAACCATTAGTCTTCAGTTAGTGGAGGTGGTGGTTCCACTTGGCATGCTGCCATCTCACATAGAATAGTAGAGTTGGAAGGGGCCATGAAGGCCATGGGGTCCAACCCCCTGCTGTTGCAGGACACTAATTTACACCATCCCACTCAGATGGCTGCCTAGTTTCTTTCTGAATGTCTCTAGTGTGGGAGAGCCCACCACCTCTCTAAACAGCTGGTTCCACTGTCGCATCGCCCTGACTGTCAGGAAGCTTTTCCCAATATCTAGCCTGAATCTAGGTTGTCGCAGCTTGAATTGATTATTCCATGTCCTGTACTCTGGTATCAGCAAGAAGAGATCTTGACCTTCCTCTTTGTGACAGCCTTTGAGGTACTTAAAAGATGATACCCTGTCCTCCTTCAGTCTTCTTCAGCAGGACAGTAAAGCACCCCTGAAAATATGGCCAGTGCTGTAGTGGCATCTAACCTTTGTGATTAGAATTAAGGCATCTAAGTCAATTTCAATGTTTTGGAAAATTTCCTGAGTCCAAGCCCAAATTAAGCCAACAGTTCTGTTAGGGTTACCTAGGGAGTTCTGTTACCACTATCTGTTAACTCAGCAGGATAATACAAAAGGGTATTTTGTATATAATACAATACAAATGCAAAATAATGCAATGATAATGCAGCAGGCATGCTTGATTAGTGGGTATCATTTTCTTGGTTCCACTGAAGTGCAACACACACACACCCTTCGCTTAACACCTTTTGCTTTCTGGTTTAATTTTTCTGTCGCTGCTGTAGGTATACCGTGTACCTTATTATGATGCTTGTGTCCGGGATGCATGTGGATGTGATACTGGCGGTGACTGTGAATGCCTGTGTGACGCTATTGCAGTATATGCAAAAACTTGCTTAGATAAGGGTGTCTGTATCGACTGGAGAAGACCGGATTTCTGTCGTAAGTGTCTTAATATTGTTTTTGAAAAGCATATTGTTGCTTTTAAAGTATATTGGCAGTTTTATAAGATCATGTAATAATACATAGAAATAAAGTCTACTTTTTAAATTGACAAAACTGTCAAAACTACTGGAGAAGGAAGCATGCTATCTGTAGAGCTGTGTTTTTAAACCATGTTCCTAGGAACCCAAACTTCCCTCGGGAGCTAATGCAGCCACAGGGGAGAGTTGAATGACTTTAAATATGGTGCAGTTGTAGGCACCAGAGAATGACAAGCACAGTTTGGGTGTAGTTGCAGGCATAGCACAGATGGGGAATTGTTTGAGGTCCAGGGACTAGATGACTGCCCCAACAAGCCCGCTATGGGTTAGACAATGTCAAGGAGCAGAGCCATGCCCCTGTCCCCCCCCCCCCCGAAGTAATCTAGTCCCTGGTCAAGGTGCTGGTTGAGGCTCATCTGGCCAAGGAAGGCCTGCATGCAGGAAGGCCAGAGATCTGACAGGTGCAAATTAGGTGAGTGCTTCAGGCAGCAGTTCAGGTCGGGGTAACTTTGTCAGCCCCTAGTGTTCCTGCGTGAGGGAGCGGGGGTAGACAAAGCATCTTGTACAAAGCACCACTGAGATGGCAGGCAGTGCTCTGTGGGAAATCCCCACTGTTATCTCCATTCAGGGGCAGGTCTTCAAGGAGGAGCCTCACCTGGGACTTCATAATCTGGCTTAGCAGGCTCAAATCAGCCCATGGGCCAGAGCTTCCCCATCCCTAAGCTATGGAGAGAGTATTGGCTATGCTATAATGAGGCCTACGAAACTCACGGGGTGGGCAGAAAGTAGATATCCAAATGGCTTGGACTTTGATTTCCAACATTTCTGACCTTTGGCCATGCTGGCAAGTCCAAAAAACCTGCCTGACACTCTGTCTTGGAACATGTTCCATAGTTCAAGCCATGTGCCAAATTCATCAATATCCAAATTGATTTGCAATGGGCTGATCTGGGGCTGGAAGCCTAAAATCTGTTGACTTGGTACATTGTTAAAAATAGAATTCTACACAGCTTTCCGTACATCTCAGGTCAAGGTACAGCCAAACTTAGCCCATTAGAAAAAATATGGTGAAGACTCTATTTGTCCTTTTAAAAAAAACAGTGGCCACCCTGATTCCCTTGAGCCTTTAAGGAGCAGCTATCCATTTGCTTCAACTGTTGCGCATGTTTCCATCAAGGTAGATGATGTGTGGTAATCCAGTGTGTGAATAGATGAGTGACATCTATACCTTCAGTGAAATGGTCAAATATATGTATTTTCATATCATAAAGCGAAAGTTAATGAAGCTATTTCACTAGCTACTTTGTCATGGGGGAAAGCAAAGCCATTCTTCTCCAACACTTTCCTTTGGGGAATGTAATGTGAGGAGTGAAATAAAACCTACCTTCTCCCCTATTTTAGCTGTCTACTGTGACTACTTCAACAGCCATCCACAGAGTGGCATAGGGGGCACCTCCTATAACCCTGCTAATGAATACAATTGCAGCTGGCATTATCGCCCCTGTAAATGTCTACACATGCCAACACCAACTGATGTCAACACTGAAGGTAACATCTTTTGCCTTTTAAACATCAAAATGCTGTTTAGCCAGTGATCTAGCGAGCATGTTGCCAATCCAGTCGCATTTGCTTGTTTTAAGGTGACATTACCATTGCTTTTCTCAACCAAACCACCATTTGCTGGTAACTAGAGCTTTAAGTATTTTCAAGTAATGTCTTTCTTTTTTTACCTAATTATTAACTTAATATTAACTTTACCTAATTATTAATGATCCCAATGGAATACAGGTAAGATGGAGTGCATGTGAATGACTGCTTCGTCCATTGTCTCCATTTCACCTCATGCTTGAAGTGAATGAAAACGGGTTTGTCTAGAATGGAAACAAAGCCATCACCAGCTTGGACAAAGATATGGTTGTCATGAAATATATAGCAAAAAAGTAACCCAAAGGCACAAGTCCCACTGACCTCCAAGAGGCCAGGTAGCACTCAGGTAACATAGAGTGGCAATAAGGGTTCAGTAGTGAACAGAGTTGCAAACCTGACAGAGAGAGGAGAGAGAGCAGGAGAGAGCAGTGCCTTCTCAACACCATGGTACGGAACACTCACATTTTCTATTCAGGAGGCTCCTCAGTGAGATAAAGGGGTCATACTGGTCATGTGCCATCCCATTGCTCAGGTACCAGCATGAAGTGTTTAAAGTTGCCATGCAACTGTGGATAGCTGCCTCAGCTATAGCTCTTGTGTTCATGTAGGGCAGTTCTGGTACATTTGTTTCTCCAGGTGAATGCCTCCAAGAAGAGAAGACAAGGCCTTTTGATCTCTCCCTAGATCTCATGTCTGTGCCCCAGTGCAGTGATAAAATGTTGACAGGAATGACTGTGTAGGCTTACACATAACAGTGTGTATAGAACTGGAAGGTACAATCAAATAATAATTCTTTGTGGTTGTTCAGCAGCAGGTCAAGTTCAGCTATGACCAAAATGGTTTGTGTGTTCCTGTTTGGGACAATGCTGTTGGCACGCAATGGTTCCATTTCACCTTGCAGTCAAATTAAATATCATTCTGAACTTGTGATTTCCAAAGCAAGTTGAGAAAAGTCAGCTTAATTTGCCTAACCCAGCCCTCCCCAACTGGGTGCCCTCCAGATGTGTTTGCCTGCAACTGCCATCATTCCAATGTCCATGCTGACTGGGAACAAGGGAGAAGACAAGGACTAGTCTCCAGTTTTTTAGAAGCACCTAAAACTCAGATAGTCTCAGCCCATGAATTTAAGGGATCCTCGCTCTCTAACCTCGAAAGATATCGTTTTTCTGTAACAGTTATGTTCAGTTTAGCAACCAGGCTGGTACTTAGATCAAAAGTTAGAGCTGAAACATTTCAGTGCTAATAGTAACAGCTCCAATACCTAGCTGAGCGCTGTTTCTGCATTTGGCAATTTGGATCTATATTTTGTTCTCTGGGACTTCCTTGCAAATGCCAAGAATTCTTCTCTCTCAAATATTTACTAATAGCTAAATTTGCTCTAAAATTTTTGATGCCTGCTTGACAATCTATTTCTTTGTCCTTTGCTCCTAGGCTGTTACAACTGTTCAAAGGATGAATATTATGATCATAAGCTGAAAGGCTGTGTACCTTGTGGTAAGAAAGAAGTCCATTTTTAAATGGCTTGTTCACAACAGTTCCTGTACTAAGAAGGGCCATTTTAAAGGCAATCCTGTGCTTATGTACAGTACTGATTTATTTGGAATTACTCCCTAGTATGTTTGCATGGGATATACAGGACTACAGTCATATTTTGCAGTCAGTTTATCTCCAGGGCCTTCTTTTGATCCTAAAAGCCATCACTGATTGGTAATCCATCTATTATACTTAATTTTAAGAAATGTACAAGCTACTGCAATTTAAGTAATTTTGAAAGTCACTGTCTACATTAGTTGATGGACATATTGTAAAAAAGCAGTTAGCTAATAATTGATGACAATTTATCCAGATGGGAACTTTGAGCAGTTTCCACTAATTGTATCACTCTAAAATGATATAGATCCTGGAATTCTAGATTGGATCTTCATATGCAAAGTTGTACTTTCACTGTAGAATTTGAAAAGTAACAGGGTTTGCATCAAATTCGAATTATGGAAAAGAATACATCTACTATTATATTATTATTAGAAACATGGAAACAAAATGAGTCAGAAGGGACTCCAGGGCCATCTAGTCTGACCCCCAGCTCCAGTCAGCTCCATTCATGTAATCCCCAACATGTGGTTGTCCAAACTTTCCTTGAACATTACTTGACCATTTCTTGTCATAACAAAAACATATTCATAATCAATTATATTTTTACACGAATTTAACATCTATGTGAGAAAACCACATGTACACAGGTCAATATCCATGTTGGCCACGAACTGCTGCGTCTTTGCAAATTGCACACACTACTTGGTGGAAGAGGGTACAGCGCTTGCTACATTTGATGGGTTCACATTAGGGCTGCACCAAGCCTCTCCAGAAACCAGTTCGCACCTGCCCACTAGACTTCTTCCAGTGCTCATCCCTCTCTGAGGAAACAAGCTGAGCCTGGAAAAAGTCCAAGACCACTGGCATACCTCCAGTTGCGCAACCACCAACCTTCTTTCCTGCCGGCAGGGAAAGGGGACACAATAAGCAGGTGCGCCAGTTGCCATTCCCAGCATTGAAACTTCTTTCCCACCCGCTGCCACCAGCAGCGATGCACAAGAAAAAGGGGCTCAACACGAGGACACACCGGCTGCCATTCCTAGTGGCCAAACTTCTCCCCCACTCGCTGCTACTGGCGGCGGTGGTGGTGGGCATGGAAGAATGGTGCAGCTTGAACAGCTTGTGGGGCTCAGTTCCTGATGAGCGCCCCACAAACCTGGGCATGCTTGCCAGGAACTCAGACTCTGGGCTACTACAAAACAGATCAGAGTCCAGTAAGCCCAAACTAGCGAATCCAGCAGGTTTTCTGCCCAAAGCAGACTCTCTGCTCATCCCTAGTTCACATGGTGCCTTGCCTCTTGAGTGATATACATGCCTGGAGTCAAAATGAAGTATACCGATGTGCACAAACTCTGAAACTCTTTGATTACATAAAACATGTTATATTTCACATTATGCTCACATACTTATTTTTCTAACCAGGAACTCCACCAATAACCACTCCATCACCATTAACAACTGGTGAGTACAATTTTTTAATGATTTTTTTAAAATATATGACACTAAGAGGGCTGGATCTAACTTACCTGGAAGTAAACTCCATGGCACTGAAGAGTTCTTACTTCTGAACACACAAGCAATAGGTTTAACTTGAACCAGGATAGAGAATATTTTTTCAGTTCAAGAGTAAGAGTTAGATCACATTACAATGGGGTGGACAACTTGTAGTGCTGCAGATCTTTTGGCCTACCACTTCCTCCCAACCAAGTCAACATCACCAATGGAGTGGGAGGACGGGAATTGTAGGTCAAACAACTTGAGGATTAGGACTTGCCCACTCCTGCTTTACATAAAGGTTACAGAAACACCATACCAAAGAAAGGTGGCCACCCCTTGCAAAATATGGATTATCTCAAACCTAAAGTATGTGGTATACCCAAAAGCCCACATAAAACATAACACAACACATGCATCTTTCTTCACATACAAATATGAATGTTGACACATAACATACACACATATTCACATCAGGTTGGGATGAATCACTTTGGAATTTGTTCCACTAACATTGGTGGACTTGTTCTTATGCTCAGTCTGATCCTACAAAACAAGCCAAGCAAAGAGGAAGTCTGAATGCTTGTGGATCCCTGGTTGTGCAACTAGCAACCTTCCCCATCACCTGCAGCCACACAGAGAGTGGCTACAGGACATGGCAGACAGCCACCTCAAGCAGCCATGCCAGGCACCATTCCTGGTGACCAATCTTCTTCCCTAATTGATGTAGCATGCAGTGGTAGCACCAGCCATGAAAATGCGGCACTTCTTGCACAGCATGTGGGGCTCAGTTCCTGGGAAGTGCCCTGCAAACACCAGGCATGCCTACCAGGAACATATACTCAGGGCCTTGCACATCCCTAATTTGCACAAACCATTTCTCACACAAAACATGCACTCCTACCCCCTAAAGATCTGTCCACCTCCCATCAAAACAACAATGCTGACAGATGTCACAGACTTAAATAATGCACGGACATATACAAAAATAGTCCACTCTTCCCACCTCCTCACTCTGTAATTCAATGGGGAAAGTATATATCACTGGCTATGAAGACACCAATCAGCTCCAGCCCAGTGAAGGAAACCAAGTTTCCTTGCTCTAAAGCTTACACCATGATCTGTACCTCCCTTTTCAACATTATTCCAACAAGAAAAGCTGCCACCACACTTCTCACAATTACACCAGAGGAAATATACAAACGAAAATATACCAACCACTGCAACACTTCCATCGATAACTATTGGAACAACAAATTTCTAATACACTTAATTCAAGTGAATATTTATATTCTTATTTCTTTATTTAAAACTTTTGTATAACATCCACTACCAAATGCTCTCGGAATGGTATTACAATAAAATATTACTTCGGTGAAGGCTTGTTACACTGTACTCATACACTACATGTATTTACAGGAGACATGATGAGTTCAAAATTCATATCGTGACATTTTTCCACACATGCACTAGCGGATTAAAGATCAGTGTCCTACAAGCTAAATTCACTCGAAGGGATGGAATCCCATCTCAGAGACTTTGATGATTTGTGTCTCGTTCTAAAAATTTCCCTGTGCAACACTTTTCAGTTACAGTTACACAGATCTCAACTCTAAATATATCTATACAATGGAGAAAGAACACAAAAAATATATTCACAATTAATTCATTAGCACTTGAAGATGGTTATTAACATTCAATGAACTCAGCCACAATGTTCATTAACTCTCCCGTTACAGTCTCAAGCACACCAACACAAACACCTTCCAGCACTACAAAGAAAACAACAAATACACCTTATGCTTCAACAATGTCAAGAAGCACAGTGACAACGAGACCACCAAAGACCACTACCACAAAAACCACTCCAACCACTGAGATGACAAAGACAACAGAAACACAAACTCCAATACAAACACCTGCTCATCTACAAACACCTACACCTGCAACCACGACAGTCGTGACCTCCACAGGTAAGTTTCACCGATCGCGCTCCTGCAGGCAAGCCATCGGATGCTGCCAGGGCGCCCCGCGTTGCAAAGGCCGAATACTCAGTCATTGGATGAAAAGGGAGGCTTGGTGTCACGGAGATGACAGGGAAAAACAGGATATGGGGGCATGCCCCCCAACCTGCTCAGCAGGTGGGCACCTCCCAGACTACTCCAGAAAGTGCTTTGGCTGGTTAACCAAATGTCATCTGCTGAAAGAAGCCTTTGCTTCTGGCCGTTCCCTGGGGACCTATTTTCCCATTCTATCGCCTTGGCTTTCACACCACCCACCAAGTCATCCAATACCATGACGAACACAACCTCCATGGGGAAAATCCTCTGCACACCGGCAGTGGAAAATTCCCCCAAAATGGCCCACCGTCCTCTTCTCCGACACCCATAGTCACATGAACAGGATCCTCACCGTAGGACGATGGCCGGGGTCCCTGCTAGGCATTGGCTGCACTCTCAGCCCTCGGGCGAGTCGGGTGGCTTGGCGCCACATCGACGGTAGGGGACCACAGGATACGGGGGGACGCCACCCCACCTGCTGAGCGTGCGGGCACCTCCCCGCTTGCTACTGCACATTCTCTGGCTGGCCGCGCTCACAGCACGTGCCGAGTACGGCCATTGC